>NC_046661.1:87830740-87853823 GCF_010883055.1 Belonocnema kinseyi | reverse complement strand
AGCCTTGGAGGAGATTATGTTGAGAAATAAAAAAAAAAAATTCTTAAAAACGTTGTTTTTCTTGGTCAGGCCGGAAACTTATCAATCCACCCTCGTATGACGCATTCTGACTTGAAACAGGGATTTTGTTGAAAATTCCCTTTTTATGAACCAAAATTTAAATTATGTTCCGCAATTTCCCATTCCATGCAAAAATTATTATTCTTTACAAAATTCCCTATACACCGTCACAACTAAATTCATTTCCAAAATTCCCTTTTCCAAGTCAAAGTTATATTTATTTACAATATTTTCTATTAGAATTCAGAAATAAATTACCTCCTATTTTCTAAAATTTTCAAAACGGAAGTTTCAAATTGTTACGAATTCTGGATTGGAACAGGGATGTTGCTTAAATTTCCTTCATCTAAATCAAAATTAAAATTCTTTTCCAAAATTCCCATTCCATGTCACAGATTCCCTGTTTCAAATTTAATTATAATTTTTTATGAAATGATCAGTTCAAAAATAAAAATTATAATTCTTTACAGTCATTTCCCGGTTTTCCCGATATTCCGATTAGGTAGAAAACTAGTACATTTTTTCAATTTTTCATTGACTGCAGAGTTAAGTTCCTACAAAAATGTTAATTTTTATCACGGAATCTAAATTTCAGGCAGTGTATTGACGAACCAATGCCTTCAAAATCGATTCGGAATCACCAGAAGGGATGTCGACTCAGTCCTTTCTCTAACTTCAGGAATTTTAAAATATCGAGATACGAGAGAAACTTTTCAATCAGTCATCGACGCAAATCTCATCAGTGTAGACGGAATAACCCAGGAAGCGAGATGGCCCACCGAGTGCCAGGTCCAAAAAATATTCATGAAATATAAAGAAAAAAATAAATTAATCAATTTTCCAGACTTTTGAAGCGAAATACAAAAACTTCCAGTTTGAATTTCGCGCCATAACTGATTGCTAGTTGGAGGTTATGTTCAAACGTGGCTCACACTTTTCGGCGCGAAATTTAAACATGTAAATTTTAAAACCCTTAAAATAGATTTCTTTGAAATGAAGACCGTCTAGAATTAAATAATTTGATTAATAAAATAATTTTGTCAATATTCTGTCGCCTACAGGTGATTGCGGAACGAATACGTCACGCAGATTACACACCAGCGATACCAGAACCGTATTATACACCTACAGGGAAAGAACCAAAACCAAAACCAGTTTGTGACGAAACTGGAACTGTCATTTTTCGTTATTGTCCAACAAGTGTAACAAATTACGTAGGTTCAAAAAGCTAATCTAAAAAATTTAAATAACTAGCATCCTCAAGCAAGTCCAGTTTCTTTGATTTTGGGAAAAATAATATTTAATATAAAATAAAAATTTGGAATGAATATTAATTTTTTAAGTACATCTGGTTTTAAGTTATACAAAAACCATTTTTCTATGATTCTTGAGAAATTTCAAAAATATTTTTAAATATTTCAGATACTTCCTATCCAAAATTGAAAAAAAAATTAATTTTCAAACCAATAATTAAATTAACAAATAAATGATGACAATGATGACAAAAATGGATCTTCAAACAAAAATTTTTAACAAAATAGTTCAAATTTGAACCAAACAGTTGAATTTCCAACCAAAAAAAAATGAATTCTCAATTCCGGAATGAAAACGGAATAATTTCAACTAAATAGTTGTATTTTTAGTGAAAAATATTTTTAATAGAAAATAAAAAATTTCAAAAAACTATTCATTTTTTAAGTTTATTTGCTTTTAATGTTATATAAATATAATTTTTACACGCTTCTTCAGAACTTTCAAAAAAATATTCAATAATTTCAGATTATTCGAAAAAGTACATAAAACATTTTCAATAAATTCTTTTATTTTACAGGTTTTGACAAAATATTTTTAAAATTTCGAGTTTGAAAATATTTTCTAAATTTATAGAAATCTTCCACTTTCAAAATATTTTTAATCTCTTCCAAACTTCTGAAATGTTTTAAAATTAACAAAATTTCCTTAAAACCTTCTACATTAGTTTTTGAGAATTTTGTAAATCTTTTCTTAAAATTATTTTTTCGCAATGAAAAGTCATTTCAAATTTTCTCAGAAATCTTAAGATTCTTTTTTCATTATCTTGAAACATTTAAAAATATTTAAAAAGCTTCAATAGTTTATTTAGAAATATTCCAAAATCAAGATTTTGTTAAAAATTAAAAAAAGTTAAGTTTGAAATAATTTTTGTATCTGCTCGAAACTTCTAAATATCTCTGAAACATGCTGGAATTTTTCCTAACATTTTGTTTAATTTGCAAAATTACAACATTTTTCTTTAAAATGTTCTACATTTTTTTGTAGGATATTTTTTAAAATCACAAATTCATTTTTCAAAATAAAAAAAAATGTGAAATTTTCCCAGGAAGCTTAAGAATTTCGTTTATTTTCCTAAACAATTTTAAAATTCCGAAAAAGCTTCTTTTTTTGAAAACTATAAATACTTAGATTTTGTTCAGAAACTTGTTGAACATTTCGCAAGATTTAAATGATTTTCGAATAAAAAATGGTTAAATCCTACAAAATTACAAAAATTGTCTTGAAATCTTCCAGATTCTTTTTTCTGAAATATTATCAAACAAATAAAAAAAGTTCGAAAAATGTAATCAAAATTCAAATTCAGAATATATTAATTTTTTTTATATAAAATACAGGTCGATTTGTTTCTCTTTTCATAAAAAATGATTATATGAAAAAAAAATTTAATTCGCATTATCTGTTTCCGAGATATCTTGAAAAATATGCACCTTTATTTTAAATTTCCGAAAACTTGTACTTAATACTGTTCTCTGCTATTAGATTTTCAAATGTGGAACATAAGCCGATCGTTCACATTTCATTTGTTTCGGAATTGAATACAGTTAAAACATAAGACAATCAATCATATTATCAACTATTTCTGAATTTTAAGATGCAGTTCTAAAACATAAGACGATCACTCACATTTTTATTTGTTTCTGCATTCCATGTTCTAAAAATGAGACGATCAATCACATTTAATTTTTTTCTGAATTTCATACAGTTCTAAAACATAGGGCGATGTATCACATTGTAATTTTTTCCGAATTTCATGCAGATCTAAAACATGAGACGATAAATCACATTTTCACTTTTTAATGAATTGTATATAGTTTTAAAATATAAAGCGTCAATCAATGTCAATCATATTCAGAGTTTGGATAAATACCATTTTCAACTCAGAATTGGTTCAAATTTTAAAATTCCCTGCTTGCTTAAAATTAAAATTCTTTGGGACAATGCCCTGTTCCAATTCAGAATTTTGTTTCTTTTTGAAAATTTCCAGTAGAAGCTCGGAATTTGCTAAAATTTGAAAATTCCCAGGTTCCAAGTCAAAATTATTATTATTTTAGATAAATTGCAGCTGCAACTATAAATTTTGTAAATATTAAAAATTCCCTGTTCAAATTAAAAGTTTATTTTTTTTCTAATACTTTAAAAATCCTTAAAACTCTTCGAAATTTTATTTGAAGATCATGAAACATCTACATTTTGTTTCAAATTTTTTCAAATTTAAAAATATTCTTAAAAAGTTTTTCGCAACTTCTAAATATCTTTTTAAACTATTTGAATTTCAAATAACTTTTCAACATAAAAAGCATTTTTAATTTACCTAGCAATTTAAAAAAATGTTATGATTCTTTTGAAGCCTGTTAAAATTCTTGAAAAGCTTCTAAATTTTTTGTTGGAAAACTGCCAAAATCTACATTTGGGTTTAAATTAGGCCGTGGGCTATTTGAACCGAAATTTTGGTACGAATTTCTTAATATTAAGTTATTATTCTTTTCCTTAATTGAAATTTTTTTAATTGCACGGTTTAAAAATGGAATATTTTAGAATACAATTTAATACACCTGTAATTATAAATAAATGATTTTAAAATTATTTTAAAATTAAAAATAATTTATAAAGTTTCAATAGAGCGTTCAAATTTGTTTAAAACTTTCCAATTGAAAAAGTTTAATTTTTAACGTTGAAATGTAGAGACTCTAAAATTGTCAACTCATGCCAAATCGTTTGTACCATCAATTTTTTTTAATTCCTAAAGTGAATTAAATTTCAAAAACCATTGATTAATTTATATTTACAGTTTATCAAGTAAAAATGTTTGTCATCAAAAATCTTCGATTTCAAAACCCTTCTAATTTTTAATTGTCCAATACTTTAAAACTACATTTTAAAACCCTTTTAATTCAAATGTATGCTTAAAAATCTAAAATAGAAAATTTGTAATGAGGAAGATTTTCGAATTACGCATTCTAAACTTAATGATATAATGGAAAAAGATCACAATTTAATTAATTAGTTAAAAACCGGTTGAAATGAAAATTGGATGTTTTTTTCTAAAAATTTGTAAAATTTCCGGTCAAAAAATAAATTCACGGTCATTTCCCAGTTTTCCCGTTCATATAAAATTCCCGGTTTTCATGTTTACCCGGTCCAGCGACCATCCTGCATATTGTCATTTAATTCTGAATTGTACGCAATTCTAAAATATAAGAAGATCATTCGCATTGTGATTTGTTTCTGAATTGCATGCAGTTCTAAAACACAAGACGATCACTCACACAATTATTTGTTTCTGAATTTCATGCAGTTCTAAAGCATAAGACGATCATCATTTTTTTGTTTGTTCATGAATTTCATACAGTTCTAAAACGCAAAGCGATCTATCACAGTATCACTTGTTTCTCAATTTTATGCAGTTCCAACACATGAGGTGGTCAATCATATTTCCTTTATTTCTGAATTTCATACAGTTCTAGAACCTAAGTCGATCAATCACATTTTTATTTGTTTCTTAATTTTATGCAGTTCTAAAACATGAGACGATCAATCGCATTGTTATTTGTTTAGGATTTTCATGCAATTTAAAAACATAATGTCTCAAATATATTGCCATATGCTTCTGAATTATTTGCATTTCTACAACATAAGGCGATCAATCACTTTGCTATTTGTTTCTGCATTTAATGCAGCCGTAAAGCATTAGGCGATCAATCAAATTGTCATTTGTTTCTGAATTTCATGCAGTTCTAAAACATAAGTCCATCACTTCCATTGTTATTTTTTTCTGCATTCCATGCAGTTCTACGGCATGAGACGTTCAAGCACATTGTTACTTATTTATGAATTTCATACAGTTCTAAAACATAAGGGGATCAATCACATTGTTATTTTTTTCTGAATTTAAGCAGCTCTGCGACATAAGAGGACCACTCATTTTGCATTCATTGATCGTCTTATGTTTTAGAATTTTATGAAATTCATAAATAATTAATAATGTGATTGATCGTCTACTGCCTCACAACTGTATGAAATTCATAAACGAGTGAAAATGTGTTTGATTATTTTATGTTTTAGAACTGCCTGAAATTCAGAAAAAAATGACAATATGAGTGATCGCCTTTGTTTTACAGTTGTCTGAAACCGTAAACAAGTAACAATGTGATTGATCCTTTTATGTTTTAGAACTTTGAAATTCAGAAACAAATGACAATATGATTGGTCGCCTTACGTTTTAGAACCGCATGAAATTCAGAAACAAATAATAATGTGATTGATCGTCATATGGTTCACAACTCTATGAAAGTATGAAATACAAGTTTTCGAAAATCAAAACGAAATGTTAACATTTTCCTAGGTATCTCAGAAACGGCTAATCCGAATTTAAATTTTCATCCAGATCATCATTCTTCATGAAAAAAGAAAAACAGCTACCTGTAGTTTATTTCAATAAAACGCACCGACATGACTCGCGGTGAGGACAGAAAAACATTTTTCGCCTTTAAAAAAATGGATAAACAATTTTTTATTGGCAAATTTTAATTCAAATAGGACCTCGTCATCTTTGTTGATCATAGTTATTGAAGAATCATTTAAAATTTAAATTAGGTTTTCGATAACAATATATTTTTAATTTAAACTTTTTGAGAAAAGGACGAAATTTTTTAAATATATATATGAAACATTTCAGTTCAGCAGATCATGCATCGGAGGTAGCACAGTTCTTTCCCGTTCTCTAGATTCGATTTTGAATCCTGTAGAATCAAAAAGAGAATTAGAAGCACTACCACGTGATTTGTGTTTCGAGTCTAGATTTGAGTCAGGAAATTTGGGGAAAGTGATTAAAATCACGGAAACTTATTACCAATTACATTTGAGAAGGGATCTTTATACTCAGAGACACATGCAATGGTATTACTTCAGAATTTCGAATACCAGAAGTGGAACTATGTACAGGCAAGACATTTCATTTAATTCTGAAAAGAACAATAAAATTAAGCGTATGAATATTCAAAAAATTTTATTCCCCCCCCCCCCCATTTTTATTTTATCAAAATTTGTTAGACCGAGAAACTATTTACTGCATACATTTTATTTATCTGAATTACCAAAAAGAAAAAAATAATGTTCAAAAAATATGATCTATTATCTGGAGTTTTCCAATTCGGAAATACAATAAATTGTCGGCAATTTTTTAAGTTCGCGAATTTTCTATTTCTATTTGCTATTATTTTTATTTTAACAAATAACAATTTGACATCATTTTTATTTTACGGAAGAAAAATTTGAAATAATTTGCATTTTACCGAATAACTATTTGACGTAATTAGATTTACGAAATTCAAATTAACCAATCAGAAATTTCAAGCAGAAACTCTGAATAGCCGATTTAAATTTCAGACCCTTATTATTATACGGACGTTATTTTTCTTATTTTTTTGTGAAAAATAAAATGTATGTTAAATGATATAGAAAAGAAGAAACAATCTTTATATAAAAAATGTTGTATCTTTCAATAATGTTAAATAATTTTTAAATTATAGTTACAAGATGATCAGAGTTGGATTTTTTTCCATTGTATGATTATTAACTTGCCAAAAATGATCATTGTTTGCAAGTAACCAGTCGTTTTAGGAAATTTGTTTTTTCAAAATTTTTGTTTTATGATTCGAAATGTTTATTTATTAAATTCAAATGTGGAATTCTCCACTCGGAAATTTGAAGAAAATTGAACTGTTGTAAATTCGAGTAATGAAACTTATAGATCAATTTTCTTCAATTTTCAGGAGTTAATAATCCAATTTTCAATTCTCTTATATAATCAATTGTTGAATTTTCTATTATTGATAATTCAATGATTAATTTTCTTTAATTTTTAGCAGTTGAATATACATTTTTTCCAATTTTCAACAGTTGACTATTCAATTTTCTATAATTTCCAACAGTTGAGAATTGAATTCTTTTTAATTTTCAACAGTTAGTAATCCAATTTTCTATTCTCTTCTATAATATCAACTTTTCAATTTTCTATTATTGATAATTCAATTATTAATTTTATTCAATTTTCAGCAGTTAAAAATAAATTTTCTCCAATTTTCAATAGTTGAATATACAATTTGCTTTGATTTTCAACAACTGAAAAGTCAAATTTCAGTTTTTTTCAATGAAGAACAGCTGAAAATTTAATTTTCATCAATTGGAAAATTCATTTTTCCATGATAATTTTTCTTCTATTTTCCACAGTTGAAAATAATTTTTTAACAATTTTCAACAGCTGAATATTTAATTTTCTTCAATTTTCAACAATTAAATGTTCCACTTTTGATAATTAAATAATCGATTTTCTTCAATTTTCAACAGTTCATTATTCAATATTATTCAATTTTCTTCAATTTAGAACAGCTGACAATTATATTTTCAATTTTCTTCAATTTTCAACAGTACATAATCCTATTTTCAATTGTCTTAAATTTTCAACAATTAAATGTTCTACTGTTGATAATTCAATTATCATTGTTCTTCTATTTTCCACAGTTGAAAATAAAGTTTCAACAGTTGAATATTTAACTTTCTTCAATTTTCTTCAATTTAGAACAGTTGAAAATTCAATTTTCAATTTTCAACATTTAATGATAAAATGATCATTTCTCTTCAATTTTCAACTATCACATGTTCGACTGTGGATAATGTAATGATCAATTTTCAACAGTTGAACATACAACTTTCTTCGATTTTCAACAGTTAATAATGAAATTTTCCTTTCTCTTCAATTTTCAACAATTAAATGTTGTACTGTTGATAATTCAATTTCATTATTAATTCTCTTCGGTATTTTCTTCAATTTTCAAGAGTTCAAAATTTAAGTTTCTTAAATTTAGAACAGTTAAAAATACAATTTTTAATAATTTAATTTTTAGTTTTCTTCAATTTAAAACAACTATATTTCCAAACGTTAAATTGAAAAAAAATTTGAGTTCTCAACTGTTAAAAATTCACCTGTTGAAAATGGAAGGAAATTGATCATTGAATTTTCAGAATTTAGGGCGACATAAAAAAGACCAACAAAAAATAAAATTTGTTAAAGAGACAATTTTATACTATTAAAATCATTCTCATAATCAAAAATATTTTCTATTTAAAAAAATATCATCATAATAATTCAATCGTTGTGCTTTTTTGTCTGAAAATTTATTTTAGCTTTAAAGTTTTACTCAGATCCTAAATAATTTAGTTTGAAATCGATCAAGTAAACTTTTTTAAATTTTTTATTGGTAAAATTTAAAATAAAATTTGAGACGAAAGAGTCCTAAGTTAAAGACAAGAAATTTTGATTTAAGTTTACTAATTGATAGCTAAGTCTCTTCAATAAATTTGAAACAAATGCAAGTGAAAATTTTACAATTCAAAATCAAGGCTACTTTCGGCTCGAAATTTTCCGACGGAATTAGAATATTAAATTCTCAAATGTAGTATATTTAAAGAGAAAAATAGAAGCTTTTCTTAAATAGGGGAAAACGAAAATTTTTTAATAAAGTAAAATAAAAATTGTGCAAAATAGTATTTCAAAAGAATAAAAATGATGTAAAATGTAACCAAAATTAATTTTTTTTACTAGACTCTCGATTGTCAATTTCTGCAAGGAAGATAGTCTCTATAATGAAGGACTTAGGCCTTTGTTGTATTCTACAAAAGATGCAAGTCTGCACGAAATTGGCTGGAGAAGATGTGGAGAGAATATAAGTTATTACAAAAATGACTCATCGTAAGTGATTTTTCGATTTCGGTTTCAAATTTTTAGAACATTTAGAAAGAAAAATGAAACAAAAGTGAAAAATTTCAGAGACGAGGAGAAGGAACGACATACACTTACGTTCAATATTTACTTTCCTCATGATAGAGACATTGTCTATTTAGCTCATTCTTATCCATATACCTATACCGATTTACAGGTAATATTGCAATTTATTACGATGAATACACATTAAAAAATTAAAAGAACCTCTCTCGATTTTTTGATTATTTTTTTTTATTTAAAAAAAATTCAAGACTTTCCAGGGATTTATCAATATTTTAAACAATTTTATGGACTTACGAGCGATTTTTGAAGACTTGAAAGAATTGAAAGAAAACCCAACGAATTTCAAGGAATTCCTAAAGATATAAATAATAATTTTACGCGATTAAAAGCGATTTTTAGGGATTTTCAACAATCTTAAGAAATTCCGAAGGATTTCATAGATTTCCCAAGGTTTTAAAGAAGTTTACGAAATCAAAAAAAAAAAAACTGCAATGTATTTCAAGACACTCTTAACTATTTCAAGAGATTGCATAAAATACTTTCATATATTTCAAATGATCTTACGAGATTTCAACAAATTTAAAGAAATTTTAAAAGAATTTGAATTTTTTTCGAAAGATTTCTAAGGATTTCAAAGTATTTCAAAATTTTTAAAAAGAATTCTACGAAATTTGAAGATTTGTTACGAGAATTTCAAGGATTTCGAAGGATTTCAAAGAGGATTCGCCAAGATTTAAAAGGATTTTGAAGGACTTTCAGAAACTGTGAGCGATTTTTAAGATTTCCCGAAATTTTGAAAATTTTCAAGAGTAATTTATGAAATTTCGCGGGATTTCAGAGATATTATTATTCAATTTTCAAATATTTCAAAATTTTTAAGAGATTTTGAAGGACTTCCAGTTCCTCTCGAAAGATTTGTAAGGATTTCGAAAATTTCACTATATTTAAGAAGATTTTAAAGGATTTTCCGGAATTTTGACAAATACCAGAGTATTTACGAGATTTCGAGGAATTTTAAAGAGATATTATAATTGCCTTTTGAAGGATTTTGAAGGATTTCAAGAATGTATGAAAGATTCCCAAAAATTACCAAAGGATTCCCGACAATTTGAAAGAGTTCAGAGTAATTCACGAGATTTCGAGGAATTTTAAGAGATTTTATTATTGGATTTTAAAGGATTTTAAAGGATTTCAAAGAATTCTCAAATATTTGAAAGGATTTCCACAAATTTTGAAATAATTCCAAGGTTTCTTGAAATTTTGAAAGATTTCCAGGAATTTTAAAGGGTCCTTTAAGATTTAAAAGGATTTCCAGAAAATGTGAAAGATTTCCAAATATTTTTAAATGATTCCCGAAATTTGTAAAGATTTCAGAGTAATTCACGAGATTTTGAGGCTTTTTAAGAGATTTTATTACTGGATTTTTAAGGATTTCCAATTATTTGAAAGGATATTGAAGAATATCAAAAAATCGTGAAAGATTTACACAAGATTCCGGAAAATTTGAAAGATTTCAGAGTAATTTACGATATTTCGACGAATTTGAAGAGACATCATTGGATTTTAAGGGACTTTAAGAGATTTCCAAAGGATCCTAAATATTTCAAAGATTTTAAAGGCTTTCAAGAAATTGTGAAAAATTCCTAAAGATTTCTACGGGATTTCCAAAAATTTGAAAAATTCGAGAGTAATTTTCAAGATTTCGAGGAACTTTAAGAAATATCATTAGATTTTAAAGGATTTCAATTGATTCTCAAATATTTGAAAGGATTTAAAAGTAATTTAAAGGATTTCTATAGATTGCAAAAAATAGCCAACTTTTTTCAAGGTTTTCCAAAATTTTGAAAGATTTTAAAGTAATTTACGAGATTTCCAGGAATTTTAAAAGATTTTAAAGAATTTCGAAACGTTACCTGAAATTTTGAAAGATTTCAGACAAATTTTGAGGAATTTTAAGAGATCTTATTATTGAATTTTGAATGATTTCAAGGGATCTTAAAGGATACATAGATTAAAAATTATTTTAAAGGATTTCCAGAAATTGTGAAAGATTTTCAAGAACTTCGAAAGATTTCTCGAAAGTTTGAAAAATTTCGAAAAAATTTAAGATATGTTTTATTATTGGATTTCATAGGATTTCCAAAGGCGATCCAGATATGAGTTGAAAGGATTTCAAGAAATTATGAAATATATTAAAATATTCCCAAAGGATTCCCGAATTTTTTAAAGATCAAAGAGTAATTAACGAGATTTCGAGGAATGTAAGGATATATTATTATTTGATTTTAAAGGATCTCAAGGGATTTCAGAGGATTTCCAAGTATTTGAAAGGCTTTTGCAGAATTTCAATAAATTGTGAAAGATATCCAACGATTTCCAAAGGCTTCCCGACATTTTGAAAGATTCCAAAGTAATTTACGACATTTCGAGGAATTTTAAGAGATATTATTATGGCATTTTAGAGGATTTAAAAAGATTTCAAAGGACTCCTTATCATTTGAAAGAATTTTTAAAGATTTCAAGAAAATGTAAAAAATCCCCAAGGATCTCCAAAGGTTACCCGAATAGTTGAAAGATTTTAGGAGCTATTATTGTTGGATTTTAGAAAATTTCAGGGGATCTCCAAGGATTGCCAAAAATTTGGAAATATTTTCAAGGATTTCAAGAAAGTTTGAAAGCTTTCAAAAGATTCCCAATGGTTTTCCGATAATTTGAGCAGTTTTATAGTAATTTACAATGTTGCGAGTGATTTAAGAGATATTATTATTATTATTATTATTATTATTATTATTATTATTATTATTGGCTTTTAAAGGATTTTATGGAATGTCAAAGAATCTGCAAAGATTTAAAATTGTTTTGAAGGATTTGATTTTAAAGGATTTTAAAGGATCTGAAGAGAATTCAAAGGATACCCAAAAATTTGATAGGTTTTCAAGAAATTTTGAAAAATTTCAGAGTAATTTACTAGATTCTAAAGGATTTTAAGAGATATTATAATTGCATTTATAAGAATTTCCAAACATTTGAAAGAATTTCAAAGGATTCTCAGAGTTCCAAAAGGATTTTTAAGGATTTTAACAAATCGTACAAAATTCCCACGGATTTCCGAAATTCCAATGTGATTTACGAGACTTCAAGGGATGATAAGATATATTATTATTATATTTGAAAAGATATCAAAGGACTTCTAAAGATTTCAGACGATTTTACACGATTACAAGCGATATTTATGGATTTTAAAAGGATCTTAGATTTCCAAGGGTTTCTAGATTGCCCGAGGGTTCAAAGGATTTTATGGAATATCAAAAATTGCAACAAGTTTCAAAAAACTTCCGATTTGTTTCTAAAAACTTCTAAGGATTTCAAAGTATTTCGAGAGCTATTATTAATCAATTTTAATGAATTTCCTCGGAATTCAAAAGATTTTCAAAGATTTAAAATTATTTTGACGGATTTCAAGAAATTCTGTTTTCCGAAATTTTGACATACTTTGAAGCATTTTAAGCGATTTTATTATTGGATTTCAGAAGGATTCCCAGAGATTATATGAGATTTCAAGAATTTGTGAAAGATTTCTGTGTAATTTGCAAGATTCTGAAGGATTTTAAGAGATATTATAATTGAAATTTAAAAAATTTCCAAAGATTTGAAAGAATTTCAAAGGATTCCTTAAAGTTTAAAAGAGTTTCGAAGGATTTCGAGTTTTTTTAAACATTCTCAAGGACTTCTAAAGTTTTCCCGAAATTTTGAAAGGATCTTTATTGAATTTTAAAGGATTTTAAGAGATTTCCAAAGATTTAAAAATATTTCAAAGGGTTCCCAAAGTTTTGAAAGGATTTCCTAAGGTGCCCTGAAATTTTAAATATATTTAAAAAAAAATTTGAGATATTGTTATTCTATTTTTTAAATGCATCAAGTGATTCCTAAAGATTTCAGAGGTTTTTACACGATTACAAGCAACATTTAGGGATTTTAAGAGATTTGAAAGATTTATAAGGATTTTTATGTATTTTTAGAGATATTATTATTCAGTTTTTTGATAATTTCATGGAATTTCAAAGGATTCCAAAATACTTGAAATTACTTTGATGGATTTTGAGAAATTGTGAAATATTCAATTTTTAGGCATTGTAAAGGTTCTTAGGAAATTCCGAAGGACTGAATAGATTTTCCAAGATTTCGATGTATTTTACGGAGTTAAATCTTTTTTAAATTGATTCCAAAAAACATTTCAAGATTTCATGAAGTATTTTAAAGACTTTTAAAGAATTTCCCGAAATTACAAGGAATTTTAAGAGATTTTAAAGGATTTCAAGGGATTTAAAAAGGATTTTGAAGGATTTCAAGAAATTGTGAAAGATTTCAGAGTAATTTACGATATTTCGAGGGATTTTAAGACATTACTCTTGTATTTTAAAGGATTTCAAGGGATTCCTAAACATTTCAAAACATTTTAAGGAATTTTACACTATTTTATTGGATTTCAAGAAATTCGATTTTAAAGGATTCAATGAATTTTCCAAATATTTATAAAGATTTTACTTTTAAAGCGTTTTACGATATTCCAATGAATTTTATGAAATCTTTAATGATTTTTTAGATAATGTTAAAGATTCTTAAGGATTTGAATTATTTCCCGGAATATCTCAACATTTCCACGTATTTAAAGGTATTTCAAGAATAAGTGAGAGATTTTATTGAATTTTAAGATTTTTAAGGGAACTATAATGATTTCGAAATATTTTCCGGAATTTCTAATGATTCAAAATATTCAAAGGTATTTCGAGGATTTCTATAGATTTAAAAGTATTTAACGGTATTTCGAGGAATTTTAAGAGTTTTTTTGTTGTTATATTTTCAAGGTTTTCATAGGAACCCTAAGGATTTACAAATATTCTCCAGAATTTCTAGATATTTCAAAGTATTTAACGGTACTTCGAGGAATTTTAACTGTTTTGATTAGAATTTTAAGGTTTCCGTAGGATCCCCAAGGATTTAAAAATATTATCCAAAATTTCTAAATATTTCAAAGTATTTAACGGTATTTCGAGGAATTTCTAAAGATCTGAAAGTATTTAACGGTAGTTCGAGAAATTTCAAAAGATTTTAATTAGATTTTCAAAAGAGCCCTAAGGATTACAAAATATTTACCGGAATTTATAAAATTTCAAAGTATTTTACGGTATTTCGAGAAATTTCTAAAGATTTAAAAGTATATAACGGTTTCTAAAAGAATTTTATGAAATTTTTTTTAAGGGAACCCTAAGAATTAAAAAATATTTCCCGGAATTTCTACATTTTTCAAAGTATTTAATGGTGTTTCGAGAAATTTCTTAATATTTCAAAGTATTTAATGGTATTTCGAGTAATTTTAAGAGATTCTATAGGATTTTCAAGGAAACCCTAAGACTTTCAAAATATTTTCCTGAATTTCTAAAGATTTTGAAGTATTTAAGAGAATTTTAAGGACTGTAAGAGACTTTTTTGGATTTCCAAGGGAACCCTAAGGATTTCAAAATATTTTCCTGAATTTCTAAAGATTTTTAACTAATTAACGGAATTTGAAGAGACTTTATTGGATTTTCAAGGGAACCCTAAGAATTACAAAATATTTCCCGAAATTTCTAAAATTTTCAAAGTATTTAATGGTGTTTCGAGGAATTTTCGAAAGATTTCAAAGTATTTATTGGTATTTCAAGGAATTTTAAGATACTTAATTGGATTTTACCTTAAGGATTTCAAAATATTTTCCTAAATTTCTTGAAATTTTGAAGCATTTAACGGAATTTGGAGGAATTTTAAGAGACTTTATTGTATTTTCAAGGGAACCCTAAGAATTTCCAAATCTTTCCCGGAATTAAAATTTTTTTTAAATTTTTAAATGGTGTTTTCAGGAATTTTCAAAAGATTTCAAAGTATTTAACGGTATTTCAAAGAATTTTAAGAGATTTTATTGGATTTTTAAGGGAATCCTAAGAATTTCAAAATATTCCCCAGAATTTCTGAATTTTTAACACTATTAAATGATGTTTCGAGGAATTTTCAAAAGATTTAAAGGAATTTAACGGAATTTGAAGGAATTTTAAGAGACTTTATTGCACTTTCAAAGGAACCCTAAGAATTTCCAAATATTTCCTGAAATTAAAAATTTAAAAAAAATATTAAATGGTGTTTCGAGGAATTTCCAAAAGATTTCAAAGTATTTAACGGCATTTCAAAGAATTTTAAGAGATTTTATTGGATTTTTAAGGGAATCCTAAAAATTTCAAAATATTTCCCAGAATTTCTAAATTTTTAAAATTATTAAATGATGTTTCGAGGAATTTTCAAACGATTTCAAAGTCTTTAACGGAATTTGGAGGAATTTTAAGAGACTTTATTGGATTTTCAAGGGAATCCTAAGTATTTCCAAATAATTACCGGAATTAAACATTTTTTTTAAATTATTAAATAGTGTTTCGAGGAATTTTCGAAAGATTGCAAAGTATGTAACGGAATTTTGAGGAACTTTAAGAGACTTTTTTTGAATTTTCAAGAGAACCCTAAGGATTTCAAAATATTTTCCTAAATTTGTAAAGATTTTGAAGTATTTAACGGAATTTGGAGGAATTTAAAGAGATTTTATTGTGTTTTTAAAGGAACCCTAAGGATTTCAAAATATTTTCCCGAATTTCTTAAAATGTTGAAGTATTTAACGGAAATTCAAGAAAGTTTAAGAGATTTTATTGGATTTTGAAGGGAACCCTAAGGATTTCCAAATATTTTCCGGAATTTCTCAAGATTTATAAGTATTTAACGGAATTTCGAGCAATTTTAAGGGATTTTATTGGATTGTCAAAGGAACCTTAAGGATTTCAAAATATTTTCCTGAATTTCTAAAGATTGGAAATATTTAACGGAATTTCAAGGAATTTTAAGAGATTTTATCGGATTTTCAAGGGAACCCTAAGGATTTCAGAATATTTTCCTGAATTTCTAAAGATTTTGTAGTATTTAACGGTATTTCGAAAAGTTTCTAAATATTTTGAAGTGTGTAACGGAATTTCGAGGAATTTTGAAAAATTTTATTGGATTTTTAAGGCTTTCAAGGGATTTCTAAGGATTTCAAGATTCTGTGAAAAAACCTTAAGAGGTTCTGAATAATATACTGAGATTTTAAGGGATATTTATCTGTGCGATATAAGATATACAGTGTACGATGAGAGGTTCTTTTGTGATAGATTTATTATCTTGATTGAAAATAAAATCACTTTTAATGTCCGCTAATATTTCCAGGAGTACTTATCAGGAATAGCTAGTGATCCTGTGAAAACGAGATATACGAAACTTCGTCTTTTGTGTCGATCTTTGGCAGGAAATGGTGTTTATTATTTAACAATCACTGCACCTGCTTTTACTGAAGAATCTCGAAAGAAAAAAGGGGTTGTTATCACTGCTCGTGTTCATCCAGGCGAAACTCCTTCGAGTTGGATGATGAAAGGGATTATTGATTTTCTAACCGGGGATTCAAACCAAGCGAAGGTTTTTGTTTTCAATCTTCAATGAAGCATTTTCGCAAAAATCTAATCAAACTGACTTTACAGGAACTCAGAGAAAGATTTATCTTCAAAGTGGTTCCAATGCTCAATCCAGATGGAGTGATTGTGGGCAACAATAGATGTTCTCTTTCCGGCAAGGACTTAAATCGCCAATATCGAACTGTGATGCGAGAAAGTTATCCTTCAGTTTGGCACACAAAACTGATGATTCGAAGATTAATGGAAGAATGTGGAATAGCAATGTACTGTGATTTACATTCTCATTCACGAAAACCCAATATTTTTATCTACGGTTGTGAAAGTAAAAGAGCAGGATGTTACGGCAGACTCACGGAGCAAGTTTTTCCATTAATGCTCCACAAAAATGCAGCAGACAAGGTAAAAAAAAAGTATTTAAAAAATAACTGATGCAAAGAGAATCGATCATTGATTACCAGGGTATTCCAAAAATTAAAAATAATAAACAGTTAGTGTTCGTAGCATGGAGTGGGTTCGCAGAGAAAGTTCAGGTACAGGATCCTCGGAGGATTCTGGACATGTTTCTGGATATGAACTTGCACTCAATCCTGTTAGGTAATCTTTGCGTTTACGAATGTAGAAATTTGGCGAAGGAAACTGTACATGTTTCTGCAAAGAAACCTACATGCAAGCTAACCTTTAAATGATCCTGTCTTTGACAGAGCGATTTGCGACGCAGGTTCATGTACAGGAATTTGGAGAAGGAAGTACATAATTCTTCAAAAAAACCTGTATGCTCTCTAACCACTGAATGATCCTGTCCTTGACAGAGTGATTTGAGACGCGAGTTCATGTAAAAGAATTTGGCGAAGGGAACTGTACATTATTCTGCGAAGAAATCTAAATGCAAACTATCTTTTGAATGGTCCTGTTATTGACAGAGCTATTTGAGACTCGGGTTTATGTACAGGAATTTGAAGAAGGAAGTACATGATTCTGCAAAGAAACCTGTATGCTATCTAATCTTTGAATGATCCTGTCATTGACAGAGCGATTTGAGACGCGGGTTTAAGTACAGAAATATTGGGAAGGAAAATCTACATGATTCTGCAAAGAAAACTATATACTGTCTAACATTTACATGATCCTATCCTTGACAGAGTGTTCTGAGACTCGGATACATGTACAAGAATTTGGCGTAGGAAGTACATGATTCTGCAAAGAAACCTGTATGCTATCTAACCTTTGAATGATCCTGTCCTTGACAGAGTGATTTGAGACGCGGGTTCATGTACAGGAATTTGGCGAAGGAAACTTTACATGATTCTGCAAAGAAATCTAAATGCAAACTATCCTTTAAATGATCCTGTTCTTGCCAGAGCGATTTAAGACGCGGGTTCAAGTACATGATTTTGGAGAAGGAAGTACATGATTCTGCAAATAAACCTGTATGCTATCTAACCTATGAATGATCCTGTCCTTGACAAATTCCTACACAGGCACCGTCAAGATTACCTGTACAGTTGCGAGTGCAGGATCATGTCCAGCAACATTGCCAGGATCCACCGAGGTTCCTGTAAAAGAATTTTTAGTTTGGACTTTTATGACTTATAATATTAGTTTCAGTAAAAATAATATTTGTTAATATCTATTACAATTGCAATTTTTTAATGTTAAGCATGAGTGAAGTCTACCTTCTCAGTTTATTATATAAAAAAGTCAAAATGATTTCAAATATTTTAAGAGTTTTATCACTTTCCCCCTTTTTAAATCATTCAAAATTGTATCGTTTAAAGTAATTAGATTTTATAGTTTAAAAATTTTAAAAGACCGAATGATTAGTTAAATAATTACTTTTAATCTGAAATGTCCTCCTAAATTCTTTGAACAAACGTTTAAAATTAAATGATTTTTAATTAAAAACATCAAATTTACAATTCAAAAATGAAGCATTTTCAAATTTATGTTTTAAATCGATTTTTTTTATTTGATCGACTAAAAAATGGTACAATATCAAATTCAAAACCTTCTCCGAATTCTTTAAATCCTCTGAATTATTCACCTTCTTTGAATTTCTGATAATCTCAGAATTCCTTAAATTCTCGGAATTTCTTACTTTCCTTAAAAACCTTAAATATTCTAAATACGAATTCTCTAAAACCTCTGAATTTCTTAAATATTCTGTACTTTCTAAAATCTTTGCATATTCTAAATGCTCTCAAATTCTCTACGTTTTCCGAAATCTTCGAATTTCTTGAATTTCCGAAATTCTCTCAATGTCTCTAAATTCCCTGAAATCCTTGAATATTCAGATTTCCTTGAATTTTCTGAATTCTTTAAATATTCTGAATTCCTGGAATTCTTAGAATTCTGTAGATCCCCTGAATCTCTGAATTCTCCAAATTTCTTGAAAATGCTGATTTCCTTGAATTTTATGAATTTCCAAATTTTTTAAATATTATGAATTCCCTAAATCCGAATTCCTTAAATATTCTAAATTTCGTAAATTTCCTAAATGCTCTTGAATTTTCTAAATTCCCTGAAAATCTGTGAATATTCTGATTTCCTTGAATTTTCTGAATTTACAGAATACTTTAAATACTCGGAATTCCCGAAATTCTCAAAATTCTCTGTATTCCTTCAAATCTTCTAAATTCTCTCAATTAAGTTAATAAAGACCATTTCGCTGAATTTAGATATTTCTGGAAATTCGAAAGAATTCATATGATTTTAAGGAAGTTAACAAAATTAAAAGGATTTGAAAGAAATTAAAAACACTTAAAAATAATGAAAAATCAATAAAAACTAAATATTTTTGAAGAAGCTTTTTTAATTTTAAAAGAATATTTCCACATTAATATGTGAAAAAAAAACATTTTGGTTAAAATATTAAACCATACTCCTTGAATTATTATAATCATTCACTTTTTTTTAAAGTTATTAAATTGTAAAATTAGAAAATTTGAAACGTAATTTAGAACGAAGGCGACCAATATCTGAATCATTTGCACAGGTGTTGAAGATTTTTTTCGAAAACAGGGTTCAATTAAATAGGAATTTTCTCTTGGAAAATGATTGATTAAAATCGACAACAAAAATGGACAAAACTTTTTTTACACTCGAAGAATGTATAAAAAAAACATTGAAAAGCAGAAAAATTGTAAAATGACTAATGTTCTTTTGAATTCAAAAAAATTTGACATTTTTAACAAATCCAAATGTTTTTTAACGAATTCACGATAAATTCATAAGAATACAAAACAATTCAAGTTAAACTCAGACGAATTCAAATTAATTGAAAAGAAATCCAAAATAATTTCTTGATTTCAGTACAATTAGAGTGAATTTAGAAAAATTCACGGGAATTCGAAAGAATTTGATGAAATTCATAAGAATTTGTGTGAATTGATCCAAATTTTAAACATAAAAACATGTTCATTAAATTGAGATAAATGGAGGTGAAGAAAATTCACGGCAAATTTAACAAAACTCAAGTGAGTTAAACAAAGTCAAGAAGAATACGGCCAATCAATTAAATAACATGTAAGTGAATTTAGAGGAATTGAAGGGAAATGAGAAAAATTCGATGAAATTTATACAAATTCAGGATAATTAAAAAAAAATATATATATATTAAATTTTAAACCAAATAATAACATTTATAAGTAAAAATATTTTTTTAGGATCCCAATACGCTACTTTTTCGCGTTGTCTCGTTTTCGCTTTTACGAACTTTTTAATTTTCAATCCACCCTATTAATTATGTTTTAGTTTTCATTCGAAAACTGTAAATTCCATATTGAAAAGGGAAAAGAGGGAACGGGAAGAGTTGTCGTTTGGCTTATGGGGGTTTCAAATAGTTATACGATGGAAGCATCAATGGGTGGATCCCAGATCGGTTCTAGAGCCGGAACCCATTTTTCTGCTCAGGATTACGAGCAGATTGGAAAATCTTTCTGTGAAACCCTTCTTGATTTTTCTGATGATTGCCCCACAAAGGTACTTTTACTTGTATATTATAAAAATGCTTTCTATAGAAAGAGAAAATAATAGAAATTTTGATAATAGGAAAGACTCAGAAACAAAATCATCGCCAGACTTTTGAAAGAAGGTTCCAGCGCTGATGTGCCAACTAATATAAATCTGACTGATTATTCAAGGTGTGTTTCAAATTTATAATTAATACACATTTTTCCTGATTATTAATTATTTTCCACTCTGAAACTTAAACAGTGATGAAGGCGTTACTTCAGACAGTTCGTCAGAAGAAGGAATAATTGAAAGTATGGATGTTATTCAACAAAGCGATGATAATTTTCAATTTTTATCAGTCCCACCGCCTTCTCCACTTGAAGAATGGCCGAGAACTACTGAAAAATTGAGAAAATCGAGGAAAAGGAATCAAAGAAAGGCTCTTATTCGAAAAAAGATTTCGGTAACATAATTACTTTTATCAATAATATAAGAATAATGAGTGAATAAATTCTTTTAAATAAAATTAATAGGTATCACATTCTTTAAATTTCAAGTTCGAAATATATTGCATTTTCAAAAAAACAGTTAAATTTTAATAAAAAAAAAAAAAGATGAATTTATAACAAAACATTTTAGTTTTCCATATGAAAAATCGAATTTGTCAGAAAAACATGATACTTTCAAACGTGGAAAGATATATTTTCAACAAGAAAGTGCATTTTCAATTTTAAAAAATGAATTTTCAACCTTCCTTTCAATGATCCTGTCCTTGACAGAGTGATTTGAGACGCAGGTTCAAGTACAGGAATTTTTCGAAAGAAACTGTACATGATTCTGCAAAGAAACCTGTATGCTATCTACCTCTGAATGATCCTGTCCTTGACAGAATGATTTGAATGATTTTTTCAACAACAACGAATCAATTTTCAAACAGAGTTGCATTGACAACCAAATAAATGAATTATCAACCCAAATAAAAAAATTTCAAATAAGAAAGAGTTTTAAATCAAGAAGAAATAAACATTTCAACCAAATAGTGGAATTTTCAAACCCGAAAAAAATTATTTTTTACCAAGAAAGGTTGTTTTTTAAGAAACAGTCAAATTTTCAGAAAAAGAGATCAATCTTCATCTCAAAAAAATGACTTTTTACCAAAAAACTTGAATTTTTCATACAAAAAAAAAGAATTTTCAATAAGAGTTTGATTTCAAATCAAGAAGAATGTATACACAATAATGATTTTTGTACAAAATAATTGAATTTTCAACAAAATAGTTCCAATTTCAACTAAAAGAAGATATTTTTTCAACAAAACATAGAATAATTAAATCTTCAGCTAAAAATAAAAAAATAATTTTCATGCCAAAAGACGAATTTTCTACAAAACGGTCGAATTTTGGACAAATAATTTTATTTTTAAACAAACCGTTAAATTTTATACTAAATTGTTGAATTTTTAACAACAATTTTGTACACTCAAACAAAAAAATTGATTTTCTGCTGCAAGCGATGATTTTTCAAATAAAAAAAAAAGACAAATCTACAACTAAGAAATATTTTGAAGGCAAGAAATAAAAAACATGGCAACCAAAAAATGGAATTTTCAGCCCGGAAAGGAGAATTCTCTACAGAACCATTAAATTTTTTACCCGGAAATATGAAATAGATCAACTTTCAAGCAAGTAGTTAAATCTTAAACCAAAGAAGATGTCTTTTTAATAGAATAGTTAAATTTTCAAACAAATAGTCCAATCATCAACCAATACAGATTATTTTTCAAAACAAAAAAAGAATTTTTAACAAAATGGTTGAATTTTCAACCAAAATGACAAATTTTCAAGCAAATACCTTCGACCAAACCGATCATTTTTCTACCAAACAGTTTCATGTCGAACCAAAATAAAATAAATGTTGATTAAGAAAAGGTTTTTCGCAAGTTTGAGCGCGCCTAGGGCGTGCGACGGTTGAATCTCGCGCTTCGCGATCGAACATAGGCTTTGAGGTACACATTTTCATCGTGACACTCGCGCTGCGCGCTAGATTTCCGACAGATATTTGTAAACAAGTTTTGTTGAATTTTTGCTCGTAACTTTCGTCGGTTTTCCACACATTTTTTTTTTCAACGTTATTTTTCACGAATAAAAAAAAAGTACGCGCCCTATCAAGAAGTGATTCTTAACGAAATTGTAGATCTTTTTTGGGATAACCATTTTTGTTAATTCATCTTTTTTCGTATCCTACACCCTTTGTCCACAAAATGGAATTTTTTATTTTCCATTATTTTTTGTACAATCAAAATTTAAATTTTCGATTTTTGAAGAAAATCCAAAAATTGGTTATGATAATCTTGTAGGGCTTTCAAAAAGAATGTTTTTCTTCACTTGACTTTTTTTCATGTCGTGCGTTTTTCGGCTTTAAATTTTGATTTTCGGTTGATTAAAAAATTTTTGAA
>NC_046661.1:87751637-87830640 GCF_010883055.1 Belonocnema kinseyi | reverse complement strand
GATAATTTTCTTTTTATCGAAAAAAGTCATTAGGAAAAATTGTTTGTTCTTTTTAATACTATAAATATCTGTACATAGAATTGTCAAATTCTGAAAAAAGTATTCTCAAAATTTTCAAAATGCGCTCACTTTTTGAATTTTGATCAAAAATGGCTGGTTCACGAACTCGCCCTTTCTTTTAGGGCCTAAAAAATGTGTGCCAAAGATGAATTTGATTCGTTTATGTTTTCGAAAGTTATCGTGTTTACGGACGGCCGGACGGACACAGACAGACGCCACCGTGAAAACCTGATTTTCGGATTCAAGGAGTCTCGAAACGTGGAGATCCGTTGAAAAAGTGTGATGTCAAATTTCCGACAATTCTAATACTTTCTCAATCATAAATGATGAGAATGTAAAAAAATGAATATTTTACAAAATATTTCAACTTTGAACTAAAGTGTAAAATTTTCAACCAAAAAAGATATTTAAAAAAAATAGTTGAATTTTCAACCAAATAGTTGAATCTTCCACTAAAACATATTATTTTTCAACCAAATAGTTACATTTAGAAACAAAAAAGTTTTTGAATTTTCAAAAAAATAATTGAATCTTTCCCCAAAAAAGATTATTTTTTAACCAAATAGTTTCATTTCGAACCAAAATAAAATGAATTTTTACCAAAATAAGGGTTTCTTTTAACAAAATAGACGAATTTTCAACAAAATAGTTTAATCTTCACCAATACAGATTATTTTTCATACTAAACGTTGCATTTTGAAGCAAAAAAAATTATTTTAACAAAATTGTTGAATTGTCGATAAAATAATTAAATCATCCATCAAAAAAGATTATTTTTCAACCAAACCGTTTCATTTCGAATCAAAATAAAATGAATTGTTATCAAAAAAAGTTCTTACTTTCAATAAAATAGTGTAATTTTATGACAAAGGATTAATCTAATCATCAAACATATTATTTTTCAACCAAACAGTTAAATTTTGAAAAAAAATTTGTTATAAAAATTGTTGAATTTTCAACAAAATAATTTAATCTTCCACCAAAACAGATTTTTTTTCAACCAAAAAGTTTTATTTTGAACCAAAGTAAAGTGAATTTGTATCAAAAAAGGTTTTTCTTGCAATAAGATAGAGAAATTTTCAACCAAAGATGAATCTTCAACCAAGATAATTATTATTTCGCAAATTAGTTCAACTTTGAACCAAGTATTTGCATTTTCAAAGAAAAATATGTATTTTTAACCAAATATTTGAAATTTCAAACGAATCGTTAATTCTTCCCTCAAAAAATATTATTTTTCAACCAAACAGTTTCGTTTCGAACCAAAATAAAATTAATTTTCATAAAAAAAGGGTTTTCTTTAAATAAAATAGTAAAATTTTTACAAAAGAATAAATCTTCAAAAAAAAAAAATATTTCACAAATAATTCAACTTTGATCCAAGCAGTTGAGTTTTCAACCAAAAAGAAGAATTCTCAACAAAATAATTGAATCTTCCAATAAAAGATTATTTTTCAATCAAAAAGTTTCATTTCGAACCAAAATAAAATGAATTTTGAATAAAAAAAGGTTTTTCTTTGAATAAAATAGTGTAATTTTTAACAATAGGTAAATCTTCAACCAAAAGAAAGATTCTAAATTGTTCAAATTTGAACAAAGTAGTTGGATTTTTACCCAAGAAAGATTTATTTTTAACAAAATAGTTGAATTTTCAACCAAAAAAAAAAAAGAATTTTCAACAAGATAATTGTATTGTCCGTCAAAAAAGATTAATTTTCAACTAAAACGTTACATTTTGTACAAACAAAAAAAGAATTTTCAACAAAATTGTTGAAATTTCAATCAAAAAGAAAAATTTTTCACAAAATAATTGAATCTTCCATAAAAAAAAAATTTTCAACCAAACAGTTTCATTTCGAACCAAATCAAAATTAATTTTCATACAAAAGGAGGTTTTTCATTAAGTAAAATAGTGCAATTTTTATAAAAGAATAAATCTTCAATGAAAAGAATTTAAACCAAAAAAGATGTATTATTAACAAAATAGTTGAATTTTCAACCAAATAATTGAATCTTTCATCAAAAAAGATTATTTTTCAACCCAAACGTTCCACTTCGAACAAAAAAAAAATAATTTTTAACAAAATTGTTGAATTTTCAACCAAAAAGAAAAAAGAATTTTCACTAAATAATTGTATCTTTCATCAAAAAAGATTATTTTTCAACCAGACGTTTTCAATTCTAACCAAAAGAAAAAAATGAAATTTCAATAAAAAAAGATTTTATTTGAATAAAATATTTAAATTTTTAACAATGAATGAATCTTCAATAAAAAGAATTATTCCAGATTGTTTAAATTTGAAAAAAGTAGTTGAATTTTTATCCGAAGAATGTGTATTTTAAACAAAATAGTTGAATATTCAACTAAACAGGTGAATATTTCTCCATAGCAGATTTTTCAACCGAAACGTTGCATGTTGAAAACAAATTTTGTAACCCAATCGTTGAATTTTCAAGCAAATAGTTGAATATTCCACCAAAACTTTGCATTTTGAACAAAAAAAAAAACAAAATTTTTGACAAAATTGTTGAATTTCTAACAACAAAAAAACGAATTTTTAAACTAAATAGTTTAATCTTCCACTAAAATATATTATTTTTTAACCAAACAGTTAAATGTTGAACCAAAAAAAATAAGTTTTATCCAAATTTTGGAATTTTTAATCAAATAGTTGAATCTTCAAAAAAAAAATTTATTTTTCAACCAAACTGTTTCATTTCGAACAAATATAAAATGAATTTTGACCAAAATAGGTTTTTCAACCGAAAAGATTAATTTTCAACCAAATAGTTGAATCCTACATCAAAAAAGATTATTTTTCAACCAACAGTTTCATTTCGAAGCAAACTAAAATGAATTTTTTATCAAAAAAAGGTCTTTCTTTCAATAAAATAGTGAAATTATTATGAAAGAATAAATATTAAACGAAAAACATTATTATTTCACAAATAGTTCAACTTTTATCCAAGTAGTTGAATTTTCAACAAAAAAAATATGTCTTTTTAACAAAATGGTTCAATTATCAACCGAACATTTGAATTTTCAAGCCAAGCAGATTAATTTTGAACCGAAACCTTGCATTTTGAACAAACAAAATCAAAAGAATTTTTAACAAAAAAATACGAATTTTCGACCAAAAAGTTAAATCTTCCACTAAAACATATTATTTTTGAACCAAACAGTTACATGTATTCTTTATTCACTTTTTCTTTTTTTCAATAAAATATTGAAATTTTTGACAAAGGATGAATCTTCAGGCAAAAGAATCATTATTTAAAAAAATGCATGAACCTTCAATTAAAAACGACAAATGTTCAACCTTTCAAATTAAAAAATTAATTTTATATCAAAAACGCGAATTTCCAAAAAAATAGTTAAATTTTCAACCGAAAGAATAAACTTTTAACTAAAATGATTTATCTCCAAGCCTAAAAAGACGAATTTTTAACAGAAAAAATTATTTTGTCCAAAATTGTTAAATTTTTTACACGTTTGATTAATGTTTAAACAAATAATTCAGTTTTCAAACGAAAACGTCAATTTTGAACCAGAAAGATTAATAATCTACCGAAAAAGATGAATTTTCCACAAAATGCGTGAACTTTCAACTAAAATAATTTTATTTAAAAAATCATTTTTTATCAAAAAACAAGTAAATTTCCAAAAAATAATTAAATTTTCAACCGAATAGATAAATTTTCGACTCAAATGTGTACATGAATTTTTAACTAAAATTTTTTTTTTTACAAAAATAGTTCATTGTTAACCAAACAGTCGAATTTTCATAAAAAAAACTTACCTTTTCAACCAAAACGATTAATCTTCATGAAAAAAAAAGGATTTCTAAGAAAAGAATTAAACTTTCAACCAAGTAATTAAATTTTCAACAAAAAAGATCAATTTTGAATCAAATAGTTGAATCTTCCATTAATAAAGACTATTTTCCAACCTAACAGTTTCATTTCGAAACAAAAGAAGAAAATAAATATTCAATAAAAAAAAGGTTTTTCTTTGAATAAAATAATGACAATTTAACAATGGAAATGAATCTTCAACCAAAAGAATGATTCCAAATTGTTCAAATTTGAACAAAGTAATTTAATTTTCAAACAAATCTTCCTCCAAAATAAGAATATTTTTTAATCAAGCATTTTCATTTTGAACCAAAATAAAATAAATTTTCATACAAAAAACAGTTTTTTCTTTCAATAAAATAGTGAAATTTTTATGAAAGAATAAATCTTCAACGAAAAAAAAATATTATTTCACAAATAGTTCAACTTTGATCCAAGTAGTTGACTTTGCAACCAAACAGTAGAATTTTCCACCAAAACAGATTATTTTTCAGCCAAACAGTTGAATTTGACAAAAGGGGAAAGTTTCTTGAAAACAAGGGAAAAGGAGGAATTCTTTTTAAAACAGGGGAAAAACGAGATTAGATGCAGGAGTGTGAAATCTGAATTTTAATGTTATTACCTTTCTATTTGTATTTTCTCTCAGGCTAACAGAACTGCCATGGATTTACCAACTACCGATCCAGGAAGTGATCTCTGCGATCATACAGATTCCGATGAAAATTATTTACAGTCACTCACATTGAGATCTGCAAAAGAAAAAGGCAATTCTTTTGAATTGTAAATTAATAATTCATAGAAAAAAATATGTAAATAATTTCTTCTCTATTTTTTAGAATTTAGAGACAATTGTAAAGACTTGAAAGAACAAAGTATCTTTTCTGGAAACGAAGAACCACAAGAAAACGAATTATTTTCGTTGCCAACATTAGCTAGACCACGTAGTTTATCTTTAGGCGAAGAATTGATTACTAAAGAAACTTTTGAGGAGAGGAGATACTTTTCTCGATTTCATCCATTGCCAAGGTGAAAATATAATTTGTTTAAATCTTTTTTGATTACTTTTACTAGGAGATCAGTAATAAATTTATTTTAAATTTTAGTTTATGGATGAGTTGTTTTATATTGTAAGTTATTGATTGATTTTATCTTAAAACTTGTGCTATTCTTTAAAATAATTGTAAACTTATTGATTATTCTATATTATTTTAGAAACTTGAGAAATTTATCCCCAATTTTGCCGAGAGTAGATGATGTACCATTAAAATTAACAACACTGAGGCAAAAAATATGGACGGGAGTGAAATTTGAAAAAAGTGCAATTTCGTTAAGGAAAAGTCCTCTCAGTTGGGGAATATCAAATATGGCTCGAGGTTACCAAACTGATAGTGACGCTTTGCTCAAGTAAGTTTTTTTTTCTCAAATAATGTTTATTTTCGAAATTTCAGAATTCAGAGTCCAAAATAATCTGAAAAAAGGTGAGATAGGACGATTTTACATAAGAATAGGGGCATAATAGGGGGTGAATTCTTTTAAATAAAATTAATGTATAGGTACCATTTTAAATTCAATGCAAAAGCATAAATTTTCAACCAAGTAGTTGCATTTTTAACTGAAAAGAATTCATTTTTACCCGAATAGTTTAATTTTTTTCTAAAAAGGAGAAATTTTTAAACAAAAATAGAATATTAGTATTTCACCAAAAAAAAGGTCATTTTCAACCAACTGATGGAGTTTCCAACCCAAAAAGACGAATTTTCAACAACAAAAAATAAATTTTTCACAAAATAGTAAAATTGTCTACAAATTAGATTAATTTCCAATCAAATAATTCATGAAGAATAATTTTATACCGAAAAAAAAACCAAAAACTGTTTAAAAGCAATAGTGAAAATTTCAGCCAATTATATACATTTTAAACTTAGATTATTCATCTCCGAATTTTCGAGAAAATTCGTGAATTTTCGAGAAAATTCGTGAATTTTCAATAAAGAAAATTAATTTTCAACCAAATGGTTGAATTTTTAAACCAAAAAGACCAATTTAAAAAAAAAACTAAATTTTTTACTAAATTGTTAACTTTTTAGCAAATAATATTGAGTATTAACAAATTTAAAAAAATTTTTATTAGAAATTAACTTTTTATCAAAAAAGCATCTTTCCCCCAAAAAAGTGAAATTTTCAACCAAATGGTTGAATTTTTAAACCAAAAAGACCAATTTTAAAAAAAAAACTAAATTTTTTACTAAATTGTTAACTTTTTAGCAAATAATATTCAGTATTAACAAATTAAAAAGAAATTGTATTAGAAATTAACTTTTTACCAAAAAAAACATCTTTCCCCCAAAAAAGTGAAATTTCAACCGAACATACATTTTGCAACTAAAATGATTCATCTCCAAATTTTTTACCAAATACTTGTATTTTTATCAAAAACAGTTAATTTTCAGTCAAATAGTTGACTTTTGAACCCCAAAAGACCAATTTTCAACAAAAAATATTTATTTTTTACACAATTGTTAAACCATATGCAAATGATATTAATTTTTAAATAAATATTTCAATTTTTTATCAAAAACATAAATTTTCAACAGAAAAGATTAATTTATATACAAATACTTAAAGTTTTTACTGAAGAAGATAAATTTTTTAACAAAAAAAAGGAATATTTACATTTTCAAATTAAAAAATTAAATGTGACCAAAAAAGGCTTCCCTAAAAAGGTTTAATTTTCAACCGAACAGATAAATTTACCAACTAAAATTATTCATCTCCGAATTTTGGAGAAAATTCGTCAATTTTCAACAAAAAAAGTTAATTTTCAACCAAATAGTTGAATTTTCAACCCAAAAAGACCAATTATCAACAACAAAATAATTTTTTTCACGAAATTGTGAAATTTTCAGTAAATAATATTGAGTTTTAACAAATTATAAAAATTTTTAATTGAAAGTTAACTTTTTACCAAAGAAAGCATATTTCCCCAAAAAAGTTTAATTTTCAACCAAACAGATAAATTTTGTAACTAAAATGATTCATCTCCAAATTTTTAACAAAATTCGTGAATTTAAACAAAAAAGTTTATTTTCAGTCAAATAGTTGAATTTTCAACCCAAAAAGACAATTTCTTTTACAAAATTGTTCAATTTTCTACAAATAATATTAATTGCAAACAAAATAAAGCAATTTTTAACTAAACCCCTAGATTTTCAACCAAGAAGATTAATTTTCTTTAAAAAAAAGTCTCTTGTTCAAAAAACCTGAACCTTCAACTAGAAAAGACAAATGTCAATCAACATGGAATATTTAATATTTCCTAAAAAATAGTTAAATTTTCATCCGAAAGAATAACTGTTCAACTAAAATGATTATTCTCCAAACCCAAAAAGACGAATTTTAAACAAACAAATAATTTTTCAAAACATTTTTTACCGCAAAGCATGAAGTTTCAACCAAGTATTTAAATTTTTAACTAAAAAAGATGAATTTTTACACAAATACTTTTATTTTGTAGTAAAAAAGATAAATTTTCCACCAAAAATGGAATATTAATTTGTTCAATCATAAAAAGGTCATTTTCAAACAAGGAGTTGAATTTCCAACCCAAAAATACGAATTTTCAACAACAAAAATTGAATTTTTCACAAAATAGTAAAATTGTCTAAATTTCATTTCAAGTTTATAATACAAATTTTAACCAAATACATGAATTTCCAGCCCAGAAGATTAATTTTATAACGAAAAAAATTATTTTTTTACGAAAATATATGAATTTTGAACTAAAAAAACAAACAAATGTTCAACCAAAAATTGAACTTTTACATTTTCAAGTTAAAAAATTAATTTTATACCAAATAAGCGAATAGGAAAAGCATATTGAAATTTTCAACCAAACAGATACATTTTCATCTAAAATTATTCATCTCCGAATTTTTGAGAAAATTCGTGAATTTTCAACGAAATAGTGGAATTTTTAATCCAAAAAAGACTAATGTTAAAACAAAAAAATGCATTTTTTACAGAAATGTTCAATTTTCAGCAAATAATATTGAGTTTTAACAAATTAAACAAAATTTTAAATAAAAATTAACTTTGTAACAAAAAAAGCATGTTTCCCCCAAAAAGTTAAATTTTCAACCGAACAGATAAATTTTGCAACTAAAATTATTCATCTCCAAATTTTTGATCAAATACTTAAATTTTTAACAAAAAAAGTTACTTTTCAGTCAAATAGTTGAATTTTCAACCCATAGAGGCGAATTTTTTACAAAATTGTTCAATTTTCTACAAATAATGTTAATTATAAAGAAAATAATTCAATTCTTAACTAAAACTCTAAATTTTCAACCGAGAAGATTAATTTTCTTTAAAAAAAACATAAACCTTCAACTAGAAAAGACAAATGTTCAATCAACGTGAAATATTTATATTTTCAAATTAAAATTGAATTTTATACCAAAAAAGCGAATTTATAAAAAACAGAATTAAATTTTCAACAGACAGAATAAATGATTAATCTCCAAACTTAAAAAGACGAATTTTAAATAAAAAAATAATTTTTCAAAAAATGAATCAATTTTTTTCAAAATAGTCCACTTTTCAAACAAATAATTTACATTTTTTCGAAAAGCATGAATTTTCAACCAAACATTGGAATTTTTAATTAAAACAAATGAATTTTTACACAAATACTTAAATTGTTTTGTAAAAAAGATAAATTATGAACCAAAAATGGAATATTAATTTTTTCAATAATAAAAAGGTCATTTTCAACCAAATAGGTAATTTTCCAAACTAAAAAAGCCAGTTTTCAAATAAGAAAATGAATTTTTTACAAAATTGTAAAATTTTCAGCAAATAATATTGAGTTTTAACAAATCAAACAAATTTTAAATTAAAAATGAACTTTTTACGAAAAAAAGCATATTTCCTCAAAAAAGTTAAATTTTCAACCCAACAGATAAATTTTGTAAATTTTAAACAAAAAAAGTTAGTTTTCAGTCAAATAGTTGAGTTTTCAACCCAAAAAGGCGATTTTTTTTACAAAATTGTTCAATTTTCTACAAATAATGTTACTTGTAAACAAAATAATTCAATTTTTAATTAAAAACCTGAACTTTCAACAAAGAAATTTCATTTTCAACCACATAGTTGAATTTTTAACCCCAAAAGACAAATTTTAAACAACAAAAAATGAATTTTTTACAAAATTGTTAAATCATATGCAAATAATATTAGTTTTTAACCAAATAATTCAATTTTGAACCAAAAACATAAATTTGCAACCAAAAATATTTATTTTTATACAAATACTTTCAGTTTTTACTAAAAAAGATAAATTTTCAATAAAAAATGGAATATTTACATTTTCAAATTAAAAAATTAACTTTTCACCAAAAAACGCATATTTCCCAAAAAAAAGTTTAATCTCCAAACGGACAGATACATTTTTCAACTGAAATTATTCATCTCTAAACTTTTGACAAAATAAGTGAATTTTTAACAAAAACAGTTAATTTTGAGTCAAATAGGTAAATTTTGAACCGAAAAAGACGAATTTTTTGCAAAATTGTTCAATCTTCTACAAATAATGTTCATCGTTAACCAAATAATTCAATGTTTAACTAAAAACCTGAATTTTCAACAATGAAAGTTCAGTTTCAACCACATAGTTGAATTTTTAATCCCAAAAGACCAATTTTCAAAACAAAAAAAAATAATAATTTTGTACAAAATTGTTAAATCATACGCAAATAATATTAATTTTTAACCAAATAATTCAATTTTTAACCAAAAACATGAATTCTTAACCGAAAGGATTAATTTTCATACAAATATTTTAAGTTTTTGCTAGAAAAGAATAATTTTTTACAAAAAATGCAATATTTACATTTTTAAATTAAAAAATTAAGTTTTCACCAAAAAAGTCATATTTGAGCAACCAAAAAAAAACGACTCTTCTACAAAATACACGAACCTTCCATTAAAAACGACAAATGTTCAACCTTTTAAATTAAAAAATTAATTTGATGCCAGAAATGCGAATTTACAAAAAAAATAGTTAAATTTTCAACAGAAAGAATTAATTTTTAACTAAAATGATTTATCTCCAAGCCCAAAAAGACGAATTTTTAACAGAAAAAATTATTTTGTTCAAAATTGTTAAATTTTTTTACACATTTGATTAATGTTTAAACAAATAATTCAATTTTTAAACGGAAAGGTGAATTTTTAACCAAAAAGATTAATCTTCTACGGAAAAAGATAAATTTTCCACAAAATACGTGAACTTTCAACTAAAACAATTTTGATTTAAAAAATCATTTTTTACCAAAAACAAGTAAATTTCTAAAAAATAATTAAATTTTCAACCGAATAGATAAACTTTCGACTCAAATGTGCATATGAATTTTTAACTAAAAAATTTGTTTTTCAGTAAAATAATTCATTGTTAACCAAATAGTCGGATTTTCATAAAAAACTTACCTTCTCAACCAAAACGATGAATCATTATAAAAAAAGGATTTCTAAGAAAGGAATTAAACTTTCAACCAATGAATTAAATTTTCAACAAAACTTAGACGAATTCTCATCGACAAATATAATAGTTGATGTTTTAACCAAAAAAAAGATTTTAATTTTAAACTAAAAACAGTTAAAATAAGAAAATACGAAGTTTTATCAAGAATATAAATTTTGAACAGAAATTATAAATGGCCATAAAAAAATGAATTTCTAACGAAAGAAAAACAAACTTTCAACCAAGTAGTTCGATTTTCAATAAAAAAAGATGAATTCTAAAAAATGTAATTATGTAGTTAATATTTCACGCAAAAAAAGGTTTTTATTTTAAATCCAAAATAGTTTAGTTCAACTAAGAAAGATGAATTTTCAATAGAATCGTTACATTTTCTACCGAAGACGTACATTTTTAACCATAATAATAATTCCAAAACAGAAAAATACATATCCAAGAAAATCAACTTTCAACCAAGCAATTGCATTTAAAAAGCAAAAAGAATCATAAGAATTTAATTTTAAATGAAAACAAAAAGATAAATTTTCTAACAAAAGGATGAATTTTGAATAAAATCGATCAATTTTCAACCAAAAACGAAATAGTTAGATTAACATTAAAAAAATTATTTTCAACACAAAAAAATGAATTATTAAAATAATATTTATTTCTTGAAACAATAATATTAACTTTTAAGAAAGTAGTTCAAATAATTCGAAGTTGAATTTTAAAAAATTCTTAATAATAGTTAAATTTTCAACTGACAACTCTCCATTTTTAGCAATAAATGAAACATTTAAATTTCGAGTTTCGAAAAATTCATTTAACAAAATTTTAAACAAAGTGAGTGACGAATTATCAAAAAAATAGTTGAATCTTTAACCTAAAAATACGAATTTTCAACTTTATTCAATAACATTTTCAACAATAAATTTAAATTTATGTAATAGTTCATATATTTAGTAAAATATTTAATTTTAAACAAGAAGAAAAAAATTAATTTTCTACCAAAAAAAGGAGAATTTTAAACCAAATCGTTAAATTTTCAACTAAAATCTATAAATTTTCAATCAAGCATGGAATAGATTTGCAAATAAAAATTTAATTAAAAAAAAAAACTAATTTGGAACAAAATTGTTAAATCTTCAAACAATAAAATTAATTCTTAAAAAAAGTATTTCAACCAAGTAGTTGAATAAAAAAATAAATTCTTAATCAAAAATTTAATAGTTGAATTTTCAACTGATAATTATTAATGTTCCGTAAAAACAATGGAAGAAAATAGTTTAATTTTTATCCAAACAGTTTGATCTTGAAGTCAATAAGACACATTTTTTAAAAGACAATTTAACTTTCAATAATAAAATTAATTTTAGACCAAGAAAGTTGAATTTGCCCCCAAATGTTCGAATTTTGAAACAAAAATGATAACTTGTCAACAAATTTGTTAAATTTTCAACAAAATAATTAAATTTACAACAAAATAGTTGCATTTTACACCAAATATGTACACGAAATATGTACTCATTGATATTTCAAGTAGTTGAATTTTTAACCGAAAGACGTCAATTATGAACAAAAAATATTATAGTTCATATTTAATTCAAATTTTTTAAAATTTAAATCCCAAATACTTTAATTCAACCAACGCAATTTTTCAACAAAAAATGCAACAGTTGAAATTTCAGTTTAAAAAAGTAAATTTAAAAAAAAATAAAAAAGAGTTTTCAACGAATCAGTTGAATTTTTAAACAAAATCAATTTTCAAAAAGAAATGTAAAAAAAATGCAATGAAAAACTTAATTTTCAATTAAAAAAGACCAGTTTTTGAAACAAGCCTGGAATAGTTAAATTTTTAGTTAAACAAATTTAAAAAAAAATACTTTCCAACAAAATAGTTAAATCTTTGACTAATAAAACTAATTTTTAACAAAGCTGTTTAACTTTCAATCAAATAATTGAATTTACTACTGAAAATGTAACTTTTTAACAAAATAGTTAATTTGTTCAAGAAAATAATGAAATTTTTAATACCAAATTTAATTTTTAAATGAAAGGTATGAATTCTGAACCACAAATATAACATTAGACTGTTGAACAAAAAAATGATTAAGTTTCAACTAAAATAGGAGAAAAATCAGAAATTCGTTTGAAAGGGAGAAAAAAAGATAAGCTTGAAAAACTCTCATATTTTTAAAAATATTATTTTCAAACTGCACTTTTTCAGATCCTGTTCGAAGAAATTACAAGCTCTGAATTACGTGCGCAAGCCCGACGCCAAAAAATTGAAAAAGAAATCCCCGAAAAAATCGGCTCGTATAATCAATATTTTACCGATTGAAGATCCACCCGAGGAAGAAAGTCTAAAACCTCTTAAAAAAAAGAGATGTCGTTTAAAAAGACAGAGAGCTTTAAATTCAAATCTCAACCTTCCTTATATCATTCCTAGTTTAGTTCCGAGAGAAAAAGATGATTCCATGAAGTTATTTGGAGTACCAAAAACTCAAAAATCACAAACAAAAAAGCCAGAACCAAGAAAAAAACTTCGAAAAGGTGGATCAGGTGGATTAACACCTGGTATCGTTTCGAAGAGAAAAACAAAACCAATCGTGGATTCTTTTGAAGATTCTTCCAGTTCGGAAGACACTCCAGTTATGAGAATCAAAGCCACGAGAAAAAAGAAAACGGGAACGAGGAAAAAACGATCTTCGAGTGCTTTAGTTCCTAGCACGAAGCGAAATTAATTTAAATAATTATTCGCGATTTGCGATTTATACTGCCTGCTACTGACTGCCAGTAAATAGAATTTGATTGTAAATAAATTTATTAAATTATCTATAATTAAAACTATATTCTATTTGAATGAATTTAAATTGCCGGTCCTTTCCCGAGTTTTCAGGGTCAAGTTTTTCAATTTAGGCGGTCAAATAAAAGTAATATATTCATATTTACCGCAAAACGGAAAAATTTATTTTAATTCATAACGTTCATTCTAAACACTCTTTAACACAACAGCACCAAAAATTGCAAAATAAATAAATTTAAAAAAAATACTTAAATTTCGACAAAAAATTTAATTAATTAAAAAACATGGAATAATTAACCTTTCAGTTGAAAAAAACTAATTTTCAACACACAAAAAAACGATTTTAAGTAAAACAGTTCAATTTTCAGCCAGTGATGAATTTTCAAAAAACTGAAACACTTGAATTTTAAACCAAAAAGATTAATTTTAAAAGAAGATTCATTTTCAAATAAAAAGATTCATTGTCCAGAGAAAAATACAATTTTTAACACAATGCATGAGTTTTTAACGAATTAGTTGAATTTTTAATTCAAGAAGACAAATTTTCAACCAAATAGTTGAATTTTAAACTAAAAAAAATAAATAATTTTCGACAAAAAATGGAATAGTATGTTTTAGTTAAAAAAAATAATTTTAAGCCAAACATAAGAGTTTTCAATTAAAACGATGAATCGTCAACTGAAACAGTTGAATTTACGAAACTTCGTAAAACTTTGTAAACCAAAAAGATTAATTTTCAAAGAAGAAGACTAATTTTCTACCAAAAATACAATTTTTCAACAAAATACATGCATTTTATACGAAATAGTTGAATTTTCAACTCAAGATAACCAATTTTCAACCAAATATAAGCCAAAAAGATTAATGTCAAAAGATTAATTTTCAAATAAAAAGATTACTTTTTGAACAAAGAATACAATTTTTCAACAAAATATATGAATTTTTAACGAAATTGTTGAATTTTGAATTGAAAATTACAAATTTTCAACCAAATAGTTTAAATTTAAGCCAAAAATATTTATTTTAAAAGAAGAAGAATTATTTTCAAATAAAAGACTAATATTCTACCAAAAAATACAATTTTTCAACAAAACTTCTAACGAAATAGTTGAATTTTTAAATCAAGAAGACAAATTTTCAACCAAATAGTTAAATTTTACACTAAAAAATAATTATTTTCGACATAAAATGGAATAGTAACATTGTTAGTTTAAAAAAATAATTTTAAAGAAAAATAAGAGTTTTCAATTAAAACGATGAATCGTCAACTAAAATAGTTGAATTTACTCAACTTCTTAAAACTTTGTAAACCAAAAAGATTAATTTTCAAATAAAAAGATTACTTTTTTAACAAACAGTACAATTTTTCAACAAAATACAGAATTTTTAACGAAATAGTTGAATTTTTAATTCAAGATGACAAATATTCAACCAAATAGTTTGAATTTAAACGAAAAGATTAATTTTAAAAGAAGAAGATTAATTTTCTACCAAAAAATACAATTCTTCAACAAAATACATGAATTTTTAACGAAATTGTTGAATTTTTAATTGAAAATGACGAATTTTAAACCAAACAGTTTAAATTTAAGCCAACAAGATTTATTTTAAAAGAAGAAGAATGATTTTCAAATAAAAGATTATTATTCCACCAAAAAATATAATTTTCAATAAAATACATGCACTTCTAACGAAATAGTTGAATTTTTAAATCAAGAAGGTAAATTTTCAACCAAATAGTTAAATTTTAAACTAAAAAATAATTATTTTCAACCTAAAATGAAATATTAACATTGTTAGTTGAAAAAATTAATTTTAAACCAAAATAAGAGTTTTCAATTAAAATGATGAATCGTCAACTAAAATAGTTGAATTTACTAAACTTCGTAAAACTTGGTATACCAAAAAGATTAATTTTGAAAGAACATTAATTTTCTACCAAAAAATACAATTCTTCAACAAAATACATGAATTTTTAACGAAATTGTTGAATTTTTAATTGAAAATGACAAATTTTCAACCAAATAGTTTAAATTTAAGCCAACAAAATTTATTTTAAGAGAAGAAGAATGATTTTCAAATAAAAGATTAATATTCCACCAAAAAATACAATTTTACTAAAATAACTAAAACAAAAATAGTTTAATTTACTAAACTTCGTAAAACCTGGTAAACCAAAAAGATTCATTCAAAAAAAAGAATAATTTTTAAATAAAAAGATTAATTTTCTACCAAAAAATACAATTTTTCAACAACAAAAAAATCATTTTTAATGAAACAGTTGAATTTTTAATTCAAGATCACAATTTTTCAACCAAATAGTTTGAATTTAAACCAAAAAGATTAGTTTTAAAAGAAGATTAATTTTCAAATAAAAAGATTAATTAAAAAAAAATTTTTTTAACACAATACATGAGTTTTTAACAAAATAGTTGAATTTTTAATTCAAGAAGACAATGTTTCAACCAAATAGTTGAATTTTGAACTAAAAAATAATAATTTTCGACCAAAAATGGAATAGTAACATTATTAGTTTAAAAAAAAATAATTTTAAACCAAACAATAGAGTTTTCAAATAAAACGATAAATCATTAACTGAAATTGTTGAATTTTCAAACAAACAAAATGAATTTTTAGTAAAAAAGAGAAATTGTTAACCAAAACTTAAATAATTAAATTTCAAATTCAAAAATTATTTTCAACAGAAATGAAAAACTATCTTGCGACAATACAAACTAACGCGCAACAAAAAAACTAACTTTAAAAAAAAAGTTATATTTTCAATAAATGTGATGAATTTTCAAATAAAATTTTAAATATTTAACTGGAACAGTTGAATTTTAAACCAAAAAGATGAATTTTTAACTAAAATGATGATTATTCAACTAGAATAACTGATTTTTGAACCTAAAATATTAATTTTCAAAGAAGCAGATTAATTTTTACCAAAAAAGGCTAACTTTCAACTAAAAAATATAATTGACCAAAAATTAAATAATTAAATTTTTAGTCAAAAAATGTTACATTTTCAGTCAAATAGTTGAATTTTGAATTACAAAAGACAAGTTTTCATCCAAATTGTTAAATTTGGAAAAAGAGAAGATCAATTTTCAACTAAAAATGGAACAGATCAATTTTCAGTTAAAGAAATTAATTTTCAACCCAACTGATGAATTTTAAACTGGAATAGTTGAATTTTATACCAAAAATATAGATTTTCAAGCATTAAGATTAATTTTCAACAAAAAGACGAATTTTCCAACATTTTTAAATGTGGGAATTTTTAAATAAATAGTTCAATTGTTAAATACAAAATATTAATTTTCAACCAGAGCTGAATTTTAAATTAAAATGATGAATCTTCAATAAAAAAATATATTTTTCAACAAAAGATTTTAATTTTTTAACCAATTTAACCAAATAGTTGAATTTTTAACTAAGAAAAGATAAATTCTTAACAAAAAATGTCACACAACTTGCTACTATAATTCAGAAAAACTCTAAAGAAGTACTTTCTTTTTTTTTTTTTTAATTTGGAATTGTAAAACTTTCAGTCCAAAAAGTTAATTTTCAACCTGAATTTTCATTCAAATTGTTGAATTTTTAACTGGAAAAGATTCATTTTTAACTAAAAATAGAACAGTTAAATTTTTAGTTAAAGAAATTATTTTGCAACTAAATTGATGAATTTTTAATTAAAATGAATCTTTAACTGGAAGATTTGAATTTTGTGCAAAAAAAATAAATAAATTTTCAACCATAATGATTAATTTTCTACAAAAAAGACGAATTTTCCACAAAGTACATATATTTTTTAACAAATAGTTTAATGTTTAACTTTTAACCAATTTAACCGAGTAGTGGAAGTTTTAAATATAAAAAGATAAATTTGCAACGAACGATCTATTAAAAATTTCTATCATAATTCGGAAAAGCTCTAAAAACTAGTTGAAGTACTTTCTCTTTTTTTTTTAAATTTGGATTTTAAATAAAACCACGAATCTTTCACTGAAATAGTTAAAATTTCAACAACAAAAAATGTACTAAAAAAGATCAATTGTCAACCAAAGCTTAAATAATTAATTTTAAATTAAGAAAATTAATTTTCATCCAAACAGATGAATTTTCAACTAAAACTTTGGAATATTTAATTGGAATAAGTAAATTTTTCAAGTAAAAATTACTTTCCGCAAAAAAACTAACTTTCACCAGCAAAATTAACTTTCAAGAAAAAATAGTTACATTTTTAAACACAGTAATGAATTTTCAACTAAAAATGTCAATATTTGACTGGAATAGTTGAATTTTAAATCAGAAAGATCAATTTTCAACCAAGAAGATTAATTTCTACTAAAAAATACTTATTTTCAACTAAAAATTTAATAATTAAAATTTTAATTAAAAAAGATTCCTTTTCATAAAAAAAGTCTTGAATCGAATAACTTATTTTTCAAACAAAGAAATGAATTTTCAATCAAAATTGATAAATCCTTAACCAACAATATTTATTTTTAATAAATCAGATTAACTTTTAACCAAAATTTCTTTAGAAATCTATATTTTAACCAAATAGGTAAATTTTCAACGAAATAGTGTAATTTTCAATTAAATAATATATATTTTAACCAAATTTATGAATTTTAAACAAAAGAAAAAATCAATTTTCAATCAAATGGTTAAATTTTCACCCTAAAAAAAATTTTGAACAGAAATAGAATAGTTAAATTTTCTGTTAAAAATCTAATTCGTAACAAACAAAAAACGGATTTTTAGCCAAACAGTTAAATTTTCTACTTGAATATTTGAATTGTTAGTTTAAAAAAAATGTTTTTCAAGAAAGTAGTTACATTTTCAAAAAGCGATGAATCTTCAATCAAAAAAATTTTTTTTTAACCAAAGAGTTAAACTTTTAACCGCAAGTATTTGAATTTTCAACTACAAAAAAAGATAAATTTGCAAAGAAAAATGTAACAAAATTTTCTATTATAATTCGGAAAAACTCTAAAAACAATTAAAAATATTAAACGTTATATGACTTTCTAGGAATTAAAATTTATTTTCTAACATTCTACTTCCAAATTTAACTAAATAAAATAAAGCAAATCTTCAAAATTCAGATTTCAAGATTTAAAAAATTTTAAATGTAACTATTACATTTTTGATTAAAAATTGATCTTTTTTAATTAACCGTTCATGTATTTTGTAGAAAATTCATCTCTTTTGGTAGAAAATTAATCTTCTCGGTTAAAAATTCATGTTTTTGGGTAAAAATGGAATTATCTGGTTAAAAAATAATCTATTTGGTGGAAAATTTTTTAAATTTTGTAAACACAATCAACTTGTTGTTAAGAATTCGTCTTTTTAGGTTGAAAAATTTAACTATTCATATGAAAATGTACTTTTTTGTTGAAAATATCTTATTCAGTACAAAATTAAACCACTCGGGTAAAAATTCATCTTTTTCAGTTAGATATTCCACTACTTGATTGAAAATTCATGTTCTTCGGTGAAAATTGAATTATTTGCTTTAAAAAATAATCTATTTTGTAGAAAATTTAACAATTTTGTAAAAACAATCAATTTGTTGTTAAAAATTCGTCTTTCTAGATTAAGAAATTAAACTATTTATTTGAAAATGCACTTTTTTTGTTGAAAATATAAATATTACATTTTTGGTTACAAATGTATCTTATTTAGTACAAAATTAAACTATTTGGGTAAAAATTCAACTTTTTCAGTTAGAAATTCCACTGCTCGACTAAAAATTCATGTTCTTGGGTGAAAATTGAATTATTTGCTTAAAAAATAATCTATTTTTTAGAAAATTTAACAATTTTGTAAAAAAATCAATTTGTTGTTAAAAATTCGTATTTTAAGGTAAAAAAATTAAACTATTTATTTGAAAATGCACTTTTTTTGTTGGAAATGAATCTTATTTAGTATAAAATTAAACTATTTGGGTAAAAATTCATCTTTTTCAGTTAGAAATTCCACTACTTGACTAAAAATTCATGTTCTTGGGTGAAAATTGAATTCTTTGCATAAAAAATAATCTAATTTGTAGAAAATTTAACCATTTTGTAAAAAAACCAATTTGCTGTTAAAAATTCGTATTTTAAGGTAAAAAAATTAAACTATTTATTAGAGAATGCACTTTTTTGTTGAAAATGTATCTTATTTAGTACGAAATTAAACTATTTGGGTAAAAATTCATCTTTTTCAGTTCAAAATTCCACTACTTGACTGAAAATTCATGTTCTTGGGTGAAAATTGAATTATTTGCTTAAAAAATAATCTAATTTGTAGAAAATTTAACCATTTTGTAAAAAAACCAATTTGCTGTTAAAAATTCGTATTTTAAAGTTAAAAAATTAAACTATTTATTTGAAAATGCCCTTTTTTGTTGGAAATGAATCTTATTTAGTATAAAATTAAACTATTTGAGTAAAAATTCATCTTTTTCAGTTAGAAATTCCACCACTTGACTAAAAATTCATGTTCTTGGGTGAAAATTGAATTCTTTGCTTAAAAAATAATCTAATTTGTAGAAAATTTAACCATTTTGTAAAAAAAACCAATTTGTTCTTAAAAATTCGTATTTTAAGGTAAAAAAATTAAACTATTTATTAGAGAATGCACTTTTTTTTGTTGAAAATGTATCTTATTTAGTACGAAATTAAACTATTTGGGTAAAAAATCATCTTTTTCAGTTAAAAATTCCACTACTTGACTGAAAATTCATGTTCTTGGGTGAAAATTGAATTATTTGTTAAAAAAATAATCTATTTTGTAGAAAATTTAACAATTTTGTGAAAATATTAATCTGTGTTGTTCAAAATTTCTCTTTTTGGGGGGTTCCAAATTAAAAAATTTGATTGAAAATTACCTTTTTATTTAATTGAAAACATCAATATTTCATTTAATGACTTTGTAGAGAAGTCATCTTTTACGGTCGAAAATCCATCCTTTTGGTTGAAAATCCTTGTTTTTAGAAAAAAATTGAATCATTTAGTTAAAAACTAATCTATTTTGTAGAAAATTTAACGAATTGGTGAAAAATTCATGTTTTTGTTAAAAAATCGTCTTTTTGGGTTGAATAATCAACTATTTGGGGTTTAAAATTAAATTCTGTACTTGAAAATTTACGTAATTTATCAAAAAATTTATAGATTAATAATTTTTGGTTGAAAATTAACTTTTTTCCTTGAAAATTTACGTTGTTTTGTCAAAAATTTAGGGAATAATAATTTTTTGTTGAATTTTTATTTTTTCTATTTGAAAGTTCATGTATTTTGTGGAAAATTAATCTTCCAGGTTGAAAATTCATTTTTTTAGTTTGAATTTAAATTATTACGTTAAAGATTAATATAATTTTTTAAATAAAATTTTGTGAAAAATAAAAATGTTGAAAATTCGTCTTTTAGTGTCGAAAATTCATTATTTTGTTGGTTGAAAATGACATTTTTCCTTTGAAAATTCACATCTTTTTTCACAAATGTAAAGTTGAATCATTTTAGTTGAAAATTTAATTATTTTTTTGCAAATGTGCTTTTTCTTTTGGTAAAAAATTAATTTCTTTCATTAAAAATATCAATATTCTATTTTAGGTTGAAAATTCATCTTTTTTAATAATTTATTGAAAATTTATCTGTTCAGTGGAAAATTTAATTTTTTTTTTAAATTCGCTTTTTTGGTAGAAAATAATTTTTTAATTTGAAAATGTAAATATTATATTTTTTTGATGATCAGAAGTTTTTTTTGTGTGAAAAGTAAATGTTTTTTGTAGAAAAGTAATCTTTTTCGGTAGAAAATAAATATTTTCGGTTGAAAATTGAATTTTTTAGTTAAAAATTGAATCATTTTGTTAAAAATTTATCTATTTTGTAGAAAATTTCACGATTTGGTGAAAAATTCATGTTTTTTGTTGAAAATTCGTCTTTTTGGGTTGAATAATCAACTATTTGGGGTTGAAAATTTAATTTTTTTCTTGAAAATTTACGTAATTTATCCAAAAGTGTATAGATAAATAATTTTGTTGTTGAAAATTTACGTTTTTTGTCAAAAATTTGGAGATCAATCATTTTTTGTTGAAAATTTATCTTTTCTATTTGAAAGTTCATGTATTTTGTAGGAAATTATTCTTCTAGCTTGAAAATTCATTTTATTGTTAAAAATAGAATTATTTAGTTAAAAATTAATATAATTTGTAGAACATTTAATAAAAAATGTAACTGTTCACAATTTTGTTGTTGTTGAAAATTCGCTTTTTCTTTTGGTAAAAAATTAATTTCTTAGATTGAAAATTTAAATATGCCATTTTTCGACAAAAATTGATCTTTTTCAATAAAAAATTATACTATTTGGCTAAAAATTAATCTTTTTTTAGTTAAAAATTCTAGTTCTTGTTTGCAAATTCACCTTTTTAGGAAACAGTTGAGTTATTTGGTCAATAATTGAACTATTTTGTAGAAAATTAAGGACTTTTGTGAAAAAATCATTTTTGTTATGTTGCAAATTCATCTTTTGGTTTAGAAAAATCAACTATTCGGTTGAAAATTAACTTTTTTCGTTGAAAATTCAGGTATTCTGTCGAAAATTCTCAGATCAATCATTTTAGTTGAAAATTGATCTGTTTGGTTAGAAATCTATTTTTTTCGGAAATTCGCTTTTTTATAAAAAATCTAATAATTATAAATATTCGACCAAAAAATCGAATTGTCAACAACAAAAATTATTTTTTTCGCTGAAAATCTATGTTTCTAGTTGAAAGTTCATGTATTTTGTAGACAATTTTTTCTGTAGAAAATTAATCTTCTACGTTAAAAATTCATGTTTTTGGTTAAAAATTTATCTAATTCGTAGAAAATGTAGCAATTTTGTAAAAAAAAAATAATTCTTTTGTTGAAAATATAAATATTTCCTTTGTGGTTGAAAATATATCTTCTTTAGCACAAAACTAAACTGTTACTTGGTTGAAAATTCATGTTTTTGGGTCAAAAATGAATTATTTGGTTTAAAAAACAACCTATTTTGTAGAATATTGAACAATTTTGTGTAAAATTAATATTTGTTGTTAAAAATTTGTATTTTTTTTTTGAATCAAAATTCAAAGATTTGGTCGAAAATTCGAAGATGAATCATTTTAGTTTCGAATTTATCTGTTCCGTTCAAAATTTACCAATTTTTTTAAATTCATTTTTTGGTGGAAAATGGATTTTTTAATCTGAAAATGTAAATATTCCATTTTTGATTGAGCATAAATCTTTTTTAGTTAAAAGTTCATGTATTTTGTAGAAAAGTAATTTTCTCGGTAGAAATACAATCATTTCGGTTGCAAATTGAATTTATTATTTATAAATTGAATTATTTGGTTAAAAATTCGTCTTTTTGGGTTGCGAATTTAATTATTTTTTTGAGAAGTTTTTTAATTGAAAATATCTATACTCCATTTTTTGTTTAAAAATTATCTTTTTATTTTATTTTCTATTTAGTAACCAATTTAATTATTTGGCTAGAAATTTATCTTTTTCAGTTAAAAATTCAACTACTAGTTGAAAATTAATTTTTTTAGGTAAGAATTAAATTTTTTGGTCAATAATTAATCTATTTTGTAGAAAATTTAAGAATTTTGTGAAGAAATTATTTTTGTTATATTGAAAATTCGTCTTTTTGTTTTGAAAAATCAACTATTTGGTTGAAAATGAAGTTTTTCTGTTGAATGTTTTTTTGGTTGAAATTGATCTTTTCTAGTTGAAATTTCATGTATTTTAAAGACAATTTTTTGTCTAGAAAATCAATCTTCTACGTTGAAAATTCATATTTTTGTTTAAAAATTCATATTTTTGTTTAAAAATTAATTTTTTTCGCTAAAAAGTAATCTAATTTGTAGAAGATTGATCAATTTTGTAATAAATACATATTTTTTGTGTGAAAATTCGCCTTTTGGGTTGAAAATGCAACTATTTGACTGAAAATTAGCACAATCAAAACATTAAAACATAACCTCAAACTCGGAAAAATAATGAAAAAAGTTAATATTATTCATTAAAGAGTATATTTTGCAGAAAAATAAAAAAAAATAAACATAAATATAACAAGTAATTATAATTACTTGCGAGAAATAAACGAATGTAATAGAAAAATAAATAAAAATTCTGAACTGTCACTTGTCAACTCGTGTCTATGAAATAAAGAGTGAAAGATTGAGAAGTAGATTCATTTTTTATAATTACCAGTCTTCTTTTCTTTTTAAAAAACTCCTAGAGTTTGATATAAAATTCTCACTTTTTATGGAACGTTTAAAAACTTTTAAAAAACAACGACCTTCTCTACCACTTCAAGAACACAGACTGACGTGACGACGCCATGTTGAATTGCATGCGCGGATATCATGCGCATAAATCTCCGGCCGGCTCCCCATGCATTTCCCGTATTTAAATTTAAGATTCTTAGGAATGCATATACCTACCGTGAGACCGGATGTGCAACAAGAGAAAATGAACTTGGGTAATTGCACATAATATCTTTGAAATCTGCAGTAAAAACTGCCCTTGAAAAGATTATTTATTTATTTTTGAATAATTCATCGCGAAAATAGTCTTAAATATTATCATTATTACTGAAATAAAATACAATTTGAAATTAACAAATAATAAAAGATTATTTTATTAAATATTCATGAATATATTATTTAATATAATTTTTAATTTTTAAACATTCTATGGCGCCATTTTTGATTGACGTTGAATGAAATTGTTTAATTTTAATTAAAATAAATGGACTTCTGATCAAATATTTTCAAATAAAAAATAACCATTTTCCACCGAAAATGAAGTAGTGAATTTTCAGTTAATATTAATTTTCAATCAAAAGAACAATGATTATCCAACAAAATATTTTTATTTTCGACCAAAGAGATGAATATTTAACTAAAAGAAAAAATATACAACGAAAAAATTATTTTGACAGCATTTTTTAATCTTCTACAAAACCGATTAATTTTTAACCAAACGATAAGAATTTAGAAAGATAAATGTAATAGTTGATATTTAAAACAAAAATATTTAAAGTAAAAAACAGTTGAATTCAAACAAAATAGACAAAATATCAAAAAAAATAGTTGACTTTTTAACCAAGAAGAACAATTTTTAACAAAATTGTGTAATTTTTAACAAAGTAAATTAATATAGAAACAAATATTTAAATTTTCAAACCAAAACATGAAGTTTGAACCGAGAAGATTAATTTTATACCAAAAAAGACGAATATTTTAAAAAAGGGAACTTTCAACTAAAAAATGTAAATTTTCAACCAAAAATACTCTAGGGTATATTTTAAAACTAAAAAAATTAATTTTTTACCCAAAAAGCTAATTTCATATAAAATGATACATCTCAAAAATCTTGAAAAATACGTGAATTTTTAATAAACAAGTAGTTTGAAACCAATTAGTTGAATTTGGAACCCAAAAATCTAATTTTTAACAAAAAACTGATTTTTAAAATAAAATTGTTTAATTTTCTACAAACCGAACTAATTTTTAACCAAATAAATTTTCTAAAAACATGAATTTTCAACGTAGAAAATTAATGTTCTATTGAAAAATATTAATTGTCTACAAAATACATGAACTTTCCACTAGAAAAGATTAAGTTTGAACCAAAAATGAAATATTTACGTTTTAAATTAAAAAATTGATTTTTAACAACAAAAAAGCGAATTTTCAAATTAATATTTAAATTTTTAACCGAATATATAAATTTTCAAATAAAATCATTCATCTTTGAATATGTGACAAAATTAGTGGATTCTCTTCAAAAAAAGTTCGTTTTCAACCATATAGTTTATTTTTCAACCCAAAAACAGAAATTTCCAAAAATATTATATTTGAATTTTCAAATTAGAAAATTAATTTTCTATTGAAAAAGTGAATTGAAAAAAAAATAGTTAAAGTTTCAACCAAACTGATAAATTCCCAAATGCAATTATTCATCTGAAAATCTTTCGAGCAAATACATGAATTTTCCACAAAAAATTTAATTTTGGCTCAAATAGTTCAATTTTTTTACTAAAAAAGATAAATTTCCAACGAAAAATAAAATATTAACATTTTTAATCAAGGGACGGTTAATTTTAACCAAATAACTGAATTTTTACCCTAAAAAAAGACGAATTTTTAACAAAGAAAATTAATTTTTTATAAAATTGTTACATTTTCTCCAAATAAGATTATTTGTCAACCAAATAATTCACTTTTTAACCAAAAACATGAATTTTCAACCAAGAAGATTAACTTTCTACCAAAAAGATAAATTTTCAATCAAAAATGGAAAAGTTACATTTTCAAGTAAAAATTCTTGAAATCTAAATTTTGAAGATTTTTTTACTTTCATTGTATTAAATTTTGATTGAGAATGTTCGTAATTTAGATGCACGATTTTAGCTAATTTATCTTTTTTGATATATTGCGTTATTAGACTGCTAAATGGAATTTTGTATAAATTTTATGCGATCAAAATTTGAATTTTCGATTTTTGCAAAAATTATAACCAATGGTTGAATTTGCAATCCAAAAAGACGAATTTTCAACAACAAAAATGATTTTTTCTTACAAACTGTTCAAATTTCTACAAACTAGACTAATTTTTTGAACAAATAATTAAATTTCTAACAAAAGCTTGAATTTTCAATCTAGAAGATTATTCTATCGAAAAACATGAATTTTCGACAAAATACAAAAAACTTTGATGACAAATTAGGAATTTTCAAAAACAAAAAATTAATTTTTTGATGAAAGAATTAACTTTTGAAAATGTAACTACTTTGTTGAAAATAATTTTTGCAACTGAAAATTTAACTATTCGCTTGAAAATTGATATTTTTAATTGAAAATTCAAACTATTTTTTCGAAAATTTATTTACTTTGTGGAAAATTCGTCTTTTTCGTAAAAAAAATGAATCTTTATGGTTGAAAATTTAATTTTTTGTCACAAAATTCAGCTATACAAGTTGAAGATTTCTCATTTTAGTTTAAAATTCATCAGTTTGTTTGCAAATTAATTGCTTCAATAAAAAATGTGACTGTTCTATTTTTAGTTGAAAATTGATCTTTTCTAGTTCAAAATTGAACAATTTGGCTGAAAATTTGTCTTTTTGCATTGTCAATTTAACTATTTCGTTCGAAATTAACATATTTTGTTCAAAAATCCATTTTTTTGTAGGAAATTATCTTTGTCCGTGAAAATTAACCTTATTATTTCAAAATTCTTCTTTTCGGTTACAAATTCAAGTATCCCAGTTAATTAATTATTATTTTAGTTCGAAATTCGTCTTTTAGGTTGGAAATAAAATTATTGGACTGAAAGTTAAACTCTTTTTTTTAAATTAATTTCTTTAGTTAAAAAATTATCAGTTTAATTGAAAAATAGTTTTTTTCTTTTGAAGTTTTTTGGTTGAAAATTTTTTCCAAATTGAAAATTTAACTATTAGTTCAGTCGAATATTCTGCAATTTTAGTTGAAAATTCTTCTGTTGGGTTAAACATTTATTTTTTGACTAAAAATTTAATTATTCATTTGTTGTTTGGAAAATTATATTTTTTAGTCAAAAGTTCGTTGTTTTGTTGGGGTGGAAATTAATCTTCTTGATTGAAAATGATTATTTTTATTCAAAAATTCAATTATTTTTTGGAAAGTTAGATTTTTTGTTGTAATTTAGTTTTTTGTTGTTAACACTTAGTTATTTTCTGTTGAAAGTCATTTTTTTAAATGAACATTTCACTAATTCGATTTGTAAATTTCATAGTCGTAGTTTATAATTCATCTGCTTGATTAAATATATATTTTTTTAACTTGAAATTTAATTATTTAATTTTTGCTTGGCAATTTATCTTTTTAAGTAAAAATTAATTTTTTTATTTGAAAATTAAAATTTTTGAGTTAAAGATTCATCTTTTTTATTAAAAACTCTTATATTTAGTTTAAAATTAATTTTTTAAACTAAAAATGTTATATTCGATTTTCGGTTGAAAATTTGTCATCTTTAATTGAAAATTCATCTTTTTATTTGAAAATTAACTTCCTTTTTTTAAATATGCATTATTTTAGTTGAAAATTGATCTATTTGGTTTAAAATTTAAGTATTGCAGTTGAAGATTCATAATTTTCTTTGGAAATTCATCACTAGTTGACTAGTGAATCACTAGCAGAACATTTTATTACTGATTTCATTAGTCAAAATATTTTCTTATTTGATAATGGAAAACTACTATTCGGTTAGTAAAAATATATTTTATTACTAAGTGTTGCATACATCAGAAAAATATTATAGAAATGGAAAAAATGAGAAATAAAAAGTTTAATAAAAATTAGTGATAAAATAATATTTTAACATTATCTACAAAATATTAAGAGGCAACCTTGTGAAACTTGGAATTAGAATATTCACGTCCGGAAACCTAAATAAATATTTTCAATTTATTACGAATAAATAAGAAAAAACTGGAGATTATTTAAACACTTTTTCTATTTTCCTTATTAATGTTTATTTCATAGTCATTCCTTCATTAGTAAATATTTTCACTGAATCTAGACAACAACAACTTTTATTATTAGTAATAATGTATAATTAATTAATTATTTTATAAATTCTTTGGTTCAAAATTTTTTTCAAATTTTTATACATATCGCCCCGAAATTTGTTCGAATCCAGACAAAAAATAATGAATTGGGTGAATTGTTTAAATAACTTATTATTGGTTTAAACAATTTTCTCTCAGGAAAGAGATAGAAAGTCGAACTTTTTACCGAATTTTTCAATTTATTTTCAACTTATGAGTTAGATCGAGGCAATAGTTAATTCAATTTTACAGAAGTAATTGTTTCAACAATGCATTATTAATGTATAATAATATTTTCTCAGAATAATTCTAGAAAGTTGAAGTTTTTTCTAAAATTATTATTTTTTGCTCCACTTTTTAATTCGAGTAAGGTAATAATCAATTCAGGATAACAAACATAATTATTTAAAGAATCTATTATTATTTTGAATTATATTATTTTTTAATAATACCAGAAAGTTGATGTTATTTTTTTAATATACAGCTTTGTGTCTAATTTTTGTTTAGAATGTAGTTATAATTATTAAAATTGAACTAAAATAATTGTTTAAACAAATTTTTATTGCTTATAACGATCTTTTCCTATATTAATTCTAGATAATTGCGTTGTTTTTATTTTAAACTTTTTGTCAAGTTTTTACTAAGTGAGATGATAATAATTAATGCAAGTTAATAAACATCACTGTTTAAAAATACATTTAAATTATTGATAACTATCTTCTATTAGAGCAATGCTAGTAATCTGGAGGGTTCTCTGTAATTTTCAGGTGTTCTTGGATGTTTTAGTTACGAACAAATACGAAATATTAATATTAATTTTTAAAAAGCTCTCAGTAACTACTTCATGGAAAATTTACATTTAATATCTTCCCCACGGAAAATTTGAAAAATATTTCAAACATATGTTTTATTTCAAGAAAATAATTTCCCAAAAAAGAGATTGCTTAAAAAATGATTCTCTCGATTGTTTATTTATTATTTGTTCGCAGCTAAAAAACCAAAGCAAACTAAAAGGTATAAAAAAATTCAGCAACTATCTAGCAATAATACGTTATGAATAAATAAGAATAAAATTCTCAAATAGACTATAATTTCACCAAATTTAAAAATTCAGTATAATTTAAAAAAAAAAATAATTTATTATTGCTAAAAACCCGAAATAAATGAAAAAATTTGGTGTTATTATTAATAAAATAATATTAATAAAATTAAAACTCACCAAGTTTTAATGATTTTTTTTCTTTTAATGAATTTTTAAAGCTTCTTAAATTTGTTTAATTAAATACATTTTTAAGTTTTTTTTAGCAATAAAATATTATTTTTTAAGATAAAAAATCATATCCTAATAATTTCTCAATAATATTATAAAGCTAGTGTAAATATAGATCTGTTCACCTCGACGTAAAAATTGATCTAACGATAATATATTTAAATAAATAATAAAGTTTTACACCAGCAAATAAATTTGATTTTATCATCCTTGAAAATTATGAAATTTTTAACTTTTTTTTATTTAAAGATGTTAAAATTTAAGAAATTGTAACTGAAAATTTTTTTATTTATCAATATCAAAATGGAAGTATTCAAATTTAATAATTAAATCAGAAGTTTAATGGATTATTGAGAGAAAATGATTTAAATGAAAATTATTTAAACAATTTGAAGACAATTTTGTAGGAGTTGAAAATATTTATTTTTACGCGATTGTTTGTCTTTTTTAAAAATGATTAGTAATCTCTGTAAATCTGAATAAGTGAAAACGACCAGTAAAAATTGAAAATATTGACTAAGAATGACAATGCGTGAGTATAAAATTTTTAGGTTTATTCAGATATTTATAAGTTTCACAATAAGGTCATCTTATCGTTTCAATAAAGATGAAAACGCACAATTTTTGTAATAAACATTTTTTATTAACACGTTTAAAATTCTCTAGAGCCTTCCTAAATACTATTATATGTAGAAAACTTAATTTCAACAAAATTTGATTAATTTTTAACTAAATAATTTTATTTAAAAAAAGACATTTATTTTCAACTCAAAAAGATCAACTTTTGACCACAAACATGATTTGTTTTTACTAAAAAAGGCAAATTTCTAACCAGATCGTTTCAGTTTTGACGAAAAAAAATTGTCAACGAAACTGTTGAAATTCTTAACCAAAAGTATGAAAATTGTCAAGAAAAAACATGCATTTTCAAGCCAAAAAGATGAATTTTTAACAAAAACATTATTTTGTGACTAAAAAAAAGATAAATTTTCCATCAGGTCTTTCTATTTTGAACCAAAAAAAAAAAAAATTTTAGCAAAACTGTTAAATTTTTTACCCGAAAGTATGAATTGTCAAAGAAAGTTGAATTTTCAATAATTAAGTTAATTTTTAACAAAATAATTGCATTTTTAATCCGATAAAAATAATTTTTAACCTAAAAAAGAGAAATTTCAACCACAAAAACTAATTTTTTACTAAAAAAGAAAATTTCCAACTGGATCGTTCTATTTTGAAAAAAATGATAACAAAACCGTTAGATTTTTTACCTGAAAGTATGAAATGTCAAAAACAGTTGAATTTTCAATAATTAGGTTAATTTTTCACAAAATAGTTGCATTTTCAATCCGATAAGAATATTTTTCAACCCAAAATGGAGAAATTTCAACCACAAAAATTCATTTCTTACTAAAACAGAAAATTTGCAACTAAACGTTCCATTTCGGAAAAAAAACTTCAACAAAACTGTTGAATTTTTCACCCAAAAATATTAATTTTCAACAAAGAGTTCATTTTTAATATTCAATTAAAGTTTAACAAAATAGTTTATTGTTTAATTAAGAAAATTAATGTTCAACTCAAAAAGATGAATTTTCGGCCACAAACAGTAATTAATTACTAAATATACAAATTGACAACCAGATCGTTTTATTTTGGACCAAATAATTTTTTTTAACAATAATGTAAAATTTCTTACCCGATAGTATGAATTGTCAAGAAAAAAGTTGAATTTTCAGAATTAAGTTAATTTTTAACACATAAAGTTTGTTTTTAAAAGTCAAAGTTTTTTTAAAACCCGAGAAGAATAATTTTTAATAAAAAAAGGAGAATTTTCAAAGGAAAGTTAATTTTCAATAATCAGTCAAATATTAACAAAATAGTTTTATTTAAAAAGCTATGAATTTACAATAAAAAAGTTCATTTTTAATATTAAGTTAATTTTCAACAAATTAGTTGAATTTTTAACCAATGATTAGAATTTTCAACTAGAAAAGATTAATTTTCAATTAAAAATATCACTTTGCAACCAAAAAATATATAGTTATATTTTTAGTTAAAAAAATTAATTCTCAACAACAACAAAAATAAATTTTCAACAATGAATTTTAGCATTTAACCAAACAGTTTAATTTTTAACCAGAAAATATGAGTTTTCAGCCAAAAAACCTTTTTGTATGAAATAATTAAATTTACAATTTACATAAAAAAGTGAAATTTTTAAGCAATTCGTTCTATTTTGATAAACGGATTTTTAACAAGAAGTTCATTCTCAACCAAATACATGCATTTTTAGCTGAAAGGGATAAATTTCCAAACACAATGATAAATTTTCTACCAAATATATGAATTTTCAAAAAATAATTAAATTTTTAACCAAACAGGCGAATATTCATCGAAAATGATGAATATTCAACAAAAAGACGAATATTCGACCACAAACATTAATTGAAATTTCATTAGTTCAATTTTTAATGTAAAGGTAATTTTTAACAAAATAGTTAAATTTTTAAACAGAAAGGATGAATTTTCAAAAAAGAAAATTAATTTTCTAGCAAAAAAAAACGAGTTTTTAACATAACAAGTGACTTTTTAACCAAATAGTAGAATTTTTAAAAAGAAAAATCAATTTCATATAAGAAAATAACCAAATAATTTTATTTTCAACCCAAAAATATGAATTGTTAACAAAAATGTCAATTTTTGACCAAACAGTTCAAATTTTATTTTAAAAAGTTTGATTTTTAAGCAAATCGTTAAATTTTAAAAAAATTTCACGACAAAAGTCAGTTTTCAACCCAACATTTACTTTTTCAATCGAAAGGGATGCATTCTGAACCAAGAAGATGACTTCATAAAAATTGAAAAATTAACAACAAAAAGGCGAACTAAAAATATAATAGTAGATTTTTCAACAGAAATATTTAAATTTGAAAAAAACTATTATTTATTAAAAAATAAAAGAATTAAAAAAAATACTTGATCTTTTTCATTAAATTATTTAATTTTCAATAGAAAAGTTGAATTTCAAACAAAAAGTTGACTGTTCAATATTAATTTTATTTGTAACAAAATAGTTGAATATTCTACCAAAAAATTACATTTTTAGCTGAAAGGTAATAGTTTTCAATTAAAAAGATTAATTTTCAACCAAAAAAGATGAATTTTCAATAAAGTCCGTTGTGTAAAAGAAAATAGAAGAATTTTCAACTAGAAAATATGACTTTGCAATTAAAAAAGGATGTGTTAAATTTTTAGTTGCATATATTAATTATCAAACAATGAAAATTAATTTTCAACAAAACAGTTCAAAATTTAACCAAATAGTTGAGATTTCAATCCCAAGATATGATTTTTCAACAAAGAATTTAATTTTCCACCAAACAATTCAATTTATATAATAGATTTGATTTTTAAGCAACTTTTTAAATTAAAAAAATATGAATTTTTAACAGAAATTTAATTTTTACCAAATAGTTGAATATTTAGTTCAAAGGGATGAATTTTCAATTAAGAATATAATCTCTCTACCAAAAAAGACGAATTTTCAACAAAATAGTTGCATTTTCAAATAATAATATAACTTTTGAAACAAAAATTGAATAACAGTTATATAATAAGTTAAAAAAATTAATTCTGAACAAAAAAATCAGTTTTCAACAAAATATAAAAATTTCAAATCAAAGAATTGAATTTTCAACTAAAATAATGAATCTTTAAGCAAAAAAAATTCCCAATAAAAAATTTACTTTGAACCAAAAGTTCAACATTCTACGGAAAATATGATTTTTAACAAAGAAGATTTATTTTTATTTGAATGGAATATTTAAATTTTCAACCAAATAGTTTCATCTTGAAAAAAATTAATTTTTAATAAAGTAATACTTTGAACTAAGTGAAATGTTTCAGAAAAAGCAGCAACTATCTTTTATTACTTTAAGAGTAGATAGTTGCAATAAAAATTTGTTTAAACAATTATGTTTGTTGAATTTTAATTATTTGTACTTTGGTCTAATTAAAAAGTGAAGAATAATTTTAATATTTCAATAACATTATTCAAAGAGAACATGATTTAAAATAAAAATAAATTGTTTACACAATTATTTCTATTAAATTTAATTGGCTATTGGCTCGATCTATCTGAAAAATTGAAAATAACTCGGAAAAATCCGCAACTGTCTATCATTAATATAGGTAAAGATAGTTATAAAAAATTGTAATTTGTTTAAAAAGTTATCTTCGTAAAATGTTATTTATTTTAACGTTGCTCTACGTGAAAAAAAAACAGGAAGTTTAATATTTTAGAAAAACTCGCAACTTTCTAGCATTATTCAAAGAAAATATTATTTAAAATATTTATAAATTGTTTAAATAATTATGCCTCATAACTTGAATTACCTTACTTTGATTGAGAAATTGACAAAAAACGGACAATTGTACAAAATCCGCAAGGTTTTAGCATTATTGAAAGATAATATTGTTTAGAATAACAAATTGTTTAAACAGTTATGTTTATCGAATTAAATAAATTATTAGCTGACTCTAAATGAAAAATTACCATCAAGCGAAAAATTTAGAAGAAGCAACTATATAGTATTAATATAGAATACGCTAATTATAAACAATGATAATTTATTTACAAAATTATATTTGTTGAATTTTATTAATTTAAAATTGCTCTAAGTCAAAAATAGATAAAAGTTAAATATTTCAGAAAAAACGCATATTTCTAGCATTATTGAAAGAGAATATTATTATAAATAATAATAAATTGTACATTTTCAACCAAATATGGAATGGTTACATTTCGAATTAAAACAATGAACTTTTTATCATAAAGTCGTATATTAAAAAAATACTTGAATTCTCAACTAAACGTATCAATATAAAAAAAAACACAAATATCATTTTTCAACAAAAAAGTCAACTTTCCACCCAACAGTTTAATTTAAATTAAAGAGTTTAATTTTTAAAGTAAATCGATGATTAAAAAAAATTAACTTTCCACAAAAAAGTTAATTTTCAACCAAAATATTCAATTATCAATGTTAAGTTAATTTGTCACCAATTAGTCTAATTTCAAAGAAAATAAATTTATTTTCAATTAAAAATATCACTTCGCAAAAAAAAGATATTCAACATAAACAAATGAATTTTCAACAACGAAGTTGCATTTAGCCAAACAGTTGAATTTTTAACCCGAAAATTTGATTTTTGAGAAAGAATACCTTTTTCTATCAAATAGTTTAATTTACATATAAAATTTTATTTTTAAAGCAAATTGTTAAATTAAAAAAAAATAATTTTCAACAAAAAAGTTGACTTTCAACTTAATACTTGCATTTTTAGCCGCAAGGGGTGAATTTTCAACCACGAAAATAAATTTTTACCAAAAAAGGTGAATTTTCAATTATGTATAATTTGTATAATAATTTGTTTCAAAAATTGTGTTTGTTTAATTTTATTGATTTAAACTTGCTCTGAGTCAAGAATGGATAAAAAGGTAAATATTTAAGAAAAACCCGCACCTTTCTAGAATTATAATAATAAATAATTCAAACAATTATTTCTGGATTAATTCAATATCGCTTTGTTCTAATTGGAAAGTTAAAAATAAGTAAAAAAATTCCAACAGAAAAACGCTCCTTTTTAACTTTATTCTGAGTCAGTTTCGAAAAACAATAACAAATTGCTTAAACAATTATTTCTTATGCAAATAATTTGAACAGATTTTTTTTAATTGCCTAATATTGACGATTCTGAATAAAATTGAGAAAAACGTGTTTTTTTTCTACGTGAAACTGGCGGAACCTTCAAATATAATTTTTTTTAAACGATTTTTTCTTGTGCCCTCGCACACAATTTGGGGCAATATGAATGCAAATTTGAAAAAAATAGTTCACCCTAATGTGAAGTCTGGATTATGAAAGTGATTTCCAAATTTATTAAATTATTATTATTTGATGAGTTTCTGATTCTTTCATTTAATATAATACGTACCAAACAATGTTTTTCAAACAAAAATTCCCTTCTCCCCCAAAAAAAGTGGAATACGCCCGCAACACTTGCAAAGTCACGATGATTTTAAATAAAATGATGTCGAATCATATCCTGTACCAATCTTACTAAAGTGTTGAAAGCCTTGTAATTAGAGGAAAATATGATCATATTTTGGGTATATAAAGGCAGGAATTTCCTGCTTGAGTACATACTTCTAAAATTGACGCTACCTTGAGAAAATGAAGTTCTTTCCTATTAGTCTGCTCTTGGCCTTGGTCATTTTCCCCAGTTATATTGGTAAGAATAATATCTAAAAAAATTAGCATTTTTACGCAGTATTACGCAATTATTATGCATTACTACGCATTATTACGCAATAATATGCTGCCGCTCAATATCACGCTTTATTATGTTTTATGGTGCATTATTACGTCTTGTTACACATTGTTCACTAAAACAGTGGAATAGGCCAAAATAAGGAGAAGAAACTGTTGAAATTTTATTATTAATAATTATAATTAAACATTAAGTTTTAATTACAATACCAGCTAAAGTAAATTTTAAACCCCAACTAAATTGAAGTAAATAGTCATAAATTAAAGTAGACTTTCAAAGTGTTTTATTTTGTTGCATAGTGGGAAAAAGTGTTGTTTTTTTCTTGTTAAATCTTCTTGAAATATTTCTTGAAGATTTTTAATTTGCTAAAAGCAGTTACTTTAATTGATTTTCTTTAAATGTTGAAAATTCTTTATTTTTTAAATTAATTTTTGTAAGTGAAATTTAATCATTCCATTTTTTGTTGGAAACGGACCTTTCTTAGTTAAAAATGCAACTATTGAGCAGAATTTTTTTTAATTAACTTTTTAAAGTAAAAATTTTACAATTTTATTTTTGATTGAAAATTTTATTTTTTGTTAGAAGATCAATCTCCCCATTGAAAATTTAACTAATTGTTTGAAATAATTTTTAAAAAATTAAACTATTTTGTTTAAAACTCATGCATTTGGTTGAAAATCTATTTTGTTATTGTTTTTGAATCAAATTAAAAAAAATCTACCACTTGATTTAAATTTAGACTATTGTATAAAAAATTCATTTTGTTTGTTTGTTAAAAATTCATCATTTCATTTAAAAATTCATCATTTTGTTTGAATATTTATCATTTTGTTTGAAAACTCATAATTTTGTTTGAAAATTTATCATTATGTTTCAAATTTTAATTATTTGGATAACAATTTAACTGTTTTTAGAAAAGTTAATCTTTTTTGCTGAAAAATTAAAAAAGTTGATAGAAAATTAAACTATTTGATTGAAGATTAAACTAATTTGTTGGAAGCTCTTTTTTTAGTTAAAAATTAACTTTAGTAACTGAAAATTTAACTACTTGGGTAAAAGTTGAACTGCTTTGTTAAAAAATTATTTGATTGGCTTAAGATTGACCTATTATCTTAAAAATTCCTGCCTTTTGTTTGAAAATTAATATTTTTACCTTAAAATTCAACTGTTCTATTTTCCGTTTGAAACTGATATTTTTTAGTTAAAAATTCAATTATTTAGTGGAAATTTAGTTTGCTGTTTGCTAAAAATAAATTTTTCGAACATTAAAATTTATTAAGAGAAAACAGCTTTGCTAAAAATTAATATTTTAAACATTAATTAATAAATCCACTTGATAAAAATTAATCTTTTATGGTAAAAAATCAAACATTTTTAATTAAAAATTCATATTCCTTTGTAGGAAATTCAAGAGTTTTGTAGAAAATCCGTCTTTTTTACTTGAAGATTTAACAATGAGGTTGCCAATTAACTTTACTTTTACAAATTTATATTTTTTCATGAAATTTGAATTGTTTTGTTGAAAAAAATTAACTTTACTTGGTTAAAAGTTGAATTTTTTTTAGTAAAAATTAATTTTTGTTTTTGAATATTCATCATTTGTTGACAATTACACTACTCTCTGGAAAATTTATTTTTTGTTGTCACAAATTTAATTATTTTGTTGAAAAGTTATCTCATTGGTTAAATTTAATTTTTTCTTAATCGAAAAGTCGATTTTTGGGGTAAAAAATTAATTTTGGTGGGAAATAAATCGTTTTGATTAGAAATTTAATGATTTGGTTAAAAATCAAATCAAACTTTTTTGTTAAAAATTCTTATTTTCGGGTTGGAAATTTCAAGTGTTTTGTAGAAAATCCGTATTTTATATTTTAAAATTTAATAATTTAAAAAAAAATTAACTTTTCCGTAAAAATATTCATGAAACTGAAGTTCGCAACGTTTACGACAACGAAAAAATTTTTTTTATAAAAAGCTCGAGACCTAAAATTTTATTTTTTCAAATGGTTCCATTTAATGACCAAAAAAGCCCAAAACAGTTTCACCCCCCTAGCACTCTAGGATCACCCCCAAAATCATCCCCGGAACATTAAAAAAATCATTAAAAGTCCTCTAATTTTGAGACCAAAAATTTTATTCTTTTAGATGGTTCCATTTAATGTCCGAAAAAGCCCAAAACAGTTTCATCTCCTTAGGACTCTATGATCACCCCCGAAATCACCCCCTAAGCACTAAAAAAATCATAAAAATTTCCCTAAATTTCAGACCTAAAATTTTATTGTTTCAAATGGTTCCATTTAATATTTATTGAAGTCGAAAACAGTTTCATCCCCCTAACACTTTAAGATCACCCCCAAAATTATCCCCTAAGCACTACAAAAATGATTAAAAATCCCCTAATTTTGAGACCTAAAATTGTATTGCTTTAGATGGTTCCATTTAATGTCCAAAAAAACGCAAAAGAGTTTCATCCCCCTAGCACTCTAAAATCACCCCCAACATCACCCCCTAAGCACTAAAAAAATCATTAAAAGTCCCCTAATTTTGAGACCTAAAATTTTATTCTTTTAAATGGTTCCATTTAATGACCAAAAAAAGCCCACAACAGTTTCATCCCCCTAGCACTCTAGGATCACCCCCAAAATCATCCCCTTAGCACTAAAAAAATCATTAAAATTCCTCTAACTTCCAGACCTAAAATTTTATTGTTTTAGATGTTACCATTTAATGTCCAAAAAAGCCCACAACAGTTTCATCCCCCTAGCACTCTAGGATCACTCCCAAAATCACCCCCCAAGCACTAAAAAAATAATTAAAAATCCCCTAAATTTTAGACCTAAAATTTTATCCTTTCAAATGATTCCATTTAATGTCCGAAAAAGCCCAAAACAGTTTCATCCCCTTAGGACTCTAGGATCAGCCCTAAAATCACTCCGTCAGCACTAGAAAAATCATTAAAATTCCTCTAACTTCCGGACCTAAAATTCTATTGTTTTAAATAGTTCCATTCAATGTTTATTGGAGTCAAACACAGCTTCATCCCTAGCACTTTAAGATCACCACCGAAATATTCCCTAAGTACTAAAAAAATCATTAAAATTCCTCTACATTCCGGACCTAAAATTTTGTTGTTTCAGATGGTTCCATTTAATGTCCAAAAACGCCCAAAACAGTTTCATCCCCCTATCACTCTACGATCACTCCCAAAATCACCTCCAAAGCACTAAAAAAATAATTAAAAATCCCCTGATTTTGAGACCTAAGATTTTATTGTTTTAGATGGTTCCATTTAATGTCCAAAAAAACTTAAAAGAGTTTCATCCCCCTAGCACTCTAAAATCACCCCCTAAGCACTAAAAAAAATCATGGAAAGTCCCCTAATTTTGAGACCTAAAATTTTATTCTTTCAAATGGTTCCATTTAATGACCAAAAAAGCCCAAAACAATTTCATCCCCTGAGCACTCTAGGATCACCCCCAAAATCACCACCTAAGCACTAAAAAAAACATTAAATATCCCCTAATTTTGAGACCTAAAATTTTATTGTTTCAAATGGTTCCATTTAATTACCAAAAAAGCCCAAAACAGTTTAATCCCCTAAGCACTTTAGGATCACCCCGAAAATCATCCCCTTAGCACTAAAAAATCATTAAAATTCCTCTAACTTCCGGACCTAAAATTTTATTGTTTCAAATGGTTCCATTTAATTACCAAAAAAGCCCAAAACAGTTTCATCCCCTAAGCACTTTAGGATCACCCTTAAAATCATCCCCTTAGCACTAAAAAAATCATTAAAATTCCTCTAACTTCCGGACCTAAAATTTTATTGTTTTAGATGTTTCCATTTAATGTCCAAAAAAAGCCCACAACAGTTTCATCCCCCTAGCACTCTAGGATCACCCCCAAAATCACCCCCCAAGCACTAAAAAAATAATTTAAAATCCCCTAATTTTTAGACCTAAAATTTTATCCTTTCAAATGGTTCCATTTATTGTCCGAAAAAACCCAAAACAGTTTCATCCCCTTAGGACTCTAGGATCAACCCTAAAATCACCCCATCAGCACTAAAAAAATCATTAAAATTCCTCTAACTTCCGGACCTAAAATTTTATTGTTTTAAATAGTTCCATTTAATGTTTATTGGAGTCAAAAACAGCTTCATCCCCTAGCACTTTGGGATCACCACCAAAATATCCCCTAAGTACTAAAAAAATCATTAAAATTCCTCTACCTTCCGGACATAAAATTTTGTTGTTTCAGATGGTTCTATTTAATGTCCAAAAACGCCCAAAACAGTTTCATCTCCCTCAAAATCACCTCCAAAGCACTAAAAAATCATTAAAAATTCCCTAATTTTGAGACCTAAAATTTTATTCTTTCAAATGGTTCCATTTAATTACCAAAAAAAGCCCAAAACAGTTTCATCCCCCTATTTAAAAATTTAAATTTGCCGAAACTTAAAATTGCCGAAAATAATTGGAAATTTATCATTTGTTGTTTATTGAATAATTAAATTGATTGTTTGATTTGTAATTTAATCTATATGTATCTAACAATTAACTAATTATGGTCGGCAATTATAATTTGCGGGAATTGAAATATTTGTCGACATTGAATAATATGGTATCTGTATAATTCGGAAATTTTATAGTTCGTTAAATTTTATTTCCGTATCTTTTTGAATTCGGGATTTTATTTTTTGGCAATTTGAAATCTTGCTTTTTATTGTATATCATTTGGTTTATAAAAAATATACGATCTTAAAGTGCTAGGGAGATGAAATTTTTTTTGATTCCAATAAACATTAAATGGAACTATTTAAAACAATACAATTTTAGGTCCGGAAGTTAGAGGAATATTAATGATTTTTTTAGTCTTTACGGGGTGATTTTGGGGGTGATCCTAGAGTCCTTGGGGATAAAACTGTTTTGGGCTTTTTTGGACATCAAATGGAACCATTTAAAAGAATAAAATGTTAGGTCTACAAATTAGGGGATTTTTAATAATTTTTTTAGTACTTAGGGGATGATTTTGGGGGTGATCTTAGAGTGCTAGAGGGATGAAACTGTTTTTGACTCCAATAAACGTTAAATGGAACTCTTTAAAATAATTAAATTTTAGGTCCGGAAGTTAGAGGAATTTTTATGATTTTTTAGTGCTTAGGGGATGATTTTGGGGGTAATCCTAAAGTCCTAAGGGGGATGAAACTGTTTTGGGTTTTTTTTGGTCATTAAATGGAACCATTTAAAAGTATAAAATTTTAGGTCTCGAGCTTTTTATAAAAAAATTTTTTTCGTTGTGAACGTTGCGAACTTCAGTTTCATAAATATTCAAATTTTTTATGAAGTTTCAACTCTTCTTGGAAAAGTCTATTATTCTTCAGAAATTAGACTATTTATTTGAAAATTCAACTATTTGGTAGAAACTGGACATTTTTGTTGAAAAATCTTATTATTATGGGTGGAAAATATATCGTTTTAGTAGAAATTTAAACTATTTGATTAAAAGTTAAACTATTTTATTAAAAATTCTTTTTTACATTATTATTTTTTTAATAGAAGACTTAACTGTTTTGTAGATTTGTTTTTGAAGATTCATCATTTGTTGACAATTACACTACTTTCTGGAAAATTTATTTTTTGTTGTCAAAAATTAAATTATTTTGTTGAAAAGTTATTTCATTGGTTGACCATTAATTTTTTCTTAGACGGAAAGTCGATTATTTGGGTAAAAAATTAATTTTTGTGGGAAATAAATCGCTTTGATTAGAAATTCAATTATTTGGTTAAAAATTAACTTTTCCGTTAAAATATTCAAATTTTTTATGAAGTTTCAACTCTTCTTGGAAAAGTCCATTATTCTTCAAAAATTAAACTATTTATTTGAAAATTGCACTATTTGTTAGAAACTGGACTTTTTTGTTGAAAAATCATATTATTATGGGTGGAAAATATATCGTTTCAAGTGTTTTGTAGAAAAATTGCCTTTTTGACTTTAAAATTGAACAATTTGTTTGAAAATAAACTTCTCTTTTAAAAAATTCAAATTGTTTATGAAATTTCAACTCTTGTTGGAAAACCTCATTATTTTGTAAAAATTATAAAACTTTAGAAATCAACTATTTGGTAGAAAATTGATTAAAAAAAAATATTTCTCTTAGTGTAAAATGTATCGTTTTAGTAGGAAAGTTGAACTACTTTGTTATAAATCAATTTTTTAATATTCCTCTCTTCAGTTGAAAATTTAACTGTTTAATAAAAATTTAAACTCTTTTGGTTGTAAATTGATATATTTGATTGAAAATTCTTCTTTTTATGGGAAAATTAAGCCATCTGGTTAAAGTGTCATCCTTGTTGGTTAAAACTACAACTGATTGATTTGAAAAATCGTCAACTTCAAAAATCGATTATTTTTTTATTTAAAAAATTTTTTGTTATAGAGAGTTCATACATGCATTTGCGACCATTAGAACTTCCAAAAGTTGATACAGAGAGTAGAGAATATAAAAACCAACACGATAAATTAAAGGATCTGCCTCTTTTAAATGATCGAGTTCTTCCACCAATTGATCCGAATGATCCAAATTATGTGCATAAGCATTATGGACCAAGTTTTATTATGCATGTTCCAACTAATAAACCAGTCAATCCAAATCCAGAAAAAGCATTTAAAGAGATTTTTCCTAGAAGACTTACATCAATAAGAAGAATTAGCGAACAACCGGATTTACAAGAATATTATAGAACTGCATCTAGTCATCACCTACAGCAAAAAAAATAAGAGGATTGTCACTAGGGAGACAATGAAAAATGAAATTTTTTATTTTTCTATCTAGAAGATGAGAGATTAAAAAAAATTAGGGCTATTATAAGAGTAACTATTATAAGTAACTATTATAATTATTATAATTATAATTATTATTAATCGGTATTTGTAAGTTACAAAGACTATAATAAAATAAAAATTTGGTACGCAATCGTCAGAAAGGTATATTTTTTGAGTGAAGCGGAGCGAGCTAAGCAAACCAAGCAGATCGGTAGCATGTACCGATCCTTCGATAATGTCCGCTGCACCACTATTTTAGTATCGGTTCAATGGATTTTAAAATTTTTACAGTATGTAATACGAGGGTATAGATGTTGATTTTACGAAAGGATAACCATTAAATTAACTTTAATTTCATTGTGACATTTACGGAATGTTAAGTGATTTAATTTAAGTGATTAAGAGCAGTTTATTTTATACTGTTACTGTTACAAGAAACCCTCTACATTTCTTGATAAGTAAATATTACATTTCTTTTTTCCGCGTGTAGAATAGTTGAATTTTTAGCCAAAGATATAAATTTCCAACCTAAATTATGAATATTTCACTGGAATACTTAAATTATCAACCACAAAGATGATTTTTAAACAAGAATAATTTTCCAACAAAAAAATTCAATTTTTAACAACAAAAAAATGAATTTCTTAAAGAAATATGTTAATTTTGAAAGGAAAATTTCCCCCCAAAAATGAATTTTTAACCAAATAGTTGCATTTTTAACCATAAAGATGAATCTCCAACCAAGAAGATTATTTTTCTATCAAAAAGCCGAATTTTCAACAAAAGAAATAAATTTTCAGTCTAGGAAATAAATTTTTAACGATAATGATGAACTTTTCACCAAGAGAAATGATTTTTTAACAAAAATATTGAATTTTTAACTAAAAAGTTTAACTTCTAAACAAAAAAATGAATTTTCAGCCAAAAAGATGAATTTTTAACGACGAAGATTAATCTTTTTACAATAAAATTAACATTCGACACAATACATTAATTTTCAATCAAATAGTTAAATTTTTATCTGAAAAAGATAACTTAGAAAAATCGAATAGACTAAGAAGATTAGCTTTCTACAAAAAAAGACGAATTTTTAACCAAGTATTTGAATTTTCCATTAAAAAATTTGATTTCAACCAAAAATTGAATATGTAAATTTTTATTTATAGAAATTATTATTTACAGCAAATAAAGAATTTTCAACAAAATAATTTTGTTTTTAACAACAACAAAATGTTTATCCAAAAACTGAATTTTTCACGAAATAGTTCAATTTTTAACTAAATAGTTCACCTTTTGTCTAAAAAAGATTACTTTTCAACCAAATGTCGAAAAAAAACAATTTTCAATTAAACAAAAATCGAGTTTCCTACCAAATATTGTAACCAAAAAGAAGATTTTTTTACCAAAAAATATTAGTTTTCACAAAATACATAAACATCCAGCTAAAAAAGATAAATTTTGATCTAAAAATGGAAGAGTTAAATTTTCAATTGAAAAAATTAATTTTTAACAGAATAGTTTAATTAATTTAACGAAAAAAAACATTGACAATAAAAATGTATAAATCTTTACCCCAAAAACTGAATTTTTAACCAAATTGTTAGACTTCTAACATTAAAGTCGAATCTTTAACAAAATATATAAATTTTGAACCAAAAAGATTCAATTTCAACGAAAGTTATGAATCTTTCCCTCCAAAACATTAATTTTGAACCAAATAGTTGAATTTTTAATCTTTAAGATGAATTTCCAACCAATAACATTATTTTTCTATCAAAAAGACGAATTTTCAACAAAATAAATAAATTTTCAGTCAAGGAAATTAATTTCTAACGAAAATTATGAATCTTTCACTGAAAAAATAATTTTTTTACCAAAATATCGAATTTTTACAGAAAAAGTTCAACTTCTAATGAAAACCGTGAATTCTTAAATAGAAAGTATTATTTTCTACAAAAAATTAAATTTCGACAAAATAAAATATTTTTCAATTAAATAGTTAAATTTTCAACTATAAAAAAAGATCAATTTTAAATCGAAACTCGATAGACATCCTTTAACAAAATAGAGCAAAACATTTTTAAATCATTGAATTTTGAAACAAATTTGAATTTTTCACTAAAAAATATTAATTTTCAACGAAAATGGAAGAGTTAAACTTTCAGTTAGAAAAGTTAGAATAGTTGAATTTTAAGACAAAATGATAAATTTTCAACTAAAAAGATAAATACTTGAATGAAATATTTAAATTTTTAACCACAAAGATGAATTTTCAAACAAGATTAATTTACCGAAACATATAATTTAAAAAAAAAACATGAATTTTTTAACGAAATAGTTAAATTTTCAACAGAGAATGGAATAGGTACATTTTTATTTAATAAAATAATTTTTTAACCTAATTACTTTCCAATCAAAATGATGAATCTTCAAATGAAATAGTTGAATTATCAAAGTAAAAAAAAATTTTTTCACTAAAAAAAGGTAAATGGTCAACCAAAGCTTAAATATTTAAATTTTATGTTTAAAAAATAGATTTTCTAGCAAACTAACTTTTAAAAAAAGTTAAAATTTCAAACAAATTGATCAAATTTTGACTTAAATTGTAAACTTTTGACAAGTATTGTTGAATTTGAAACCAGAATGATTATTTTTCCACTAAGATTGTGACTATTTGAATAAAATAGTTTAATTTTGGGCCAAAAGGATTAATTTTTAACCAAGAAAATTGATTTGTACCAAAAAATACGAATTTTCAACTAAAAAATAATTCTGAATAATTAAAAAGGTAAAATAAAAAGTTAAAATAATTTTTAACAAAAGAGTTTAACTTTTAACCCAGTACTTTGTTTCTAACATAAAAGATGAATTTTCAACTAAAATGAAAAATATTTAAATGGAAAACTTAAACTTTTTAAATAAAAGGAGAATTTTCAGACAAGAAGATTCAAATTGTTGAATTTTGTACTAGGAAAGATGAATTTTGAACTAAAAATGAAACAGAATTTTCTGTTAAAAAATTTATTTTCAAACAAACTGATAAAGTTTAAACCAAAATGATGAATCTTTAACGGGGTCAGTTAAAATTTCATAAAAAGAGGAATTTTCAACGATAAAGCTTAATTTTCTATAAAAAGACGAATTTTCCAAAAAGTAAATAAATTTTTCTAGCAAATAGTTAAATTTTTAACTAAAAAATGTAAATTTTCGGCGAAATAGTTGACATTTCATTAAAAAAAGATACATTTTTAATTTAAGATCGAAGAGAAATCTATTTTCTTATGAAAAAACCTGGTTTGCTAAAAAAGCATGGAAAGGATATTATAGTAAGTTCTATTTTCGCAGTTTGAGAGGAAAATTAAATAATACTTCCGAGTTAGAAGAATCGACTTCGAAATTTATTTTAAGCACTGGAAATAAACCGTGGACTATATTAGCGAAGTTTTCAAGATTTGGAATACAATAAGTGGTTATCAAAATTTGAATAACAAACAAAACGAAACGTGGTAAGAAAAAAAGTTATACACGAATCGATCGACGAGATATGACTGACTGGCTTGTTCGACGGTCCTTGATCATATGCGCAAAGGATCAGCGCACCTCCCCTTGTCAGGAACGTATCATTTCTCTTGTCTCCCCCTATTCCTTCTGTTACAATATGCAGTTGAAAAAATACTTCCAAACTACCCTAATTTTCGACTCATTGAAGAAAAATATAACAAATGAAAAAAGAGGGATAAAATAAATTTTCAACCCAAAATACAATAGTTTGTTTTTGTCTTAAAATCAAATTTCTTACAATAAAGAAACGTATTTTAAGGCAAACTAGTTACATTTTGTACTGGAACAGTTAAACTTGTGGATAAAAAAATTGATTTCCAATAAAATAGTTACATTTTCAACCAAAGATGAATTTTTTTTATTAAAATGATGAATCTTCCATAAAAACATGAATAAGTAATAAATGTTTTTAACTTCACACTTTTTTAAAGACTGTAGATAAAGTACAAATCACTGTTCTAAATTGTTAACCAAAAAGATAAATCCACGAACATTAAATTTCTACAAAATACATAAATTTTCAACCAAATGGTTGAATTTTGAACTAATAAAAGATTAATTTTCAACCCAGAATTAAATATGTTAATTTTTAAATAAGGAAATTATTTTCAACCAACAAACGAAGAATTTTAAAGAAAATAGTTCAGTTTTTAACAAAAACAAAATGTTTATCCAAAAACTGAATTTTCCATGAAATAGTTGAATTTAAAAAATGTAAATGTTAAATCAAACATAAAATAGTTAAAAATTCAGTTAACAAATGTTTTTAAACAAAAAATACGAATTTTCAATCAAATTTGGACAAAATACATAATTTTTTAACCAAATAGTTGAATTTTCAACTAAAAAAAGATTAATTTTCAACGTAAAATTGAATATGTTAATTTTTATTTATGGAAATTATTTCTAACGAAGAATTTTAAACGAAATATTTGAGTTTTGAACAACAACAAAATATTTATTCAAAAAATGAATTTTTGACGAAATAGATGAATTTTCAAATTGTAAATTTTAAATCAAACATGAAATACTTAATCATTCAATTTAAAAAAACTTTAAACTAAAAAATAAAAATTTTCAACAAAATAAATCAATTTTCAACCAAAGAAATACATCTTTAACAAAAATGTTGAATCTTTCACCCAAGAAAATGAATTTTCAACCACGGAAATTAACTTTGGAAAAAATACTTTTTTTTAAATTAAATAGATGAATTTTCAACTAAAAAAAGATTAATTTTCAACCACAAATTGAATATGTTAATTTTTATTTATGGAAATTATTTTCAACAAAGAATTTCAAACGAAATATTTCAGTTTTAAACAACAACAAAATGTTTATCCAAAAAATGAATTTTCAACGAAATAGTTGAGTTTTTAAAATGTAAATTTTAAGTCAAACATGAAGTACCTAAAATTTCAGTTTAAAAAATGTCTTTGAGCAAAAAATACAAATTTTCAACAAAATAAATCAATTTTGAACCAAAGAAATGTATTTTTAACAAAAATGTTGTATTTTTTACCCTAGTAAATGAATTTTCAGCCACGAAGAATAATTGTCTACAAAAAAAATATCTTTTTACAAAATACATGAATTTTTACCAAATACTTGAATTTTCAACTAAAAAAAGGTTTATTTTGAACCAAAAATTAAATACGCAAATGTTTATTTATGCTAATTATTTCGAAACAACAAACGGAGAATTTTCAATAAAATATTTCAGTTTTTCACCAGAAATATGTTTATCGAAAAAATGATTTTTTCATGAAATAGGTGAATTTTCATAATGTAAATTGTAAACCATACATGAAATAATTAAAAATTTAGTTTAAAAAACTTTTTTAAACCAAACAAAAGAAAATTCAAAAAAATAAATTGATTTTCAACCAAAGAAATGCATTTTTAACAAAACTGTTGATTCTTTCTGCCAAGAAGATGAATTTTCAACCACAAGAATAATTTTCTGCAAAAAAATTAACTTTATACTTTCTAATCAATTTTCAACCAAAGGAATAAATTTTTAACAAAAATGAAGAAAATGAGTTTTCAACCACGAAGAATAATTTTTTCAAAAAAAATTACTTTCAACAAAAAACATGAATTTTCAACTAAAAAAAGATTATTTATTGACTAAAAATTGAATGCGGTAATGTTTATTTATGCAAATTATTTACAACCAACAAACGAAGAATTTTCAATAAAATATTCTAGTTTTTAACAACCACAAAAACAAAATGTTTCTCCAAAAAATGAATTTTCAACAAAATAGTTAAATTTCCAAAATATAAATTTTAAATTAAACATAAAATACTTAAATATTCAGTTAAAATATATTTTTAAACTAACAATACTAATTTCCAACCAAATAAATCAATTTTTAACAAAAATGTTGAATCTTTCACCCAAGAAAATAAATTTTCAACCACGAAAATTAATTTTGTACCATTAACCAAATAGTTGAATTTTCAACTAAAAAAAATATTAATTTTCAACCAAAAATTGAATTAAAAAAATATTTTTTCTAAATTTCTAAAAACTGGTACACTTACTCTCATTTCTGATTAAAACTTATTACATTAATAATTAATTTAAATAAATAAAACAGTAGAAATCCATTTTGATAGATTTAATTAGGCACACAAATCGTTACAATATAATCGCTCTTATAATAGTTATAATAATTACTTATAGAAGTTATTCTTATATACTGTTTTTGATAATAGGACTCATTTTTTTAAATCTCTTATCATCTAGATTATTTTTTTTTGCTGTAGGTGATGACTAGATGAACTTTTATAATATTTTTGTATATCGGGTTGTTCTTTAATTCTTCTTATTGATGTAAGCTCCTCAGGACGTGGATCTTGAAATTGCTTTGATTTATCTTGATTAGCTGGTTGATTTGAATTAACTGCTTGATTAATTGGAACATGCATAATGAAATTCGATCCATAATTCTGATGCTCATAATTTGGATCATTCGGATGAATTGGTGGAAGAGATCTTTCAGGAAAAGAAGGTAGGCGCTCTAATTTAGCGTGCTGTTCTTTATATACTTCACTATCTGTATCAACTGGTGGAAGTTTTTGTCGCCGATGCAGCTGTGAATTCAATTCTATAATGAAAAAATTTTAATTCAAAAATTTTCGATTTTTGTAGCTGACGATTTTTAAAATCAATCAATTGTATTTTTAACCAATAGGGATAAAATTTCAACCAGATGGATTCATTTTCCCAAAACAAGAATTTTTAACCAAATATATTCATTTACAACCAAAACAGTTCAAATTTCAATTTAAGAGTTTAATTTTAAACTAAAGAGAGGAATCTTACAAAATAAATTTATAACAAAGTAGCTCAACTTTTGATCAAACAGTTTATTTTCTTATAAAAAAATACATTTTCCGCCAAGAGGAATATGATTTTTTTAACAAAAAAGTTAATTTTCTACCAAACAGTTGTATTTGCAAATAGTATAATTTTTAAAAAATAATTCATTTTTCCAACAGGAGTTTAAATTTAATAAGAAATTTGAATTTTTTAGCAGAAAAGTTCGTTTTTAACTAAATTATTAAATTTTAAATTCAAAAAGACGGATTTCCTCAAAGCCACTTGAGTTTACAACTCGAAAATAAGAATTTTCAACAAAACAGTTTAATTTTAAAACTATGAAAGATGACTTTTTAACCACATATTTAAATTTCCAAGCTATTAATTAACTATTCTCCTAAAAGACAAATTTTTAACAAAATATATCAATTTCCAATGAAAAGAGTTTAAATTTTAATTAAACAGTTAAATTTTCAACTAAAGGGAGGAATATTAAAAAATTAATTTATAACAAAGCAGTTCAATTTTTAATCAAGCCGTTTAATTTTCTAATAAAACAATACATTTTCAACCGTGAGGAATATGATTTTTTCATAAAAAAGTTAATTTTCTTCTACCGAACAGTTGAATTTTCAAATAGTCTAATTTTTCTTAAATAATGAATTTTCCAACATGAGTTGAAATTTCATAAGACATTTGAATTTTTTTACGAAAAAGTTAATTTTTAACCAAATTGTTAAATTTTTAATTTAAAAAGACGGATTTTCTACAAGGCACTTAAATTTCTAACTCGAAAATAAGAATTTTCAACAAAAAAGTTTAATTTTTAACTATGAAAGATGAATTTTTAACTAAGTATTTAAATTTCCAATAACAACAAATGATGAATTTACAACAACAAAATTAATTTTTATCAAAAAGTTCAACTTTCAACCAAACAGATGAGTGTTAAATCAAGAAAATGATTTTTCTACTATATGTTTAAATTTTCATACCAAAAGAAAATTAATTTTTTACAAAACAGTTAAATTTTCTGTTAAAAAAAATTATTTTAATAATAATATTTAGCAAAGTAGTTCAACTTTGAATGAAAAAGTTTAATTTTCTACTGAAACAATACATTTTCCACCAAGAAGAATATTATTTTTTAACAAAAAAGTTAATTTTCTATCAAATAGTTGAATTATCAAATAAATAGTCTAATTTTTAAAAAATAATGAATTATTCCAACAAGAATTAAAATTTCATTAAAAAATCTGAATTTTTTAACAGAAAAGTTAATTTTTAACCAAATTGTTAAATTTTAAAGTAAAAGAGTTGATTCTTCTACATAACACTTGAATTTATAAACCGATAATAAGAATTTTCAAGAAAAATGTTTAATTTTCAACTATGAAAGGTGAATTTTCAACTAAATAATTAAATTTCAAAGCAATTAATTAACTTTCCCCCAAAAAGACGTATTTTTACGAATTTATATCAGTTTTCAAGGAAAAGAGTTTAAATTGTTATTAAACAGATAAATTTTCAACTAAAGGGAAGAATATTAAAAAATTAATTCATAACAAAGTAGTTCAACTTTTAATCAAAAAGTTTAATTTTCTAATAACACAATAAACTTTCCATCAAGAGGAATCTGATTTTTCAACAAAAAAGTCAATTTTCTATCAAACAGTTGAATTTTCAAATAGTATAATTTTTAACAAATAATGCATTTTTGCAATTAAATTAAATTTTTCATAAGAAATTTGAATTTTTTAACAGAAAAGTTCATTCTTAACCAAATTGTTAAATTTTAAATTCAAAAAGGCGGATATTCTCCAAGACACTTGAATTTACAACTCGAGAATAAGAATTTTCAATAAAAAAGTTTAACCTTCAGCTATAAAAGATGAATTTTCAACCGAGTATTTAAACTTCTGAAAAAATGATGAATTTCGCACAAGAATTAATGCTCTAACAAAAGACACGACTTTTCAACAGAAAAAAGAAAAGAAATTTCTACCAATGACATGACGTTTGACCAAAATAGTGAAATTTTTGACAAAAAGAAAAAAATTCCACAAATATTATAATTGTCAACAAGTGATGAATTTTCAAGAACAAAATTATTTTCAGTAAAAAAGTTAAACTTTCAACCAATTAGTTGAGTGAAATTAAGAAAATTATTTTTTCTACTAAATGTTAAAATTTTTAAACCAAAAAAATGAATTTTCTACAAAAAAAGTAATTTTCTATTTAAAAAAATAATATTTTGAAAATTAATTTTTGCAAAGTAGAATAGTTAATTTTTAACCAAATCGTAAAATTTTGAAATAAAAAAGACGAGTTATCTACAAAACACTTGAATTTACAAACCGAAAATAAGAATTTTCAACAACAAATTTTAATTTTCAAATATAAAAGATGAATTTTTAACCAAGTATTTAAACTTCCAATAAAAATGATGAATTTCTCACCAAAATTCATGTTCTACCATTAGAGACGACTTTTCAACAGAAAAAAAAAGAATTTTCAACCAATGAGATGACTTTTGAACAAAATAGTTAAATTTTTGACAAAACAAAAAAAAATTTCTACAAAGTCGTATAATTGTCAACTAACATAATGAATCTTCAAGAAGAAGATTAATTTTTACTAAAAAAGTTCAACCTAAGCCAAGTTAACTTTCTACTGAAACGATACATTTTCCACCAATAAGAATATAATTTTTCATCCGAAAAATCAAAAGTCTGAATTTTTTAACAGAAAAGTTAATTTCGAAACAAATTCTTAAATTTTAAAGTAAAAAATACGGATTTTCAACAAAACACTTAAATTTCCACTCCGAAAATTAAAATTTTCAACAACAAATTTTAATTTTGAACTATTGAAGATGATTTTTTAACCAAATAATTAAATTTTCAAGCATAACGATGAATTTCCCCAAAAAAAATAATGTACTGCCAAAAGAAACGACTTTTCAACAAAAAATAGTGTATTCTCCACCCAGGTTTATTTATTTATTTATGGTAACTTACCATAAATTGCTCAAAATTCAAATAAAAAATGTCTAGAAATTTCCGGAAATTTATGAAAAATTTGGTCATTTTGGGTAATTTATGGTAAATGACCATAAATTACCCAAAAATCAACTTGAAACATTTTTATAAATTTCCGAAAATTTATTAATTTGTTAGGTAATTTATGGTAATATTAGGTAACTTACCATGAAATACCCAAAATTAAATTTTAAGTGTTTATAAATTTCCGGAAGTTTATGAAAATTTCCAGTTAGTTATGGTAATTTTACAGGTATATATGGTAACTTATAATAAATTACCCAAAATTCAATTTGAAACGCTTTTATAAATTTCCGAAAATTTATTAAATTTGTTGGTAATTTATAGTAATATTACAGAAAATTTATAATAACTGACCGTAAATTGACCAAAATTCAGTTAAAAATCCTTTAAAATTTCCGAAAATCTATCAAAATTTTCAGTCATTTGTGATAATATTACAGGTAATTTATAGTAACTCACTATAAATTGCCCAATGTTAAATTTAAAAATTTCTAGAAATCTCAGAAAATGTATGGAATTTTTTGTCATTTATGGCAATTTTATAGGTAAATATGGTAACTTACCATCAATTACCAAAAAAAAATAATAATATAATAATAAAATTATGATAATATAACGTGTAAATTATGGTAACTTACCATAAATTTCCCGAAATTAAAGAAAAAAATGTTTATAAAATTCCTGAGATTTATGGAAATTTTCGATCACGAATGGTAATTTTACAGGTAACTATAGTAACTTACCATAAATTACCCAAAAATCAATTTAAAAACGTTTATACATTTCCGGAAATTTATGTAAATTTTCGGTTAAAAAATTCTATTAAAAAATGTTTATAAATTTCCAGAAATTTATGAAAATTTTTCAGTAATTTGTGATAATATTGCAGGTAATATGTAGAAACCTACCATAAAGTGCCCAAAATCAAATTAAAAAATGTTTATAAATTTCCTAAGATTCAAGCAAGTTTTCGGTAATGTATGGTAATTTTACTGGTAAATATGGCAACTTACCATAAATTAACCAAACTTTAATTTTAAACATTTTATATATTTCCGGAATACTGAAAAACATGTCCAACAGAATAATTAAATATAATTATATAATAAATATAAACTTTTAACAAAACTGTTCATTTTTATTAAATTTTATAATTCAAAATGTGGATTTATAATTTTTTTTAAACAACAAATTTTCAACAAAATAGTATAATTGTTGACTAAAATGATGAATGTGCAATAACAAAGCATCAGTTACAAACCGAAAATGGAACATTTAAATTTTTTGATACAAAAATAGATTTTTAAATAAAGAACTGAATTTTCCATAAATTAGGTAAATATTAAACCAATAAAATGATTTTTTAACCAAACAGTTGAATTTTCAGTTACAAAAATTAATTTTGATCTATAAAAACGAAATTTCATAAAAATAGTTAAATCCACAATCAAATACAGTGAAACACTTCAATAACCCTCCCTTCTATAGCTATTCCGAGAATTGAAGCCGCGCCGTAGGTAGGTAAAACAGGAACGGCGCGGGGGCCGCGGGGTCTGTGGTTGTCACTCAGGCGAGCAGTCAAGTGTGAACAAACAAAAGCGGAGCGGGCTATAATGAGTTTGATCACACTCAAGGTCAGCCCCAAAATCGGCGCTATAAAAGAGTTTTACTCTACTTTAATTTTCTTCTAAATTATCAAATTTTCAAGCACAGAAGACGCCTTTCCTACAAAACAGTTGAATTTTCGTTCAAATAATTAATATTTAAATCAAAAAGATGAATGTTCAAAATGATGAATTTTCACAAGAAAAAAAAGAAAATTTTCTATTAAAATAATGAATTTTTTACGCAATAGTCTAACTTAAAATCAAGTAATACATTTTTTAAATTTTGATTCAAAAACATTAAGAAGATAGTTAGGTTTTCAACCCAAGACATGAGTTTTGAATAAAATCGCTTAATTTTTTTAAACAAAATACAACAAAATAGTTAAATCTTCAATCAAATAGTTTAATATTCTATCAAACAATAAAATTTTGAAGCAAAAAGAGTTTATCTAAATAATTGGAATTTGTAACGAAATAATACATTTTTGAACCAAATTTTGATTTGTAGAACAAAATGATAAATGTTCAAAAAAAATGAAGAATTTTCAAATAAAAATTTTCAACATCAAACTTGTAATCAAGTAGTAAATTAAAAATTTGTTGTTTTCAAAGACAATAAGAAAATAGTTAGATATTCAACCAGACACAAGTTTTTAACGAAGTAGTTAAATTTGTTTCCAAAATTATTCAAAACAGGTGGTTCAATTTTCAACCAATAAGGTTTATTTGCTACCAAAAAAGACAATTTGCAATCAAAAATAAAATAGTTAAATTTTAACTTTAAAAAATTAATAAAAAAAAAAAGAATTTTTACTCAATTAATAAATGTTCAACTAAAAAAGGGCAGTTTTCTACCAAAAATGAAATAAATTTAATTTTCAGTTAAAAAATTTAATTATAAAGAAAAGAATTTTCAACAAAATACTTTTAATTAATTTAAAGTTTAATATAAAGAAAATTAACTAAAATGACAGCTTTTGACCAATTGAAAATTTAAAATAACCTTACTTAATTATAAAAATTAAAGAACAATTGTTCAATTGAACAATTAAACAATAAAAATTGTAATTGGGGCAATGTTAATATTATTTAAAATTGTTATGATACAAAACAAAACGCTTGGAATGTTTACTTTCATTTATGAGTTATGACAAATTACTTGATTTTAGTTGTGATTTATATTTTATTTTAACTAGTGCTAAAATTAAAAATTATTGCTTAATTATAATTATTAATAATGAAATCTCAAACGCTTCTTTTCCTGGTATTGACCAATTCCGCCGTTTCAGTGAATCGTGCGTAACATTATGCGATGTGCGTAATAAGCCGCAATTATATGTGGTGTGCGTAATAAGGCGCAATAATGAGTAAAAGTATATTAATGGCAAAATAATGCTAATTTTTCGATATATTTCTCTTACCAATAAAATTGAGGAACACGGCAAAGGCCAAGAGCAGACTTTTAGACACGCACTTCATTTTCTCAAGGTAGCGTCAATTTGACAACTATGTACTTAAGCAGGGAATTTCTGCGTTTATATACCCTAACTCTAATAATATTTTCCTTTGAATTATAAGGCTTTTACACTCCAGTACGATTGATATATGATATGATTTTATATCATTTTAATTAAAATTATCGTGAATTTGCAAGCGTTGCGGGCGTATCCCACTTTTTTTAGGCGGAGGGAATGTTTTTTAAATAAATATTGTGTGTTGCGTAGCATGTTAAATTTAATAATCAGAAAATAATGAATGATATAATAATGAAAAAATAATGAAAATGATACCTACTTTTAACTTTACAGATGGAGAGAAGCAATAATCAATTAAATTTAACAGAAATGTTTGTTTAAACAATTTATGATTATTTATCAAGATATGCTCTTTGAATAATGCTAGAAATATGTGGTTTTTTCTGGAATATTCCAATTTTAGTCCACTTTTACTTACGCCGAGCTACAAATTATTTCAATTTAACAAACATAATTGTTTAAAAAAATTATTATTGTTTATGACTATCTTTTTCTATATTAATGTTAGATAGTTGCGGCTTATTCTAAATTTCTTATTTGTTATCTAATTGTTATTTAGAGTAAAATAGTAATATATTTAATTCGATAAACATAATTGTTTAAACAATTAGTTATCATTCTAAGTAGCATTATCTTTCCATACACTGAAAAAAAAATTATTGGTACCAAGTAAATTTATCTTAACTGAAGTAATTGAAAGTCTTGTTTATTTTCAAAGAAACATTTATTTGTGACAAATAAATACGATGTGTTGATCGAAGCGAAATATTTCTTTGAATGAAAGAAATCTTAATTAAAAAAAAAAGATTACTTCCTTGGAATAAATATTTATTTGTTATGAATAATTTAATTCTAATAATTAAATGAAATATTTTCTTCCACCGAAGAAATAAAAATTTACGTGAACAAAATTTCTTGTTCATATAAATAAATGCTCCATTGCTATAAATTCATGAACCCTTTGTGACTAAAATTATAGATTGTAATTTAATTAATATTATTTTGAATTAAATTATTATTTCGTTGATTTAAATAAACCTAAATTCTTGATTCAAGCATGGAAAAATTATTGCTTTAAATGCGTCCCGAATCAGTTCAAAGAATCGAACTCTTTCAATCAAATATATATTTCTTTGAACGAAAAATCACATTTCAACGAATTAAGGAAATAATTTTCTTGAATGTAAGAAATATGTATTTCAATCAAGAAAATATAGCCAAAGAATTCATTTTTTTAGATCAACAAAACCCAGTGAGCACACGATTTAGCGACGTCCTTACGACATCATTACGACATATTCACGACAACTTTACGACATCCTATGTCCATGTCGTTTCGGTGTCTTTGCGATATCGTAAGGACATGGTCAAATCATACGACTTATTTATGATATCGTAAAGACACCTTAACGACATAGACATAGGATGTCGTAAAGTTGTGGTAACGATGTCGTAACATTGTCGTATAGACGTCGCCAAATTTTGTGCCCACTGGGAAGATATATGCCTGGTTTAAATAAAAATTACTTCTGTTACAGAATATTTTCTTGATCAACCTTTCAAATAGAGTCACGTAATTCAAGTTAAAAAAACGTAATTTGTCAAGCAATTTATTATTATTTAAAACAATATCTACATTGAATAATGCTAGAAACTTGCGGGATTATCTAAAATATTCAACTTTTTGTCCATTTTTTACGTATAACAACGCTAAAATTGATATAATTCTACAAATATAACTTCATAAATAAATTATTATTGTTTATAACTATCTTTCCCTGTACTAATGCTAGACATTTGCGGTTTTTTCTTAATTTTTCGAGTTATTTTCAATTTTTCAGTTACATATATATTTAAATATTCATCATTTTAGTTAAAAATTCAATTCTTCGATTTGAAATTTTAATATTTTGTTTAAAATTCATTTTTCAAATTGAAAATGTAACTAATCTATAATTTTTTATTTTAAAAGTGATAATATTAATTAAAAATTCAAATATTTTGTTGAAAATAAGTATTTTTTGGTAGAAAATTTATCGTCTTGGTTGAAAATTCATCTCTTTTGGCTAATAATTCAACTATTTGGTAGCAAATTAACTTTTTTGTTAAAAATTTATATTTTTTTATAATTCAACGATTTGCTTAAAAATTAAACTTTTCGTGTACATTGAATTATTTGGTACAAATTTGACTAGTTTCTTCTAAAATTACATTTCCGGGTTAAAATTTCCACTATTTGGTTAAATGTTGAACGCTTTTGTTAAAGATGAATTTGTATTGTTTGATAATTAATATTTTTAACTAAAAATTCAACTATTTCCTTTGTGGTTGCAAAGTGATATTTTAATAGATAATTGATAATTAATATTTTCTAATTGAAAATTCTACTATTTGGTTTAAAAATCACATATTTTGTTAAAAACTTTGCATTTTTTGGTAGAAAATTAATCATTTCTGTTAAAAATTATTTAATTGTAGTTAAAAATTCCATTGTTTGGTGGAAAATTCAACTGTTTTTTTTAAATAAATTTAATATCGAAAATGTAACTTCTTCGTTAAAAATAAAATTATTTTTGACAGTTTATATTTTGTCGTAAACAATTCTCCTGTGTGTTTTTATTTCGGTGAAAATTCGATTGTTCACAGGAAAATTTATTTTCTTGATTAAGGATTAAACTATTTTCTTAAAAAATCTTTTGCTTTTGAATAAATAAGAAATTCTTTTGGCTAACAATTTAAATATTTCAGTTGAAAAATCGACTATTCTAGTTTTAGTTGAGAATTTCTTTTTTGTTTCACAATTTTATTGTTTGGTTGATAATTCAACAGGGTTGTTGAAAATTTATCTTTCTTTTTTAGTTAAAAGTAGAAAGAAATTGTGGGAAATTTTTATTTTTTAGTGGAAAATTAATGTATATACTTCTTTTTGTTGTTAATTCAGCCATTTGTTTGAAAATTTGACTATTGGCAAATTTAGATATTTTGTTGAAAATTTCTTTTTTTGTTAGAAAACTATCTTTTTGATTGAGAATTCATCCCGTTTGGCTTCATTGTTAAAAATTTACATTTTTAGCTTAAAAATTAATTTTCTTCATTAAATGATGCAGTTTTTTTTAGGATTTATGTTTTTAAATCAATGTTTTTAACTATCACGTGACTATTCCATTTTTGATTGAGAAGTGGTATATTTTTAATTGAAAATTGAGCTTTTCGAGTGGAAAATTCTACTACTTAGTTTAAAAATCACGTATTATGTTAAAAATTCGTCTTTTTTGGTAGAAAATTAATTTTCTTAGTTAAAAATTCATCTTTTTTGGTTAAAAACGCAAATAATTTGTTGAAAATGCAATCATTTTGTTAAAAATGTTGCTTAAATCATTTTGTTTAAAAAGCGATATTATTAAATAAAAATTCAAGTCTTTTTGGAAAATTTGTCTTTTTTGGCAGAAAATTTATCTTCGTTGTTGAAAATTCATCGCTTTTGGCTAAAAAGGCAAGTATTTGGTTGAAAATTCAACTATTTTGCTAAATATTCTATTTTTTGTCAAAAAATTATTATTTTAATTCAAAATGTAACTATTCCATTTATGGTTGAAAATGTATGTTTTTTAGTGGAAAGTTGATGTATTTTGTTGAAAAATCGTCTTTTTCAATACAAAATTAATCTTATCGATGGAAAATGAATGTTTTTTGTTGGAAATTGAAATATTTGGTTAGAACTCAATCTAATTTTTACAAAATAACAAATTTTGTGAAAAAATCATTTGTTTATAGAAAATTCGTCTTTCTGAGTTGAAAATTAATCTTCTTGGTTAAAAATTCAAAACCTTTGTGAAAAATTACCTTAATATTGAAAATTCGAATTTTTGGTTAAAATAGAACTATTTTGTTGAAAATTAATGTTTTTTTAAAATTAAATTAACGATTTACATAACAAACTTAACTTTTTTATGTCAATTTAAATTCAACTATTTAGCATAAAATAAACAATTTTGTTGACCATTCTTATTTTTGGGTGAAGAATTCAATAGCTTTGTTTGAAATTTTTATTTTTTTTTTCTAAAATAGAATGATACGGTTAGAAATTTGTCTTTTTTAGAAAACGAATTATTGATTTTTCTAGTCGAAAATTCACCTCATTGGGTTAAAAATTCATATTTTTTGATAAAAAATTAATTATTTTGTTAAAATTGATCTTTTTAGGTGGAGAATTCATATTATTTTTTCTTAATTGAATTATCTGGTTAGAAATTAATCTAATTTCTATAAAATGAAAACTGTGTGAAAAAATCATTTTTTTTTTTAGAAAATTAATCTTTTATTGCGATGAAAATTAATCTTTTTGTTGACAACTTATATTTTTGGGTGAAAAATTCAACATTTTCGGCGAAACATTTTTTTTTGTCCAAAATGAAACGTGCTGGTTGGGAATTGATCTTTTTTGCTATAAAATTAATGCTTTTGGTGGAAAATTGATCTTTTTTGTTTAGAAATTCATCTTTTTATAACATTAATTTTTTGTGTTAAAAATTTATTTTTTGAGTTAAAAAATCAGATTTTCATGTAGAAAATTGGACTGCTTTGTAATCAACATTTCCTTTTGGCTTGAAAATTCACTAATTTGGTATTAAATTAAATTATTTGGTTGAAAATTAATTTTTTTGTTGAAATCGACACATTTTAAAATTTAACAATTTGCTTAAAAATTATCTTTTTTTATGAACAATGAATTTAAATTGACTTTTTTTGTTTGTTGAAAAATCATGTTTTCGGGTTAAAAATTTAACTGTTTGGTTAAATATGGAATTGTTTCGTTGAAATTTCTTCTTTTTTTGTGTGATTTATTTTTTTTTTACTAAAAATGTAACTGTCACATTTTAGGTTGCAAATTGATATTGTTATTTAAAAATGGTTTTTTTTTCTTCTAGTCAATAATTCAACTATTTTGTTAAAAATGATATTGACATTGAAAATTCAACATTTTGGTCAAAAAAAGAAATGTTGTATTCGTAACTCCTATTTATGGCTGGAAAATGTGGTTTCTTAAAAATGATTTCTTGTTTTATTAAAAATAAATTTGTTGTCTGAAAATTAAACAATTACAGTTAAAAATCTTTTCTTGCATTTTAAGTTTGGAATTAATGCTTTTTGGTTCACAATTTTATCATCTGGATGATAATTCATACGTTCAACTGTTTTCAACAGTTTTGTTGAAATTTATTTTCCAAAATAGAACGATCTAGTAGGAAATTTGTCTTTTTAGTTAAAAAATTAATGTTTGTGGTCGATAATATGCCATTTTGTTGAAAATTTATTTAATTAGTTGAAAATTAATTTGTTTATATCTAATAGTATTTTAAAGAAGGTTCTAGAGAACTTTAAATTTGATAAGAAAAAAGTTTAATAAAAGAATTGTGTGCTTTAATTTTTATTGAAACAATGAGGAGGCTTTATTGTGAAACTTGTAAAGTTGTAAATATTATTATCTGAATAAACCGAAAAATGTTATACTTACATTAATTAATCACATTCTTAATCGGTCAATTTTTCATCTGTCGTTTTAACTTTTTCAGATTTATAGAGATTACTAATAATTTTTAAACAGAGAAAGCAACATACACTAAAAATAAATATTTTCAAGTTCCACAAAATTGTCTTCTAATTCTTTAAATATCGAAGAAAGTGATTCACAATCGCGTTTTTTTATTAGAGTATTTTGCCATTTTTCCCATTACCATCACCATTTTTTTATGAATTTTTTAAAGAAGCATTTTAAAAAATTTTAAATTTAAATCAAGCAATTCTCAATACTTTAAAATAATATAATTCTCGTTTTTAACGTTTTGTATCAATAATTTATTTTACTTTTTTTAATTATTAAATTTGAAAGCTTTTAATTCAACATTGATCAATGAAAATTGTTTTCAGTTCAAATTTATTTAATTTGGCATCCTTATATTAAAACAAGTTAATTATTTTATAATTGTTAAGGATGATAAAATAAAAATTGTTTACTTGTGTAAAGTTCATTATTTATTTCGAGCAATTATCGTTAAAGCGATTTTTACGTTGATAATAGATGTATATTTACACTAACTTGATAATTTTATTAAGATATTATTAGGATATGATTGTTTTGTTATCTTAACAAATAATGTTTTATTGATAAAAAAAACTTTTGAAATTGAATAATTAAACAATTTTTATAAACCTTAAAAATGTATTAAAAGAACAAAAAATTAAAACGTGACAAGTTTATCTTGTTTAGTAATACTAATCTCGACTGGTTTTTTACATGTATTTTGGGGAATTTGAGCTAAACTCAGATTAATGTAAATTGTTCAAAATAAGTATTTCTTTATTTAAATAAAGATGAAAACGCAAAATTCTTTTATTGAAATTTTTTTCTTGTCACGTGGAAATTGCCTTGTACCTTTTTCAAAATAATTTTATATATTGATACAAACTGATTTTATGAGGAAAAGTTAAATTCAAAGGAAATGGTGAATTTTAAAGAAAAAGATTAATTTTCGACCAAAAGCAATAGGTTTCTACTTATAAAGGCAAATTTCCAACTAAATGGTTTCATTTTTGACAAAAAAAAAACACATTTTTAAAAAACTGTTGAATTTTCAATATCAAGTTAATTTTTAACAAAATAGTTTAATGTTCAACAAAAAAGATTAATTTTTGTTATTTCAAATTAAATGATTTGGTTAAAACTTAATATAATTTGCAGAGAATTATATAGTTTTGTGAAAATATAATTGGCTTGTTGAAAATTCGTCTTTTTTAGTTAAAAAATAATCTTCTTGGCTGAAAATTCAACAATTTTGTTAAAAAATAATTTAATATTGAAAATTCATTTTTTTAAATTAACGATTTACTTAAGAAATTCCACTCTTTTATGTAAATTAAACTATTTGTTTTAAAATCAACTTTTTTCTTGAAAAATCATATTTTCTGTTTGAAATTTAACTGTTTGGTAAAAAATTAACTATTTAATTCAAAATGTAACTATTCCATTTTTGGTTGAAAATTTAACTTTTTTATTTCAAAGTTTATGTATTTTGCAGAAAATTAATAATCTAAGTTAAAAAGTAAACTATTTTCTTAAAAATAATTTAATATTTAAAATTCAACTTTTTGTTTTGAAAATTAACTTTTTTGTTAAAAATTCATATTTTCGGGTAAAAATTCAACAGTTTTGCTGACGTTTTTTTTGTCTGGTCCAAAATATGACGATCTAGTTGGAAATTTGTCTTTTATGTAAAAAAAATTATGTTTGTGGTCGAAAATTCACATTTTCGGTTGAGCATCATTTTTTAAATGAAAATTGAAATATTTTATTAAAGATTAATTTAGTTTGTATAAAATTTAAAACTCTGTGAAAAAATAATTTTTGTTGTTGAAAATTCTTCTTTTTTAGGATGAAAATTAACCTTTTTTTTATCAATAAAATTCAACTTTTTGGTTGAAAATTAACTTTTTTGTTGATAATTCATATTTTTGGATCAAAAATTTAACAATGTTGTTGAAATATTTATTGGCCAAAATGAAACGATGTGGTTGGAAATGTATATTTTTCGCCATAAAATTAATGTTTTTGTTAGAAAATATTAGTTGTTGTTGACCAGTGATTATTTCAGTAGAAAATTCAGATTTTCAGGTTGAAAATGGTTGTTTTGCAAAAGAAATGTTCTTTTTGACTTAACAATTTACCAATTTGGTAGAAAATTATATTATTTGGTTAAAAATTAAGTTTTTTTTTTAAAATCTATATTTTTTTAAATTTGAGGATTTACTTAAAAATTATTATTTCTTAAAATGTGAACTTAACCATTGAGTAGAAAATTGATTGCTTTTTTGAAAAATCAAACTGTTTTATTAAAAATTCATTTTTGTTGTTGTTTAGATTAAATTTTTTAACTATAAATCTAACTATTCCATTTTTGGATGCAAAGTGATATTTTTAAATAAAAATCTATATTTTCTAGTTAATGTTTAACTATCCTATTTTCAGCTGGAAAATTTGAGTATTTTCTTAAAATTTTTTTATTTTATATTGAAAATAAATTTTGCTGTCTGAATGAATTTTTTTCAGCTGAAAATCTACTCTTGTGTTTTTAGTTTGGAATTTAGGTTCTTTGTTTAACTTTTTAAAATTAGCATAATAATTCAACAGTTTTCTGGAAATTTTATGTTTTTGGTCAAGAATGAAGTGATCTGATGGTAAAGTTAACGTTTTTGTAGAAAATTCATTTTTTTTTTTCATTTAATGATTAGCTTAAAAATAAACTTTTTTTATGTAAATTGGACTCTTTGGTAGAAAATTGACTTTTTTTGAAACATATTTTCGGGTCAAAAATTCAACAGTTTTGTTGCATTTTTTTTAAATAGAACGATCTAGTTAAAAAATGGTCCTTTCAAGTAAAAAATTAATTTTTGCCTATATATAATAGTATTTTAAAGAAGGTTCTAGAGAACTTAAATCATGATAAGAAAAAAGTTTAATAAAAGCTTTGCGTTTTAATTTTTATGAAAACAATGAGGATGCTCAATTGTGAAACTTGTAAATATTATTATCTGAATAAACATAAAAATTCCCTACTTATATTACTCATTATAATTATTCTTTGTCAATTTTTCACATGTTGTTTTCACGTATACAGATTTACAGAGATTAGTAATCATTTTTTAAATAGAGAAACCAACGTAACTGATAATAAATATTTTCAAGTTCCACAAAATTGTTTTCTAATTTTTTTAATAAAAAAGAAAATTATTAACATTTTCTTTTTTTATTAAACTATTTTGCCATTTTTCCCCATTCCATAATCATTTTTTTTAATGAATAAATACAACCCTGAATGAATTAATATAATATTTTTGAAGTAGAATTTTCAAAGCTAAAAAATTAATTCAAAAAATTTTCAATATTCTTAACTAAAATAATTCTCATTTTAACGTGTTCTCTTAATAATTTTATTAACCTTCGTCTAATTATTAAACGTGAATGCTTTTAATTCGATATTGATCAATGAACATTGTTTTCAGTTTCAATTTATTAAATTTTGGTATCCTTAAATTAAAACAAGTTAAATATATTATAATTGTTAAAGATGATAAAATAAAACTTGTTTACTTGTGAAAAGTTCATTATTTATTTCGAGCAATTATCGTTAAAACCAATTTTAGGTTGAAATTAGATGTATATTTACACTAACTTTATAATTTTACTAAGAAATTATTAGGATATGGTTTTTTTATTATCTTAACAAATAATGTTTTATTGCTAACGAAAATTCAAATTTATGTAATTAAACATATCTTAGAAACCTTAAAAATATATTAAATGAAAAAAGTCATTAAACATGACGAGTTTTTCTTTTGTTTTACTAATAATAATCTTGTCAAGTTTTTTCATTTATTTTGGGAATTTTATTTAATTAATAATTAGCGGAGCTAAACTGAGAATAATGTAAACTGAGCAAGGCATTAAAAAAGTATTAATTATTTAATAAGTCATACAAATTTTTTAAAATGATTAAAAACATTTCTACAGAAACATGTATTTTAGAATTAAATGCATTTTCTAATTTTTTCGATTTTCTCTTGAAAATGTGATAAGTTTCACAATAATGCTTTATCATTGTTTAAATAAAGATGAAAACACACAATTCTTTGATTAACCTTTTTTTCTTGTCAAATATCAAATTATCTAGAACCTTTTTTAAAATAATATTATATATTTATACAAATTGATTTTAAGAAAAAAGTTAAATTTTTAACTAAACAGATGATTATTCAAAGGAAATGATGAATTTTAAACAAAAAGATTAATTTTCGACCAGGAACATGAATTTTTTACGTACAAACACAAATTTTCAAATAGATGGTTCCGTTTTTAGTTAAAAAAATACATTTTTAACCAAACTGTTCAATTTCAACCGTGAAATTAAATATCCAATACCAAATTAATTTTTTTAAATTAGCTAAAAGTTTAACAAAAAAAAATTAATTTTCTACCAAAAACCACGAATTTCTAACAAAATATGTAGTTTTTAACTAAATAGTTAAATTTAGAACTAGAAAAAATCAATTTTCAATTAAGAATATAACTTTGCAATAAAAAATGCAATAGTTACATTTTTAGATAAAAATATTAAATCTAAAAAAAATCAGTAAAATCCTTCAACAATTAAACAAATATTTGAATTTTCATCCCAAAAGTATGATTTAAAAAAATCAATATTCTAAAAATAGTTCAATAAACATGAGAACATGTATTTTTAAGCAACTTTAAAGAAATATGGATTTTCAACAAAAAAATTATTTGGCAACCAAATAATGTAACTTTTTACAAAATTCGTAAATTTTCATCTAAAAATCTGAATTTTTTTTGAAAATTCACCAATTTGGTAGAAAATTTAAGTATTTGGCTGAAAATTCAATTTTTTGTTGAAAATCTGTATCTTTTTGTTTGAGAGTTCTTCCTTGTTTTATATAAAATTAATCTTCTTGGCTGAAATTTCTTTTTTTTTGGCTTGAAATTCAAGTTTTTAGTTAAAAATTCAATATTCTGGTTAAAAACTCATTTTTTCGGTGAAAGATTCATCATTTTTGTTAAAAATTTATTTCTGGGACTGAAAATTTACTTATTTTGTTGAAAATTCTTCTTTTTTATAGGAAAATTATCTTAATGGTTAGAAATTCATCTTTATTGTTAGAAATTCGACTATTTGGTTAACAAATAATGTGTTGGGGGAAAATTCATAATTTTCTTGGAAAATAAATCTTTTTAGTTGAAAATTTAAATATTTGGTTGAAGATTTGACTTTCTGGGTAAAAAATTAATATAGAAATGTTGTCTTTCTAGTTAAAAATTGATACTTTTTGTTCAAGATTCGTCTTTTTTGTAAAAAAATTCATCTTCTTGGTAACAAGTGCAACTATTTGATTGAGAATTCATTTTTTTGTAAAAAAATCATAATTTTAATGATGTATCATTTTAAAACAAATAAAAAAATAAAATTTTACTTTGTAGTTCTTAGTGTCAAATTGAACTATATCGTTGACAATTCATCATTATCGGTTAAAAATTAAGTTTTTACCCGAAAATGTACTTTTTCACCTTAGGTTTAATATATAAAATTTATCTTTTCAGTTGAAAATTCGATTTTCTTGATACAAAATTAATCTTTTTGGTTAAAGCTTCATTATTTTAGTAAAAATTATTTTTTTGTTGTTGAAAATTAATGTTCTTGACAGAAAATTCAACTATTACATTTTTGATTGAAAACTGATATATTTTATTGAAGATTCGATTTTTTTGCTAGAAAGGTGATCTCTCTGATTGTTATTTTGTTGTTGTTAGAAGTTGAACTATTTGGTTAAAAATTAATTTTTTGAGGTAAAGGTTGACAATTCGTCATTATCGGTTGAAAATTAATCTTTAACCGAAAATTTACTATGTCACCTTGTGTTTAAAATATAAAATGTATCTTTTCGATTGAAAATTCGACTTTCTTGTTAACAAATTAATATTTTTGGTTGGATCTTCATCATTTTAGTTGAAAATTAATTTATTTTTCTTGAAATTTAATTTTATTGACTACAAAATCAACTATTCCATTTTTAGTGGAAAATTTCTATATTTTCACCATTTTAATTGAAAGTTCATTTTTTTACTGAAAATGCATCTAACTTGTTGAAAAAAATTGGTTGTATCTTTGTTTGTATTGTCATTTAAAACCGATTTACCTTTTCTATCCCCTCAATAGTCTTATATCTTTCAATAGACGCATTGCACGTGAATGTGTATAAAAGTTTCGCGCCCTTTATGAGGATTTCCGGTTCCGGACTAATCGCGATGCGTAGTGATAAGTCTGTGTGAGCCTGTCTGAGTTTGTTTCTCAACTCTACCTAGAGAACTTCTAATTATTGTCTGTCCCTCGAGATCTTGCGTCTGCCGACGTATTGTCTGTCACACGAGACCTTGCGTCCGCCGGCGTATTGTCTGTTGTTTGAGACCTTGCATCTGCGGGCGTGAATGAGTAATGTTATTTTTGTGGTGGCTTGCTCAGCTTGGCTGGGCTTCATAATTTCTCTAATACATTGTTCATCTAAAACCGAATTAACTTTTCTATTCCCTTTATAGTCGTATATCAGTCGTATATCTTTCAATGGATGCATTGAACGTGAATGCGTATCAAATTTTCGCGCCCTTTATGAGGACTTCTGGTTCTGGACTAATCGCGACCCAGAGGATCTCTAGTTATTGTCTGTCGGTCGAGACCTTGCGTCCGCTGACATATTGTCCGTCGCACGAGACCTTGCGTCCGCCAGCGTATTGTCTGTTGCTCGAGACCTTGCGTCCGCAGGCGTGAAAGGGCAATGTTTGTTTTTTTGTGGCTTGCTCAACTTGACTAGGCCTAATGATTTCTCTAACGTATTGTGCTCATAAAATAAATGATTGTTGAACGGTGCTTCGTGTTATGTCTTTTCGAATTATCGTGAATTGATAAATAATCAATAAAGTGTCTAGTATTTAATAAATTAATATATAAAATAGATATTTATAAATCGATTCATATGATAATTTATGATAAGAGGTAATTATTTATATGAATAAAACAGTATAAATTCTTTTGAATTGTTTTTAATAAGCACAGCAATAGTTACAAAAATTGTTATTGCTTGTCTCGATATTATTGATTGTTATTTTGACATCTCAAATTTTGTAGATTGGGTTGTTCGTCAATTCTTCTTATTGGTGGATTACCTTCAGGACGTGGATCTAGATACTTCCCTGGATGAACAAGTTGACCCTGTCCTTCAGCTGGATAATGTACAATTGCATTTTTTCCATAATGCTGATGCACATATGAAGGATTAGTTTGATCAATTGGTGGAAGAACTTTTTCAGGTTGAAGAGGCGGTCTCTCTGACTGTGAACTCAATTCTATAAAAATAATAGAAACTTATCGGTTTTTGTAGCTGAAAATTTAAAAAATCAAAAAGTTGCCTTTTTTACTAGGAAGGATAAAATTTAAACCAAGATTTATACCAAAAATAATAGAAATTTCATAAAAAAGTGATTTTTCAACAGAAAAGTTAATTTTCTAACAAACTGTTAAAATTTTAATCCAAAAAAACGTATTTTTCACAAAATAGTTGAATTTTTAAACTCAAGTTATAAATTTTGAACAAAAGAGGCGATTTTTAAAACAATTATTATTAATAAAGTAGTTTAACTTTCAACCAAATAGTTTAGTTTTCAACCAAAAGAGGAGAAGTTTTAACAATACAATTTATTTACAATTTATTTACGAAACTATTGATTTTTCAAAAGAAAAATATAATTTTTCATGAAATAAGATAATATTGTACCAAGTAGTGTAATTTAAATATAAGTAGTATAATTTTTAATCAAATAGTTGATTTTCAAATTGCTGAAATTTCATAAAAATGTGAATTTTCAACGAAAAACGTTAACTTTCAACTAAACAGTTTAATTTGCCACCAAACTGTTAAATTTTCAAGCCGATAAGAATTTTTTTTACAAAATAGTTAAATTTTTAATTTAAGTAAATGCATTTTTCACAAAAAGGTTCATTTTGAATCTAACAATTGAATTATTATCAACTAAAACGATGACTCTTACAAAAAAATCAATTTTAAACAAAAAGTTTAACTTTCAAACAAGTAGTTTAATTTGCAACCATAAAAGATGAATTTTGAAACAACTGGTTAATTTACAACCAAGTAGTTGAATTTTTAACTGAAATTAAGAATCTTAAAAAAAGGAATTTTCAACGAAAAAGTTCAACTTTTAACCACGTAGATTATTTTTGGACGGGAAAAGATGAGTTTCTATCAAATTAGTTCAATTTGAAACTAAAACGATGAATTTTTCAGTAAGAAGATTAATGCTCTACTAAAAACAGACGACTTCTAAACAAAATAATTAAATTTTCAACAAAGCTGTTTAATTTTGCAGCCATAAACACGAATTATTATCAAAAAAGTTAATCATCCAATCTAACAATATGAATTTTCATAAATAACCAAATAGTTTAATTTTCTGCCAAATTGTTAAATTTTTAATCTGAAAAGATAAATTTTCTACAAAATAGTTGAATTTTTAAGAACGTAATTAAATTTTCCACGAAAAGGTTGGATTTCGAATGTAGAAAATTAATTTTCTGTTAAAAAAATGAAATCTCATGATAATACCAGAATTAAAAAAATATATTTGTAAACCAAATAATAGAATTTCCTACCAAAATAGTAGAGGTTTTAACAGATGAAGACAAATATTCTACCAATCAGTTTAATTTTTAACTAAAATGATGAATCTTAAAAAAATTAATTTTTAACAAAAATTTTCAATTTTATTTTTTTTAAATTAATTTTTAACCTGGAAAAACAACTTTTTCACAAAATAGTTCAATTTTTAACTAAAATAGTTCAATTTATTACCAAAAAATAAAATTTCAACAAAATAGTATAACTGCAAACTAAAATTATGAATCGCCAAAAAATGATTTTTAAACAAAGAAATTTAACTTTTAACTAACTAGTTGTATTTTAATTCAAAAAGATTAATTTTATACAAAAAGGACGAATTTACTAAAAAATACATAAATTTTCCTCCAAAGAGTTCAATTTTCATCTAAAAAAGATCAGTTTCAAACAAAAAAAGGAATTTTCAACCAAAGGGTTCAATCTTAAACCAACTAAATACATTTTTAACAAACTAGTTGAACTACCAAACAAATAGTTGAATTTTCAATTGGAAAAAATTATTTTCTACTAAAAAAAATTTCTTTGAAAAATATTAAAACCTTAAAGCAAATAGTTTAATTTTCTACCAAATTAAAACTTTTAATCTAAAAACACGAATTCTCTACAAAATAGTGGAATTTTGAAGAAATAAATAAAATTTTCCACCGAAAAGTTAAATCTTGATCATAAAAAGTTAATTTTCTATTTTAAAAAACGAAATCTCATAAAAAAAAACCTTAATTAAAAAAATTTTATTAACTAAATAATAGAATTTTATACCAAAATAGTTGAGTTTTTAAACGAACAAGATAAATATTCAACAATTTTCAACCAAAAAATGAATTTCCCTAAATTTTTTAATTTTCAACAAAGTAGACTAATTTTTAACCAAATAAGTTAATTTTCAAGCAAAAGCACGCATTTTTATTCTAGTAGATTAATTTTTTATCGTAAACAACGTATTTTTAACAAACTAAATAAATCTTTGAAAGAAGTATTTTAATTTTAAACTAATAAAGATAAATTTTGCAACTAAAAAAAAAAAATTTTTTTACAAAGTATTATAACATTACTGCATTAGAAAAAGCGAAATCAAATAAATCCTTTCAATTTTAAAGATTCCTTTTCTGAATTAAAGTTTATTTTAAATATAAAAACACATTTTTTTTATTTAAAAAGAAATAAATTCCGAAGAAGCTGTATCCATTTAGAGATCATCATAGGAAAATTCAATTTTTCATCAAACTGAAAATAACATAATTAAAAATAAATTTTAGGTTCAATAGGATAAAATACTTCTTTTATCGGAAAAAGGATTCTCGTTGGAACAACAAACTGACTTTAAATTTAATTTATTTTAAATAAGCATTTTTTTTTATTCCACTGAAGATTTATAAAAAGGTCGCGGCTATTTATCAGTCTTTTTGGGTTTATTTTTTAATTTATATTAAGAGAATATTATTAATAAATATAAAAGTTCTCATCGGATGTAATTATAATATATGAGGATATTTTTCAATGTTGTCTCCTGACAATTTATATAAGAAGTTACGAAATTGTTTGTCTTCTTTCACGTTTAAAATGAGTGAATGAGATTAGATAGTTCAATTAAATTTAGTCCAGTTAACTTATGTGCGTCTACATATTTTACAATACAAATATTAAAGATAATAGATATTATTAATATCAGTTTACCTTGAGAATCTAAAATCATCGTTGATTCACGTGCCTGAAGACCCAAGTCCTAGTCTTTTTAATTTCACATTATTTTATATCCTAATTGATAGAAATAAAAAAATTAACATGATTTAAGTCAACATTTTTTAAATAAATTTTATTTTCACATTGTTCATGATGCTTTGATATTAATTTGATAATTCTGTCAAAACAATATTTAATGAATATTTGTCGAAATTTCATTCGACTATCAACTCTACTGGTTTTGCACGTGAAGAAGACAAACAATTTCGTAATTATTATATTAGTTGTCAGGAAACAGCATTGAAAATTATCATCATTAGACTTTAATTACGTCCAATAAGAATTTTTATATTTATCAATAATATTTAATTAATATAAATTCGAAAATTATCCTAAAAATATGGATGAATAGCCGCAACCTTTTTTTAAATCATCGGAACAGAGCAAACAAAATTTCCTGAATATTTTAACTTATTTATTATGCCAACAAAAGAAATATTTTTTTTTCTATTCAAACAAAACTTTATTTTAAATAAAATATAATTTATTTGTCTTCATTTTTAAGATTCTCAAAATAAATAGCAAATATCGCTCTTCAAATTTAGACCAACGCCAGGTATAAATAGCATATGATTATTGATTCATCAAAACAAATTTTAGTCGTGGAATTGAAATTTTTGTAAAGCTGAGAATACGAGATTACAAGATGCAATAGATTTTAAAGCAGGACGCTCTATTTTATATTGAAAAATCTAAACATTCATTTTCGTATTAAGAACATTTTCAGATAGTACCTTTCTTAGAATAAAACAATATTTCTGCCAGCCTAGTAACATCCGTAAATATTTAAGAACAGCTTAATTTTCATGGTCAGATGAAAAATAAAATTTTCCGATTATGACCTCTAAATGGATACAGCTGCTGAATTTATTTCCATTTAAATAAAAAAATTTATGTTGCTATATAAAATAATCTTCAATTCAGAAAAGGAATCTTCAAAATCGGTTAAGGTATTCGAAATCTGGGGCTTTTCGTGCCAAAAATTCCATTTCTAGGTCCGAAATTTAACAATTTGGTAAAAAATTAAACTATTTGATTAAAATATTTTCTTGACGAATTTTTTTAGATGAAAACTCGTCTTGCTTGGTTAAAAATGTATTTTTTAAACAGCAAAATTGAACCATAACATTTTTGGTTTAAATGGCTTGTTTTTAAGTTAAAATTCAAACCGTTTGGTGAAAAATTAACTGTTTTGTCGAAAATTAACATTTCTGGGTTAGAAGTTTAACTGTTTTGTAGATAATTCATGTTTTTGGCTGCAAAATTAAACAGTTTCGTTGAAAATTAATTTATTTCATTTAAAAATCTTTTCTTTTGATAGAACATTAATCTTCTTGGTGAAAAATTCATCGTCTTAGTTGGAAATTGAATCGTTTGGATAAAGTTCCACTTTTTCGTTAAAAAAATCATCTACGTGGTTCAAAGTTGAACTTTTTTGTTAAAAACTCATTTTTTCAAGACACATAATTTCAGTTGAAAGTTCAACTACTGGGTTTCAATTCAACTATTTGGTTAAAAATTAATTTTTTGTAAAATTCATAATTTTATTTAAAAATTTCACTGCTCGTGTAGAAATTCCCCTGGTTGGCGCTAATACAACAAGGTTTCTGGTCGGATCCCGGCCGGGCTACTCCTGGCTGGGTTTCATGGACAGGACTCGGGCGGGAACCGGTCGGACTACATTTTTCTCGAATCACGAGGTCCGGGGCCGGACGGTTATTGGCCGGGCCAACCTTGGTTATATCCCATGGTCGGGAGCCAGCTGGGAACTGGTCAGGTTAATGTTTTTGTAGAAATTACACACTTTTTAAAAGCCGTGATATTATCAAAGACGTGATTATGGATGCTAGATGAATTATTATTTGAAAATTATAATTTAAAGATTTATTAGATCAGTGAAACAAAAGTGAGCTTTTCAATTCTTAAAAAAAAACATAATATTTTTTGAATAATTTAACATTTTAAATTAAACTGTTATCGATTCTGCTATGTGCAACAACAAAAATGATACAATTTTTATAAACTTCTCTATATTTAGACAATGTTTAGTCTATACAATTTCAAATTCACCGCCATATATAGCGCCTGCTGTGTCTGTCGAGACTTATGGTTAAAATCAACCTTATTTCAGTGATTAGTTTAAAACCCCCACTTAGTGCGCAAATAATAATTATTTTAAATTAAAATATAGTCTGGTGTATACAGTTTTTACTTTCTTCCTTCCTAACCTTAAATCACCACGTGGCTTTCAAATATCTATTTTTCTGTATGATTTTCTATGTTCGGCGATGAGTTGAACGCAAGGTTTCAGAAATTGCGATTGCGATGCGAAATTTGATAAATACCTAAACGGTAAAAAATTGTCTTAATTTCGGGGTCTTGTATTATTTAACCGACAATAAAGTTAAGAATTATTTTTTCTTACCAATATAATTGAGGAAAATGACAAAGGTCAAGAGCAGACTTATACGGACTAGCTTCATTTTCTCAAGGTACCAATAACTTTCCAACTACTTGAATAGAAATTTTGGCATATATATATATATATATATATATATATACTAATCCTTATCATATTTGTCCAGAACCTAACATGTATTAAAATGTTATGGATCTTATAGCAGATTATAATACTAAACTTCTTAATAAGGTTATAATTTACTTCTCTTGTGATACTGTTTACGCTTTGCGTTCAAGATTGTTTGCAAATATTATTTTATAATATAATGACTTACCAGTCTAATAATATAATGGGTTTAACTTTCATATTCCTATGCTGATTGTAAATAAGATTTCTTGTGGAAAATTTTGTGAAGTGGGTTAATTACTAAAAAGTCTAGCGTTTTATACAATAAGATTTTCGAAAAAATTAAAATTACTATCCATAATTCACGTGGCTCTAAAGGGGAGCAGAATTTTCCAACTGTGCAAGATTGCAACATTTCAGAAAATTGATAATAAGTTTAAGAGGTTATCAGAAGCTTTGAGTAGATTTAAAAATAATTTAAAACTTGAAAATATTTCCAACCATTTATATATTTAAAAACTTCGAGAAAATAATTTTCAAAAGTTTTAATTTTTTTTAAGATTCCTGCATAAATTTCAAATGATTTTTTATTTTGAAAAATAATTTCAGAGTAAACTAAAAAAAGGCTTTAAAACATATAAAACATTTATGCAAGCTTTGAGAAGATTTTAAAATAATTTAAAAGTTATAGATATTTTTAAGAGTTAACAAAGCAAATTTAAAAAGACTTCTAAAAATGTCGGAGAAAATCTAAGAAAATTTTAAAATTTATTTTCATTTTGAAGGATTTTCATAATTTTTAAAATCATTTTATTCATTAGAGACTTAATATTTTTTGGTTAAAAAATGTGACTTTTTGTTTAAAAATTCTGTTTTGGTTGACGATTCAAAAACTTTGTTCAAAATTCATATTTTTTAAGAAAGCAAACTCTTTTTGATTGACAATAAAATTTATTTTAAACTATACTCCCAATATAAGAACGGTTTCGGGCATGACTTGGAGTGGCCTTGATCCTAAATGATGGAAATCCAAACGTAAGCAGCCAGGGCCACATAAACCAATTCTGTTGGATTTGGTCGCAAGACGCAGCGTAATGAGTACATAGACAGGGGGAGCTCGGAAGATCCAATAACGTCATAGAATAATATTGCGCAGTTTTGTAAAGGCCGAATTTGCAAAAAAAAAGGTTCAAGGGTTTTACGTGAATTTTTCAAGGTTAATTGAGAAAAACAAGGGCGATTTATTGCTGCCTTCGAGATAATACATTTATTTAAAAAATTGATTTATTAATTTGATTCATAAAAGATTCTCAAATGTCTTCGGAGGATCTGATGATAATATCACAGAATAATATTGCGCAATTTTGTGAAGGCCGAATTCGCGAAAAACAAGATTCATGGGTATCACGTGCATTTTTCAAGTTTAAATGAGAAAAACAAGGATGATTTATTGCTTTCTTTCTAAATAATACATTATATAAAAAAATCTATTTATTTATTAGATGCGTCAAAGACTCTTGAATACTTTCGGAGAGTCTGATGATGATGTTACAGAATAATATTGCGCAATTGTGTGAAGGCCGAATTTGCGAAAAACAAGATTGAAGATTTTTATATTGAAGATTCAAATATTATTATTTATTGCTTCCTTCTAATTAATTTATGGAAATCAAAAAATTTATTTACTTATTTAATACGCCCATAACTCATGAAAAATATTCTTCTGTAGTCTAGAATCTTCTATAATTTCAAGACAAAGAGGGAGATAAATTTATAAATAAGGGAGTAAAAGATGTATATATATAGTTTCCAGAATATTCTTGATCGCATCATCAAATTATGGCGCGCAATTCATTATTATTCTATTAACCTTTCATTGTTTCATTTTACATTGCAAAACGTTATACCCAGACGTATCGAAACTTCTCCAACTTATTGCATACATAGGAGAGTACTCGAATATGATATATTCTCGTAATATGAGAAAACGGGGTATCAGCTAAACTAAGAGACCCACTCTGTTGGTTCTATCAATAACTTGAAGCCCTTGAAGAAAGAGTAATTTCGTGGTATAGTCCATTTTGCATTGGGCTTCTAAAGATTATAGGCGAACTTTTTATAAAAATGGATGGTGGTCGAGTTCTTGGAAGGGAATTCTTTAAACCCTATTTATTATTCATTAAATATGTATTTAGCAGTAAAGTTTGTCTGGAGGGATGGGGATTGAATAACTAAGTAGGAAAATATCAATAGTGTTGAAGTTTTTCAATGTACAGGTCAGGCATAGTAAGTGCATAGTTGCACGGTGTGGTTCTCATAATATGAGATACCTGTGGTTTTTATAACACCGTGGCTGCGCGGGGAAAATTGGTTACAAAAATGTTTGTGGCTACTGCAAAAATTAAATATACCTAAATAGCAGTAAATTTATACTTCGGAAACATAGAATAAAGTTTTTCATTAAAAATAATATTTCATTTTGCATTTTATTAGCTATTTCCTGGGATAACTCACATTATGAGAATAGTTTGACGAGTTTGGAAAAAGAACTTTCTTACATTTTTTGTATTTTCAGAATAAAAAAATTTTTAATAAAATTTTTTATTTGAGCTTCTTCTGACAAACTAAATTTCCTTTAAAATGACCTATATTACTTTTAAATTCAGTACATAGAATTCTGACAATCACGCCAAACAGATTTGGTGTCTCATATTTGGGTACTCTCCTCTATCTAATTAAAAAATTTTCATTAGGAAAACCGCAGGATTTCGCCGAAAGCGGGTGCTAATCTGAAAAACTGCACCCGCTCCCAGCGAAATCGCGATAAAATTTTAGCCACAACCACGTCTCACGACCATGAGATAGGTGGTTACAGTTTGTAACGGAATCAATATGACAATCCGGCAAAAGTTTCGTGCATCCTAAAAACACGGAGCGACCTAAGGACGACCGCCTTCTGCAGAAGAACCATGTCAAGCCTCGAGTGTGCAACATAATCAATTGTCGCGAATATAAAGTTCCAGTATACGCGGCACTTCTCATTCTCGACAATGGACTCGATTTACCTAGGAGCATTTAGAAGAGCGACATTAAGGTTAATGCCGTAAGAGTGACAGAGATGGTAATAAAGCACTCTTAGTGTCGCATTGTGCCTTTGGATGCAGGTCGTTCCCGCATGAGTTGGACAACTACATAATATGTGAGCTTAATGTTCGGGGTGTGCATGGCACGCCGTGCAGCTAACATCGGGAATGTCTTCGCTCAAAATGTGGCGACGGTATGTTAAGGTGGAAATAACACCGTCTTGGCATGCCAAAATGAAACCCTCCGTACTAGACTTCAATCCGGGTGATTTAAGGAAAGAAAAAGTTAGTTCACACGAGAATGACTGATGCTCCACATTTCTGTGGAAGATACCGTGGATACTCTTATCGAGGAGCTGTTCACGAAAGTTTTTCTCTTGTGCTTTCTTAATCCGGGCTTCCAGGAGTGAGTATTCGAGACAGATACGATTTGGTGCATTTCGTTCACCCCTAATACTGAAGTTAAGTCCGAGTGTTTCAGACGCCTCCTCAACTGCTTTGTACAGAAACGCTCCTTTGCGCACTGATTCGTGCTTCCTGATCATTTAAAGAAGAGGGTCTCTTCCATTTGCAACTTTATGTGCTGTACCTAGAATAATCATGTTGTGAAGACATTCAAGATTCAAGAGACTTAAGGTGCATGCTTTTGTTTATGTGCATAACCTTTCGTGTCCGAATATCTTGCTTCGTCCATGGAACTACTTCAAATGAATAGAGTACTGCCGGGGCGGTAAGCATGTTCGTTGCAGATAATTTGTTCCTTGCCAACAGTTCGGAAAACCAAATCTGCCGGATCTGTCTATGCTGCACTTCGTACTTCGTAGACTTCTCTCAAAAATACTTCGACCTCCTCTGGTTTAGGCAGGTGGTCGACAGTAACTGAATGGCCTTGGAAGAGTCGAATTGGGTCAGAGAGAAACTGCGGATTTTCTCTGCCCACCTCTTTCTCCGCTCTAGACTTCTCTTAGCGTTTGATAGTATACGTATTCTCTTAACAATATGCTGTTTGATGGTCAGCAACTTTGACTTGTGAAGTGTGTGATAACGAGTCCGGAGTTCGCACGCGAACTTTCGAACCTTGGCGGTAAAATTCCTGCCAAACGTGATGTAGTCAATCACACACTGAATGCAGGATGCGTACTATCTTGCTCAGCCTATCTTAATGGCGAGTTAATGCATTAGTATTTTGGTCTTATGATCAACCGTTGGTTTCGTTTCACGCTTCGCATCGGCCAAAGCTCTCGCTGCATTATACACACAACAATTGATAGCCCAGAGGTCGGATTCTTCGGAAAAATGTCCACGAATCTCATCATCTATTTTGGCCAGATCTTTAGGCTTTAGAGGAACCTGAGTGTTGCTGTTTCTCCAGGTCATAAAGCGTCGCTCTGCCTCTATCAGATGCTTGCCCGCGGTTGGTCTTAGTGTCGCCTCTCTTTCTCTGTTGTGTTGTCGGCTTGTTCTAGCTGTGATAGAGTAGGCGTTTCGCTTACATAGCCCCTTATTTGGAGTAGTTCGGCATGGTTTCGCAGACGTTGATGCGAAAAGTGCGATAGTTCCGTATGTTTCTCGCACCACAGAGCATGCAGTCGTGCCATGTAACCCTGTTAAGGGGCCACACTCGCATGGTAGCACTCTAGCAAGTCGCGATTCAGGCTCTGCAACTATGTTTGGTGTTGTTATTGTTGTTCCCACAAGAAGCTAGGGAAAGGGGTTCGTCCATCCTTGTAGAGCCCCGCATGCAAGGATGAGGCTGCGTACTCTGAGAGGTCGCCCGGTATCCCAGAGTCACCGTTCTAGACGCCTCACCCAAGTGCCATTTAGCTTTTGGCACGGGTTTCACACCTCCGCTTGGGGGTTAATGTCATCGGGACCACCCCTGGACAATTGTCCGCGACTGCCTATTTGTTTTTGTAACCATATTCAGCAGAAAACATTGGTGCAGGGACCCTCTATCCGCAAC
>NC_046661.1:87745407-87751537 GCF_010883055.1 Belonocnema kinseyi | reverse complement strand
TCTCTCACTTATCGTGAAAGGCTGGGACTGAGATTGGCGTTAAGTGAGTTCTCCCACTACATCAAATAGTGATCTCCCCGTGCGCTTTATCCTCATACCTTATACGTTAAAAAAATCGAACCTATTCAAAAAAGTTAATATCAAAATTTGACAGTTGAGTAAACCGGTAAAAAAAATTTACAGGTTATTATACAAATTTTACATAATTAATGTTTAAAAATGTAGTGTTTTCTTAAAAGTGTTTTTTGGAAGAAAAAAATTGTATACTTGAGAACCCTGGATAGGCATTTAAGTTTCTAAATATATTTCAAATGTAATATTGCCTAATTTTATACTTTTGGTATGGTTATTTAGGTTGCATAAAAGTCTATTTACTTGAAGATTTTTTTTAAAGAAAACATTCTTCAAATACAGTATTTTTATACTTTTATACTTTTATAATTTATATTTTGTAAAATATTTTTTTAAAGGATTCAGCCATACAAAAGTTCAATTTTAAAGTTGGAAATAGCAGAGCTATACCAAATGTATTTCCTGAAAAATAAAGCTACAGGGAGCGACGAAATAATCTGACGGTTTTCGCCACCGCGCGGTTAAACTGATAAAATCGGTTATTCCAATGTTATTATCTTCAATTTCCATTAAGACCATTCTGTAATAACCAATAAAACATTTTTTCTCCCTTTCAGCATTTGTTTTATTTGTACTTTAAAACCGTCAGATCTTTTTGCCGCTCGCTGTATTATTTATTGAAATTCATCCATTTTTTAAAAATTGGTAAGAATTTATTAAACTTTTACTCGGGTGAACCCGGTTATACATTATAGTCACGGGATAAGTTAAGTGACTGATGAGATTAGAATGTTATACATTAATTTAAATAATTTAAAACGATGCTTGAAACCTCCTGCGATGATGTAGTAGGTATACAATTACGAGCGGCCACGAGCGTTGTAGGTGAGAACTGAGCTTCTGCCAATACTACTGACTGCCCTACTGACTCCTAAATGTTCAAGATGTTCAGTGCATCTTGCTTGAACATTGCCTGTAGCTGAAATCACAATGGGATGGATAGATGCATGATTCACATTCCTCCATATGGTCTTCACTTCATCCGTTAACTCGCTATGCTTGTGGATCTTAGTTGTATAGGTTGACTGCAAATTTCGGTTAAGTGGATAAGCAATGTCGATGATGGAGTCTCTTCCACCTTTTTTTCTCGCATTACGATGTCAGGTCGATTGGCCCGGATGTAATGATCCGTTTGGATATTAACATACCAATATAAGATGTAATCTTCGCTTTCTAAAACGGGCATTGGAATGTATCTATAGAAGGGCATCCATTCTTTCAAGATTCCTAGGTTTAGGGCAAGTTGTTGATGTATAATTCCCGCTACATCATTATGTCTGTGCGTATATTCTCTCTGAGCCATTACGCGACAGCCATCAATAATGGGCTCAATGGATTCGTTGATATCTCCACATAATCGGTACCGGTCGAACACATCTTGATGTAACATGTGTTTGCGATAATACCTGGTGCTGACAACCTTGTCCTGTATTGCGATAACTAATTCTTCCGTCTTTGGATATAGAAAACCCTTTCGCAGTCAAATAATAGATGCCGCAGTATCCACTTTATTTTGATCTAATGTGTTGAGGTGCTGGCCATGGATGGCTTTCTGCCATCATTGTATTTCTAATTCCTCTATGGTTTCTATCCTGATATTCAAGGCTCCATCTGAGTACAAATTTAAGGGCGGTGTAGTCAAGATCCACTTGACAGATGGTACTGTAAAGTGCAACATTTCGTTTGCTGTTAAAATGGTCTCACAACTGTATATCTTGTGACGCGCACAGTTTTTTGACATCTACAACGGCCCTACTGTTTGCCGAGTTGAGAACACTGTTTATAATTAATCTGAGTCTCGTAGTGAAGGCAGTCGTTAGGCTTGTCTTAGCTATCGTATGTATGTGACATCGATCACTTGCTGCAGTTTCTGGGCTGAACTAGCGTACAACTTCAGGTCATCTATGTAAAGAAGATGGGTCACTTGATAACCATCCTCATTATCATGAATTCTGAAACCATTAGACATGCTGTTTAGTGTTTTTCTCAATAGATTCAACGCTAAACAGAACCATAGTGCGCTGAAGGAGTCTCCTTTAAATATACGCGTCGTAAAGCGTATTGATCTAGTTATCCTTGGTTCTCCATAATCAAAATACTTGATTCTTGTACCCTAGAGCCTCATCGCATGGCTTAGAAAGTCAATAATGCGTGGACGGATTTTGTAAAGTTTTAAGACTTCAAGCAAATAGTCATGCGGCACGGAAGGAAAAGCTTGCTTGTAGTCAATGTATGCCATGTGTAAGTTCCTTTGATGCTTACGAGCTTGAGTCATGGCAACAGCGTCTATAGTGACTAGATCTTTACAGCCTCGTGAGTTTTATTAAGAAGAGTAAGAAGTTATTATTATTATATTTTTTTATTAAACTTTTACTCAGGTAAACCCGGTTATACATCATAGCCACGGACTAAGTCAAGTGACTGATGAGATTAGAATGTTATAAGGTAATTCGAATAATTTAATACGATGGTTGAAACCTCCTGCAATGCTGTTGTAGGTATACTTTCGGCGTAGGTGTGACTCACTCGGTGGGGAAGAGAGTAATGTGAGGGAGGGATATACAATTTTTAGATTGATCCAGAATTCTCGTGATATTTATTTAAATAACACATTCGTCCCCCAACACTGCTCCGACCCAGGTTGCTCATCCCAGGTCGCCATATTTTTCTGTCCTGATTTACTTCTCTAGCTTCTTTTATGTTCATCCCTTTTTTCATACCGGCCCTCTCGTTTCTGTAGCTTCTCATGTCTCTTTTAACTAGGGTCTTATTTACACATTCTAACCATTCTTTCCGCGATCTATCTCTGGGCACACTCCCATTTACTTTACCTTGGTACACTTGTTTCGTTAGTCGTTTATTTGGCATTCTCTCAACATGCCCGAACCATCTTAACCAATTTCTTTCCCATGTGTCTACTGACGTCTCTTTTGCACCACATTTTTTGAGAATGATGTCGTCCCTCAATTTTTGCATCGATTTTTCCAGCACATCATGCACAAGAATCTCATGTGAATTGCATTAACTTTAATCGTATCTTTTTCTTGATAGGCCCATGTCTCGCTACCATATAATATAGCCGGTAAAAATATAGAGTTATGTGTGGCCATTTTAGCTTCATTTTATATATTTTTACTTCTGATAAGGGGCCCTGCTCTACCAATAACCTTCTTACCTTCATTTATTCGTCTATCTAATTCCTCATCTATCTTCCCGTCCCGAGTAAATAAGCTACCAAGGGATACAAACTTATCAACTTGTTCAATTCTCTCATCATTTAATAAAATATTACATAGCGTTTTCTCACTCTTTCCTTCGAACACCATAGTTTTTGTTTTATTTGCGTTAAATTTGAGGCCCATGCTCTTCATGCTTGTATTCAGTTTATGCAACATTCTTTGCAAGTCTTCGATTGTCTCTGCCATAACAACCTTATAATCTGCGAACGCTAACCCACGTACCCTTACTGTTTCGAGATCCACACCCCCTTCGTCGAAAAGAGCCACTCTCAAACACTTATCCATAAATAATATAAATAACCATGAAAACACAACGCAACCTTGCTAACTCCTTGAATAATATCGAAACAGTCACTCAAATTCCCATTCACCCATACACACGATTTTGCTAACCTTATATATTGTTTTTATAGCTTGTAGGAGCCATCCATTGACTCCATACTCTTTCAGGACTTCCCAAGTTTACTTCTATCTACCTCCTCAGAAGCTATTTCTAGGTCAACAAATGCACAGAAAACTTTTTTTCTACTCTCAAACTTTTTTCTGTAAGTTGCCTTAAGCTAAATATTTCATCCGTACATGACCTTTATGGCATAAACCCACTTTAGACTTCCCAAATCTTTGCTTCTGTTATTTTAATTACGGTACTTAAAAAGCTAATCCTCTGTCATTATTGCAGTCGCTTTTATCTTCCCTTCTTTTGTGCATTGGTACGATAATCGCTTCTTTCCAATCGTCTAGGACGTCTCCCATATCCAAACATAAATTTATCAATTCGCACAATCTATGTGGTCTGTACTCGCCACCGAGTTTAAGCATTTCAACGTTAATACAGTCCACCCTGGCAGTCTTGACGTTTTTCAAGTTCTTAATTATATCCCTAATCTCAGTGAAACAGACTTTCTGAATTGAGTTTTCTAACGCATCGTGTTCAACATCACAATTGTGGTGTCCTATAGCTTCATCTCCGAATTGTCTCCTAAAATAGTTTCTAAAGCCTCTAGTATCCCGTCTGCATCATATAGCATTTCCCCATTACTTAATCGTTTCAGTATTCTCATTTTGTGTCTGTAATCATTTATACGTCTATTTCTTTCCTCATTGGTAAGACTTGCGATGTTCAAAGTTCTCCTGTACGCTTCTATCTTTGCTTTTTGGGCAGCCTGAATTTCATCATTCCACCACGCATCACCAAACATTCTTTCTACAAGCGCGGTACCACACACTTCGATCGCACATCTAACAATGATATCCCGGAACTTTTTCTAAGCGCCCTCTATATCTTTGTTTTTTATAAGGTCCTCCCATGTTGCCCTTTCTACGCTTTCGATTATCTTGCTTTGAAAATCTACTCGCACATCCGGTTTCTGTAGATTCTCAATTTTGATTCGCATTAGTTTTGTTTTCTTAGTTCTCTTTTTTCTCCATCCCCGACCTAAGTTAATTTTGGAGATCAAAAGGTAATGATCAGTATTGCATTTAGAACCCCTCATGGCCCTTGTATTTTTCACCAACTTTCTTAGTCTTTCATCCGCAACAACAAAGTCAATTATACTGTGGCTCTTTTTTTTGGACCAGGTGTACACGTGGATCATTCTATGCCTAAACCAAGTATTTTTAATAAACAGACCCCGTTTGAAGCATAAGCAAACTAATTTATCTCCTTTATAGTTTGATCTTGGATCCCCAAAATTACCTAATATTTTTTCTGTATTCTGATTTTGGATGTCTACCCATCCATTCAAATCTCCTAGCGGAATTATTTTTTCATCACGATCGCAAATATTTATTGTCATTCAAAGTGTCCCAGGAGGCGTCTTTTACTTCTCTGGGATCACTATCAACTGGTGCGTAGCATGCTATGATAAATAATCTTCTGATTCCTACTTTCATTCTAGCCCACAGCAGTCTGGGGGATACGAAATCATGATCACCGAGATGCTGCATTGCTCTTACATTCAAAATCAGATTTACTCCTTGCCTACCATGTGATTCACTACCTACTCCTGACCATATTTCAAATCTGCCTTTCAACACGCCGTTTTCTATGTCTCTACTTTCGCTTCCCTTTTGCTTTGTTTGAAGCACACATAAAATATCTGAAGCCTGAAACTTGACTTTCACATTTACCGTGTGCATGCCGCTTGTAAATTGAATTACCAGTCCTTTCTGAGGCTATTGTATTGTTTGTATTATTAATTGTTTATATGATACGCCCAACCACTACCTTTATGCTATAAGTTTATTTTGCGAGTCGAAATCATGTTCAAGTTAAGTAGTAATTCGTCATATGATAGATATTGTAGTTGTAACTTCAGTCCCACCATACTTCAGTTAATAAGGGGGGGTTGAAAGGGGGCAGGGCAGAACTGGAACCAAAATCTTTAGGTAGGTTTCCGGGGTTTTTATTATCTGCATAACGAAACACAATTTTAAAAAGAAACAATATTCAAAGTTTAGAATTTTCTATTTTATTTTTCCCTGTTCTCGGGGTACAAGACCGGTATCTCTGAAGTCTTTTTGAAACTGACTTAAAGGACACAGCTAGAACCACATGTTAGAGATGGGTTACAATTACGTCACATTTCCTGTGGCCTGTTTTGAAAGCATTGAAATTTTCTAAATAAACTGTCTGAAGAGTTTAATTTGATAAAACTTTACGCATTTCTAGAAGGACAAGAAAATTTTCCAACAATAAAAACAGTTCAATTTAGAATTTTCAACTAAATGCACAAAGAAGATAATTAGTTAATGAAATA
>NC_046661.1:87741622-87745307 GCF_010883055.1 Belonocnema kinseyi | reverse complement strand
GTTTGTATTTTTTAGTTTTAAAAATTCTAATATATTTAAAAAATGCAGTCGTGAAATACATTGTTGAAATACATTTGTCGTAATTAAACATTTTTTTTCCAAATTACATTATCAGCAATATTGTTTTGATTCGAAAAGTGATAGAAGACGTATGTTTTTCAAATATCTGATTTCACGCATGAAAAGTTCCTTAATAAAAACTCAACACAAATTGATTAAATCTGAGAATAAATATTAAAAGTGATTTTTAATTCTATTTATTTTGTTCGTTGAAATAGTTACATTATGAGTTAAATTTTAATCATCAAAATATTCTCACATATTTAACCTTACCTACAAATGTTACTGACGTGTTTATTTATCTCGCACGATCTGTCAAGAATTCTTAGGCATTTATGTATGAATTAGTAAGTACTTTGAATTAAATGAAAAATTAAATAGTAACCTTTTAAGAACCTTACATTGAATATAATTTTTTTCTAATTATGTTTACGCGCGAGCATTTTGTTTAATACGTGAGAATACATATGTCAGCCGAGTTAGCAAAGCAATTAGGGGAAGTCGCGAAATCTGGTAGTCTTTTGGTTCGATTTTGATTGCTCTATAATCAAACCAAAGGGCCTATGACAAAGGCCACCGAACGCGTCCTCGGGTTGCGGATCGAGGGTCCCTGTACCAAGGACTTCTGCTAAATATGGTTACAAAAATGAATAGGCAGCCGCGGATAATTGTCCAGGTGTGGTCCTTAAGAATTTAACCCCCAAGAGGGGGTGTGAAAACTGCATCGAAAGTTGAATGACAGCTGGGTGAGGTGTCTAGAACGGTGAATCTGGGATACCGGACGACCTCTCAGAGTACGCAGCCTTATTCTTGCATGCGGGGCTCTACAAGGATGGACGAACACCTTTCCCTAGCTTCACGTGGGAACAACAATGACAACACTTAATATAATGAGCAATAAGTCGGCCAACAATGCCAACCACTGTAGAGCTAAAGGAGCCAATGAAGATGGAGTCAATGCGATAGATCGACGGAATCTCGGGACCTTTAGATGAACGAAGCGACTAAATTGCGACTTGCTAGAGTGCTACGATGCGAGTGTAGTCCCTGAACGAGATTACATGGCACGAATGCAAGCTCTGTGGTGCGAGAAATACCCGGAGCTATCGCACCTTTCGCATCCACCTCTGCAAAACCCTGCCGAACTACTCCAAAAAAGGGACTATGTAAGTGGAACTCCTACCCTACCACAGCCAGAACAAGCCAGAACCAGAGAAAGAGAGGCGACACTAAGACCAACTGCTGGCAGGCATCCGATAGAGGAAGAGCGATGCTTTATGACCCGGAGAAACATCAAAACACAGGTTTTTCTCAAGCCTAAAGATCTGGCTGAAATTTTTGACGAGCTTCGTGGACATTTTTCCGAAAAATCCGACCTCTGAACTATAAATAGCTATGTGTATAATACAGCGAGAGCTTTGGCCGATGCGAACCGTAAGTTAAAACCAACGGTTTATCATAAGACCAAAAGACGAATGCATCAACTCGCCATAAAGATTTGCTGGGTAAGACAGTAAGCATCCCGCATTCAATGTGTGATTGACTACATCACATCTGGCAGGAATTTTACTGCCCACCCGTCACTACCGAGGAGGTGAAAAAGTATTACGAGGGATGAATAACTATTCCGCTTCGGGACCAGATTATATCAAGACCTTCTGGTGGAAGAAGTTCCCTGCAACCAATCAGCATTTAGCCCGTATTTCACCTCATATTTAAAGTTGGAAGAGCCAATTTCGGAGTGATTGGTGGAAGAGCGCATAATACTCCTGCCGAATATAGGCAACTTAGCTGACCCGAAGAATTACAGGCCAATAACTTGTCTGAACACACTTTAACATATAAGATATTCACAGCTATCCTAAATGATAGGATCGTTCGGGCAATTGAACCTGTGTGGCAAGAAATGTATGAACGACGAGGCTCAAAGAAAAGCGTGGCTGGATGTCGGGAGAACCTGCTTATCGATAGATGTGTCTAAAAAGATGCAGCATTCTACCAGCGTGACCTATCGATGACCCTGGATTGATTATCGGAAAGCTTTCGATTCGACCTCCCGTAGACTTATCATCCTTCTTTTGGAAAGCTTAAAGGTTCTTTCGCAAATCGTACGGTGGATAGAGAGATTAATGCCGCTTTGGAAAGCCAGATTTACTATCTCATCTGGAAAAAATCGTGTGACAACAAACAAGGTCACCTTTCAGAGAGGTGTCTTTCAGGGCGACACCATGAGCCCACTCATCTTTTGCCTCACATTATTGCCACTATCTCTAGCACTTCGCCATTTCGAAAGGTACTTTTGCGGCAAAACTGCATGTCGAAAGTAAAAGGTCACTCATGTATTTTACATGGAAGATCATAAGATCTATGCTAAAAACAAAGAGCAACTACATCTAGCTCAAGGGATTTTCGAACGATATATACTGAGGAAAAAGGAATGGAATTTGGGTTGGAAAAACGCGACAAGGGTTATTTGAAGCGAGAAAAACTTAATGGCATTCCTAAAGATCCTGGGAACGTCGATAGAAGCGCAATACGACACCTTTACGCTGGAGAGACTCATACATACCTAGGCGTGCCACATAGCCGCATTCAGGACCTTACATCTATAAAGGACACCCTCCGAAGCAGATACAAACGTCTCATCCGGCAAATTTGGTCTGCCGAACTGCCAGCAAGGAACAAGGTATCTGCAACGAACATGCTTGTCGTCCCGGTAGTATTCTATTTATTTGGAGTGATTCTATTAACGAAGAACGAGCTCAGATCCCTTGATATCGGGACACAAAAGGTTATGCACATGAACAAAATCATGCATCTTAAGTCTTCTTTTCCGCGACTCTATATCTCAGACCGTCAAGGTGGTCAAGGAATATTGAGTTTTGAATATTTTCACAACATGATTATTCTAGGTACAGCACATAGAGTCACAAATAGAGGAGACTCTCTTCCTAAAATGTTCAGGAAGCAAGACGAAGTGGGCAAAGGAGCGTTTCTGTACAAAGCAGCGGAGGAGACTGCTGAAACACTTGGACCTAACTTTAGTATTAGGGGTGAGCAAAATGCATCAAATCTTATCTATCTCGAGTACTTAATCCCGATAGCCCGGATTAAGAAAGGACAAGAAAAAAACTTCCGTGAACAGCTCCTCGATAAGAGGATGCACGTTATCTTCTACAGAAATGTGGAGTATCAGTCAATGTCGTCTGGCAGGGAGGGTTTCATTCTGGCATGTCAAGACGGTGTAATTTTCACCTTAACATACTGTCGCCACATTCTTATGCCACATGCGAGAACGACCTACATCCAAAGGCACATTGCGGCACTTAGAGTGCTTGATTACTATCTCTGTCACTCATACAGCATTAACCTTAATTTCGCTCCTCTGAATGCTCCTAGGAAAATCGAGTCAATTGTCGAGAATGAGAAGTGCCGCATATACTGAAACTTTATATTCTCGACAATGTTTTCTGTTGCACACTCGAGGCCTGACATGGTTCTTCTTGACTTCGAGAAGCAAACATGTTCGTCACCGAATTTTCGGCAGCAGATGATAAAAACATCATAGCCAAGGAAAGTGAAAAGAAATAGAGGTATAAAGACCTTATGAAGGACTCCTCAGGGT
>NC_046661.1:87732909-87741522 GCF_010883055.1 Belonocnema kinseyi | reverse complement strand
GCTCAGCTTTTATTTGTTCATGGCTGGGTGATCGGCAGAGTCACAACAGGAGACCCCGATGTCTTGCATAATTTTTAGTAAGCCCCAGCGTGTCCACTCTTTATATAATGCAACGTCTGCAGAAATTTGATAGAGGGGCTAAGTGCTCCGGTTACATCCGGATACACTACCGACTTTTGTAAAATAAAAATTTTTATTGCTGTTTTGGTTTTTTTCAAAGGAGTAAATATCAAGAGAAAAAGTTGTTTTGAAATGAATTTTCTTTAAAAGAGCCTCTTTCACTTTTTAATATATAGTACTACATCTATTTATCAAGTTAAAAAAAAGAAGCACAAACAAAAATGTTTGAATTAATTGTACAAGACGCGGTAATGTATCCGGATTCTTTGATAGTTTTTGAAAAATTAACAATGTTGATTTTTTCGAAAAAATATTTGTTTCAATAAGAAGAAATTGTTTACAAAAGACAAACTTGGAGAATATATAGTCCATATTGTCGAAAATCCATAGAAAAATAAAAAAAAATCAAAGGTGGCCTTTTCGATCAAATCTTTTCTCAATTTGGAAGATTTGAATATTTTCCTCGGATCATTCGATAGAGCTAAGAATTCCTCATCACATGAAAGGAAGACCAACCAAATATGTATATTTAATAAAAAAAACTACATGATTTTGAAAAATATTTTGGCATTTCTTATCAAATTGTAAGGTTATCTTTAACAGCTCACCATTCCTGAACAAAATTTGTTTCAGCTACACGGTGAATGTATACCTCATCTCCATTATGGACCAGACATGCAATTGTTAAAGGAGAAGAGAAAAATAAATAAAATAAGTAAGTGGATCAATTTCGGTATGCAAAATATCCGAAAATTAAATAATATGATAAAGTATTTAGATTTGTCTGTAGGCCAAAAAATGCAGCTTAAATCAACAATTGGAATTTTGAAAGCATTGAAAACTAATTTAAAAGTAATTGGAAAAAAGGGAAAAGACATTGAAAATTCTAAGAAAACAAAAAAAGAAAGGATACATTGGCAAGATTTAGAAACAGCATTTAAGAGTCGAATAAAAACAGGATGGCTAATTATGCTGAAGTACAAAGACCTTAAACATTTTCTGGAGAATGCGAAATCAGTGGTTGTTCGACGAATTAAAACTGTTTTGAAAAAAAATGTTTGAAAATACAATTATTTTTGGTTGAAAGTTGATTTTTTCTCATTGAAACGTTCACTTTCACATTATTGGGTTGGAGTTAATCCTTTTTTTACTGTTTTCTTATTTTGTTAAAAATGTAATTATTTTGTTGAAAATTAAATCTTTAACCAAAAAAGATCCTTCAGGCAAAAGAAAAAAAGAAGAATTTTGACCGAATCGTCGCATTTTCTACAAAAAAGTTTCATTTTCAACACGCAAGTATGGATTTTAAAGAAAAAGGGAAAAACGTCTTAATAAAACGGCGAATCTTTACACACGCACAAAAATACATTTTCAACCTTTAACTGACAAAAAAATCGAAATTACAAGTAGAATTTTCTTTTGAAAAAAAATACTTTCAACTAAAGATAACTAAATTTTTAACTCAAATCAAGAAATTTTAACTGAAATATTTGAATTATCGGTTATAAAAATTAATTATTAACAGAACAGTTATGTTCCAGAGACCTGATGGTAGTAGTCACGGATCTTAAAGGAATAGGAAGGCTAGTCATGGAATCGGCTTACTTTCCATATGACGACGATACCAATCCACCAGTGGAGGTGCGTACACTGGTGGAATACTGCAAGGTAAGCGGCCTACCTCTTCTGCTAGGGTGCGATGATAATTCCCACCATACTTTGTGGAGCAGCACGCACATCAACTCAAGAGGTAACGACCTATTGAAATACCTTATCACCACTGATTTGGATATTATTAATACGGGGAATACCCCGAGGTTTCGTAACTGAAATTTCGTTCGAGCTGAAATTCACTGTACCCACGGGCCCTAAATTGGGCCATAAATTAAGGAAAAACAGACTAGGGTCAGTTTTTCACGGAACTAAGAAGTGCACTCTCAGAGGTGCCAAGGTCAATTAGAGACGTGGACACCCTGGAGATGGCAACGAGATTTTCACGGAAGCGATCAAATTCAATTATGAAAATAATTGTCGACCTTTAAGAGTTCGAAAGGCTGGGTAAAAACACTTGTGGAATGAGGAACTCAAAGAACTTCGCAGGAAAGCCAAAAAGAGGTTTAGACGCGCCAGTACTGGCAAAACGGAGGATCTATGGACTTCAGTTACGACAATCAAGGATAAATATAGGAGTGCAATACGCAAGGCAAAGCATGAAAGCTGGACCAACTTGTGCACTGACGTAAAGAAAGAAGCTGAAGAAGCTAGACTGGATAAGCTGATTTTAAAATAAGGATGCTATTCTCGGCATTCTTAAATTTCCCGGCGGGGGATACTGGTCAGATCATCTTTGGGCCGATTGTGAGACTTGCTAGGGCTAGTCTGACGTTGGCTTACGTTTCGATAACATGGAGGGGTGCAAGAGTAGTTTTCATTCCCAAAGCAGGCAGGATCGGGTACACTTCACCCAAAGATTTTCGTCCCATTAACCTCGCATATTTCCTACTAAAACGAGTGAAAAGAATCCTGCAGAGCCATATTCGTGATAAGGTCTTATCAAGCAGTCCTCTTCACAAGCAACAACAGGCCTATAGGGCTGATCATTCGACTGAGACGGCCCTGAGCACTGCAGTTGACCTAATCGAAGGACAACTGAAGCAGAAAGGGCTCGCGATTGGAACCTTTATGGACATCGAAGGAGCCTCTGGAGAGGCTGGAGACATCGACACCTCTGGAGAGGTGATCAGTTCGGCTATGATCGCGCACGGTGTCCCCGTTTCAATCGTGGAATGGACCTGCCACATGTTGGTCAACAGGAACCTAACTACGACTAAGGCGATAACACCTTATGTGGAAACGTTGAATCGATATGTCCACAGGGAGGTGACTTATAACCCCTGCTGTGGTGCCTGGTAGTAAATGTATTGCTTCATCTGCTCACGAGTCAAGGTCACCACGTTGTAGGCTGCGGGGACGATATACTATTTATCGTGCGCGGCCAGCATCTGGATACGCTCTTCGGAGTAATGCAGCAAGCACTCAGAGTAGTAGATTCATGGTGCAAGTGTACTGAACTATCAATCAATCCAAGTAAGAAGGATGCAGTTGTATTCATCAGAAGATATAAGTGGGGAACCACGAGTACATTGGAAACGGCTGGAAAAGAACTGTAAATCAAAGGACGAGCCAAATATCTGGGAGTGATTCTGGATAAGAAGCTGTCATGGAACGAGCACCTGGAAAACAAGTGCAACAAGCTAGTAGCAACTCTCTGGCTCTGTAGAAGAGCCATAGGAAAAAGCTGGGGCTTAAAACCGGAGACACTTATATGGATCTACACAGCGATCCTGCGACCCAGACTAACCTATGCGAAGGTGGTCTGGTGGAGCTGGGTCGAACTGTTTACTGTGAAGTATCGACTGGAAAGGATCAGGGGACTGATTCCGAGAGGCATCACTGGTGCTTTGAAGTCGACACCCACGATGGCTCTAGGGGCACTAATAGGTTTGGAGCCCGTCCATCTTACCATGAAGCCCGTGACTGCGAAGGCGGCCTGGAGATTAAATATGGTAAACGATAGCAATATGCTACCATGGTCCTGAATACTACTAATTTGAGAGTGCTTTGAAGCACTGAATAAGCTAGCGACAGACAACTGAGCCACTCTGCTTTGGATCCCTGGACAAAGAGGAATCAAGGGCAATGATATATCGGATAGGCTAGCATAGCTAGCAGCAAAAAAGAATTTTACTGAACCTGAGACAGTCTTAGGAATTTTAAGTAAGGTTAGTCACTGAAGATATCAACAGTTGGCTGACCAAGGAACATCACAAGGAGTGGGGTTTGGTCTCTGTCTGTAGACAGGCTAAAACACTCTTGAGCTCGAAGCTAAACTCTCCAACAGCGAAGGAATTACTCAAGCTCGGGAACAACGAAATCAAAGTCCTAACAGAAATGTTTATAGGACAAGAAAAACTTCGATACCACAGGCAAAAATTTGGCGACGTCTTTACGACATAGTTACGACATATTTACGACACCTTTACGAGATCCTATGTCCATGTTTCGGTGTCTTTGCGATATCGTAAAGACATCGTCAGATCATACGACTTATTTACGATATCGTAAAGACATCTTAACGACATAGGCATAGGATGTCGTAAAGTTGCCGTAAAGGTGTCGTAACGATGTCGTAAAGTCGTCGCCAAACTTTGTGCCCTCTGTCGTCTGTGCGGAAAGGATACTGAGACTTCTACTCACATCCTTTGTCCCTGTTCTGCGATTGCGGGGAAACGTGTAATACTTACAGGAAATTGTTGCATCAATGAGCGAAATATCAGTCACCAGGGGACGGTTTTCTATCAAAATTGTCATTTTCAACATTTTCAACAAAATAATCAAAAATTTTTAAAAATAAAGTAATTCCAACCCAAAAATGTAATAGTAAACTTCTCAATAAAAAAGAATCAGCTTTTAATTAAATTTTTTGTATGTTTTTTAACGAATGAGGTGAATTTTCCATTAAACTGTTAATTATTTAACTAAGTTAGGTCAACTTTTAGTTATAAGCATTAATTTTTAACAAAATAATTTCCTTCGGTTGAATATTCAAATAATTTGGTAGAAAAAAACGAACAATTTGTTCAGAAAATTAACTTTTCTGTCAAAAAATCACATTTTGTATCTGAAAATTCAATTATTTTGTAGGAAATTCAACAATTTCGTTGATTTTATTTCTGTTTTGACTACATCATATTTTTGATCGAGGATTCATCATTTTAATTGAATATTCACCTTTTTGGTTGGAAATTCAAATATTAAACAAATTAATTTTAATAACAAAAAATTTATCTATTTCAATCAAAAATGGTCATCGTTTAAAATTTAATTATTTCGTGGGAAATTTAACTAATTTAATAGAAAATTCAATTTTTTGTTTAAAATTAATTTTTTGTTCGAAATTAATTTCTTGTAACTGTTAATTTAAGTATTACATATAAGGATTAATTATTTTAATCGAAAATTCATCTTTTAAATTTAAGAAACTAACTGTTTTAGATTGAAAGGTCTACAATTACATTTTTGTTTTATATGTCAGCTTTTTCAAATGATTAATTATTTGGTTAAAAAATCAACAATTCTATTGAAAATATATCTTTCTGGGTGTCAAAATTCAACTATTTTGGTAGAAAATGAAAATAATTTGTTTAAAGATTAACTTTTTAATCCAAAATCCATATTTTCTGGTTGAAAATTCAACTGTTTTTTAGAAAATTCAACAATTTGGTCAAGCATTTTTCTAGGCTCAAGGATTCAAAATTTTATTCAAAAATTTACGTCTTTGGTTAAAAATTCAAATACATTGTTAAAAATGAATTTTCATAACAAAATATTGAACTATTCCAGTGAAAAAATGGTCATTTTAACTGAAAATTCAAATCATTGTTTGCAAATACTTATCCTTTTTGATAGAAAATTCGTGTTTTTGGCTTAATTTTTAACAATTTGGTTGAATTTTGTCTTTATTTTATTTATTTTATTTTTTAATTTTAAATTTTCTTTTTTGGTTGAACATTCATGACAAAACCTTTAGCAAAAAAAATATTCCAGTTAAGAAAGCAACTATTTCTGGTTGAAAAATCTGCTATTACATTTTTGTTTTAAAATTAAACTTTTTTCTTTAAAAATTTTATATTATTTGCTTAAAAGTTTAACTTGTTTAGAACTGATTGTCAAAAAAATGGGCCATTCAATTTTTGGAAACACGTGAAAGGATGAATTTTTATTTAAATGTTTTACTATTTTGTTGGCAATTTAATTATTTTATTTAAAAATTTGTCTCCTTGGTTTAAATTTAAACTATTTTATTAAAAATTAACTTTCATACAAAAATTAACTATTGCATTCAAAAAATTGAAATTTCAACATAAAATTTATCTTATTGGTTAAAAATACATGTATTTTTAGTTGAAAGTTAATTCTTTCTCATTAAAAAGTATATTATTACAGTTTTGGTTAAAAATAATCCTTTTTAGTTAAATAGTTATTTCGTGTTACCAAGATTCTTAGAAATTCTTTTTTATACAAATAAATGTTTAAAAACAACTGGTAAAATTTATGAGACCAAGTTCAAAGGCTACTTTCTAATCAGGACTAATGAACTGCAAAAATATTTCATGATTGCGGAGTAATAATAATAAATATTTATTCATGATTTGGAAATTTTCACGAAACTGAAAAGCGAGATTTTATATTTTACAAATGTAAATATTTTGTAAAATTTGTTGCCATAATAAAATTAGACAATTAAGACCAATCCTTTTATTTTTATTAATAATAAGAAAATCATTCCTAATAATCTTATCATAATTATTCTCAAATGGTTACATTTTAAATCTAAATTACAATAAGATTAATTTTTACCTTGATTAATGAAGGACAAATTTTTATTTTAAGAAAGAACGATTATGATAACAAATAAAGACAGCCCAAGAATCTCGTACATCTGCTTTCGCAAAAATTTCCTTCCATGGGTAAACATTTCTTATGATTAATCAACAATTACGCAATATTTATTCATGTTCTTCGTATAAATTTGAACAGTTTGTTTTACTCTTTATTTTATTATTTAAAAAACATTTAGGGTACAATTTTCTAGATTTGTCGATAAGTCAAACTTAATATTTCGAAACGATGATTTTATTCTAAAAACCTTCAAATTTGTAACTATATATTTTTGTAATTGTCCAATCAGATAATTACAATTCAGTCGAATTTAGCGACATGAAAAATTCAAGCAATGTAATTATTTATTAAACGTAATTTTTGCTAAATTTTTCATTAAAAAAAAAGAAATATCAATCAAAATGTAAAATGTTTAACCGAAATGTAAATTTTAAGGAAAATTCATAAATTTATAACCACATAATTTGTAATTATCAACCAAGATTAGTTATTTACCAAAAAGTTAATTTTCAATAAAATAGTTCATTTCAAGTTTAAAAATAAGTTTTTAAACCAAAAAAGAAATTCTAAAAAAATTGTTAACCAAATTGTACTTTCGAACTAAAAAGATTAATTTTATACCAAAACAATACACATTTTCAAATGACATAAATAATTAATCTTGAAATAAGAAAAATGTTTACCTAAAAAAAGAGCAGATTAAAAAAAGATCTTCAATTTTTAACCAAAAATATGACTTTTCTACTAAAATTATGAGTCTTAAATTTTTTTAATACTTTAATTTTTAGTCTAACAAAAGATCACCTTTTAACTATAAATTGAATAGTTGAATTTCTATTGAAAAAAAAAATCATTTTCAATTCAGAAAGCGAGTCTTTCACAAAACACTCGAATTGAAAAAAAAATAGAATTTTCCGTCAAATTGTTGGATTTTCAAAGAAAAAAGAGGATTTTTTTACAAAGCAGTTGAATTTTTAGCTCTTAAGTATAAGATTTGAACAAATAAGGTATTTCTGAACCAAACAGTTGAATTTTCAACTTACATGATGAATCTTCAAAAAAAAATTAAAAGTGAAAGTTTAACTTTCAACCAAGAAGTTCAATTATCAAACTGAAAACATAAATTTGAGCAAAATGATAAAAGTTCATATTTCATACCATTAATATTATAATTATAAATAAAACACAATTGATTTCGACCAAAAAATGCGAATTTTTAATCAAATAGTTGAATTTTGAAGCTGAAAAAATTAATTTAAAACAATATATGGAACAGTTAAATTCCAATGCAAATTTCTTTTAAAGAAATCTTCTGCAAAACGGTCGAATTATCTACCAAGCTATTGAAGTTTCAATAAACTGTTAAATTTCAATAAAATTGTTAAATTTTAATTTTCAGATTACTTTTTCGAATTTAGAAACTTTAAGTTAGATTGCAAAAACTATTTAACATCTAATAATCACTTTGTGCCGAAACTTTGGTAAATATTTATATTATGTTCTTTTATTGTTATTTTATTACAATAAAAAAAAGACAAAATATATGAAAAGAAAGAAGGAAGAGGATTTGGTTGGTTGCCTTATCATTCTCCGTTCCTATTTTTTATTTATTTATTCAATTTTTTAATTACAATAGGAGCAGTTTATAGTGTTTATCTAAAATTGGTCGTTGTATTCTAGGATTCATTTTCAGGAATTCTATACATTAGATCAGTGTTTAACCCAAAAAATAAATTTTCAAAAAAATACATATATTTTTAGGGTTTCGTGGCCCCGGATAGAAACCTTTATAGTTTCAGTCGAATTTCCGTCCTTCCGCCTATCCGTCCGTTAGAGTTAGAGGAAAAGAGGTGAAAGTGGGAAGAGTAAGAGGAAAGGAGACGAAAGAAGGGAAGTGAGGGGAGTGTAATGATAGATAAGTATGGGGAAATGCAGGGTAGATAGGGGAGGGTCAGGAACGAGAAATAAGGGAAAGTGAGGGATGATGAAGTAAGTTCCGAGGAGGGGAATTGACGGGAATGAGGACAGGGG
>NC_046661.1:87721003-87732809 GCF_010883055.1 Belonocnema kinseyi | reverse complement strand
TACAAAGATTTCTCGGTCTTTCAGCCAAAAAGGAACGCTACAGCTTACAGTGGAGTAGGAATGAGTCAAGACTGAAAAGGTTTTGCGGTCTTGTGACCCAAAAAGATCATTTAAATTAACGGTGAAGAGGAATGGGTAAAGAATGAAAAAGTTTTAGGGTCTTGTAAGAAGAAGAGAACATTACAATTCACAGTGGAGTAGGAACAGGTTAAGACTGAAAAAGTTTTGCGGTCTTGTGGCCCAAAAAGAACATTACAGTTTACAGTAAAGTGGGAATGGGTAAACATTGAAAAGGTTCTACGTTCTTGTGACCTGAAAAAACATAACAATTTACAAAGGAGCGAATAAGGTCAAACCCGATAATGCTTTGCTGTCTTGTGAACCAAAGAGAACATTACAATTCACAGTGAAGAATGAATAGGTAAAAACGAAGAAGGCTTTGCGGTCTTATGACCCAAAGAGAACATTACAATCGACAGTGTAGTAGGAATGGGTAAAGACGAAAGAGGTATATTCTGGTTTTGAGTGGATAAAGAATGGGTCAAGATTTCAAAGGCTTGGCGGTATTGTGACCAAAATAGAAAAATTGTTATTCAGAGTTCGAGTGGAGTAAAAATGGACCATGATTCTTAAAGTTTCGCGGCCAAGAAATCCACCAAGCAGATTATAATTTAGAGTGTGATAAAAATTGGTCAAGATTGCGAAGGGTTGTCAGCTTTGTGTTTCATCTAGCACATTCTAATTTAGAGTAGAATAAGAATGAGTCAATATTGCAAAGGCTTGGCGGTCTTGTGACCTGCCGAGTACACTATAATTTAGAGAGTGGCAGGAATGGTCAAGATTTCGAACGCCTGGCAGCCTACCAAAATTCTTAAATTTTTTGGGCATATGACAAATAAAATTTATTTGTATTTTCCCCCTAGCTGACCGAGTGAACGAAAAGGATACTCTAAAGAATATCCTTATAGTATCAACATAGTGTCCCTTCCGTATCAAGCAACAAAAACGTAGAATCCGAATTTCGTCAATTCAAAATTTGATATAGTTTTTTTTTTTTTTAGTTTTTGTGCATGATACGGAAGGGATACGATGTGGAAACTATGAGGATACGCTGTAAAGTGTCCTTTCCATTCACTCGGTCCGCTAGGGTCCCTATATAAATTATGGGTAAAATAATAACCCAGTTGGAAATATTATATATAATTTTTATTTGTTTTACACCATTGTTTCATAAAGCAAATTAAAATTATACTAATTTTTTCACAATATATAAAGTGTACATAATTTTAGCGACTATGAAGTTAAAAATTATTTTTCTTACCAATAGAATTGAGGAAAATGACAAAGACCATGAACAGATTTATACGAACGAACTCCATTTCATCATGGTATCAAGAAATTTTCAACTACTTGAACAGAAATTTGGATATATATATATATATATATTAATGTTTAAAATATTTTCCGAAAACTTTACATGTATTAAAATTTTATAGATCTTATGGCAGATTACAATACTAAACTCATAAATGTAATTATTATTTACTTATTTTGCGAAAACGTTTATGTTTTGCGTTAAAGATTATCTGTAAATATTGTACTATAATCTAACAAATGCGCAATCTAATAATATATTTGTTTAAACTTTTTATTTTTATTCTGATTATAAACAAGATAATGTGAATAATTCCTGAAAATAAAATCAAGAATCTAACGACCAAATTTGGACAAACACCATAAAACGTTCCTATTGCAATCTGAAAAAACGCGACCCTAAAACGGGAGGATATTAAAGCAAAATTTCACAAATGTATATTTTGAAAGACTTTGAAAAAATAACTTTAAAAGGTTGCTAGAGCATAATAATTATCTAAAGATTCCTGCATAAATTTTCAATGATTTTTTATTTTGAAAAATGCACTTTAAGAGAAAATTAAAAAAGATTTTGAAACATTTCGAATGATTTTCTAAAATGTCAAAAAACTAAGTTCTAAAGCAAAATTTCATACTTTTGCAAGATTACAACATTTTAGACAAAATTGGAGTAATTTTATTTAATTCTATTAAAAAAGTCTTTGAAGAGATGTTAAAATAATTTAAAAGTTACAGATATTTTTAAGCTTTTTAAAAGAAAATTTACAAAGATTTTAAAATTACCAACGAAAATCTAGGAATATTTTCAGATTATGTTTTTATTATGTAAGATATTTCAAAATAATTTTAATTATTTTAGCCAGCAAAAATTCAATCTTTTATGGATAAAGATGTAACTATTTGTTTGAAAATTCTGTTTTGGTAGAGGATTCAAAAACTTTCTTGAAAATTCATATTTGCGGATGAATTCTACTCTCTTTGATTTAAAATACAATTTCTTTTACGCTCAACTCCCGGTATAAAATATTATGTTGTATTTGGACGCATGACGCAACCTGATGCAACTAATGCACTGAGAGTGCGGCTCTCATCACGAAAATTAAAATTTTAGCTGGTTGACTGAATATTCTTTTTTCGTACAATATCCATTCATTTTGCTAAACATTCATCTTTTGGAAGGAAGATTCCTCATTTTATTTCAAAATTCTTCTTGGCGGTTAAAAATGAACTATTTTGTTAGAAATTTAAATTTTGTGTTGAAACTTAAATTTTCGAACATAAAATTTAAGTATTTCAGTAAAAGAATTTTTATTTTTATTTGAAATATTCTGTTAAAAATTCTATCATTTGTTTATAAAGTCATCCTTTTTGACAGTAAAGTCTCCTTTTTGGCTTAAATATTCAACAATTTGTTATAATTTGTTTTTCTTTCTTGACTGAACAATTTTTGAGTTGGAAATTGATTACTTATGTTGAAAATTAATCTATTTTGTTAAAAATTAATTTTTATAACCAAAAATTCAACTATTGCATTCAAAGAATTTTCATTTTATTCGGGAATTCACCAGATTGATTTAAAATAAAACTCTTTTTAGTTAAAAGTTAATTCTTTTTCATAGGAAAGTCTACCATTAAATTTTTGGTTTCGAATTAATCCTTTCTAGGTAAATGTTTCACTATTTTGTTGAAAATTTAATTCATTTTTTGAAAATTAGACAATGTTTTTAGAAACTCATCCTTTTTGTTAAAACGATTCGTTTTTTAGCTTAAATGTTCAACAATTTGGTTGAATTTAGTCTTAATTTTATTTTTAAAATATTTTTTATTTTTAAATATTCTTTTTTGATTGAAGATTCAGGACTTTGGTTAAAAATTTATTTTTTGAAAGAAAAATTCACTACTTGATTGAAAATTCATTTTTTGCGTTTATTATTATATTTTTGGCGTCTAGCGTATCTTTTTTGGTTAAAAATTGTATTATTTGGTTGAAAATTTAATTATTTGGTGAGAAAATCAACTAATTTGATAAAAAATTCAATTTTTTCTTCAAAAAATAACTTTTTTGTAAAAAATTTAATTTCATAACTATAATTTAACTGATACATATCAAAATTTGTTATTGACTTAAAAAGTCATTGCTTCGTCTTAAAAAACAAAATATTTTTGTTTGAAAAGTCTACTATTACATGTTTGTTTCCGAAATTATCTTTTTTTTCAAAATTTTTATTATTTGATTAAAAATTCAACTGTTCTATGGAAAAATCGTCTATTTGATTTATTGATTTAACTATTTTTGTAGAAAATTCAAACAATTTGTTAAAAAAATATCTTTTTGTCATTTATCTTTTAACTGAAAAATCTTTTTTCGTTAAAGAATCGTCATTTTAGTTAAAGAAGTATCTTATTTAAAAGTCTTCATGGTTTGAAAATTTACCTCATTGATTGAAAATACAAATATATTTTTGTTTGAAAGTTGATTCTTTTTTATTAAAAAGTTTACCATTAGATTTTTGGGTCACAATCGTTTTTTGTTTAATGTTTCATTATATTGTGGCAAGTTTAATTATTTTGTTGAAAATTAAATTTGTAGGGAATTCAACTTATTTCATAGCAGCAAATACAATTTTTTGTTTTGAAAGATCATTTTTTTGAAAATTAATTCTAATAACTGATAATTTAACTGATAAAGTTAAACATTCATTATATTAGTTGAAAATGGCCTTCTTCGATTAAAAAACCAACTATTTTTGATTCAAAAAGTCTACTATTACTTTTTTGTATTAAAACAATCTTTTTTTGTTTGTTTTATTATTTGATTAAAAATGAAACTCTTTTGTGGCAGAAAACAAAAATGGGTCATTGGATTCTTGGGAACACGTGAAAGGATAACTGCATTATATTATTGTTAAAAAATATTCTGGCACTTAAGTTCGACACAATTAAAGAAGGTTAAGATCAATTTATTTTTAAGGGACATTTAAATATTATTTAAACAATTTATATTGATTTACAAAAGTTTGTTTCCTGTCAAATGAGAAGGGTTATTATTTTATGGAATTAATCATACAATTAACGAATTTTCAGAATAATATTTGTTTACTTATGATATTTTGCAATTATTTAAACAACTAATAATCATTCATTTGCGCCTGTTCAGGGAAGCTTGAGAAAAGTCGAGATTTTTCGAATCTCTTACATTATGTCGCTTAATATCTAGTATTTTCTTATCTCATAATTTAAATTTATTATTTTTAATTTATTTTATTAATATTATTAATTTTTAATTTATTTAAATTTATCTCTATATTATTTAATCAATAATAATTTGTTTAAAACATTAAAATATCCTTTAAAAATATATTGCTCTCAGCATTCTTTAATTGTGTCATTATTTCCCAAAAATAATAATTTTGTACAATTTAGGGTGAATAAAAAGTTCAAACAAATGAAAATTGTTTAAATAATTACCAAACATGTTAAACAAGAATTAAACTGTTAATATTTATCAACTTAGTATAATTTATCCAAAAAGATGATAACTTTTCGCGACTTACAGGGGGAGAAAAATTCTTTCAACAAATAATAATTATTTAAACAATTTGAAATTATTTGAAAAATACTAGAATAAATTCCAAACAATATCATCTTTAGCAGGCATTTTATCGAGAACGGCTATTTTGCATTTTTTGGGGAATCTTCCGGGAAACATAAAAGAGGATTAGGGGTGTCAAAATTAAGGGTTATTTGGTGGAAATTATTTCTTGAATACTCTTTAAGAGTGTTTATTCTATAGGGAAAAACTAAAATAGTATTTGAGTTTAATCACAGTACAAATTTAAAAAAAAATTAAAAAGTTTTTTGTGTTTGAAATTCCCGCTAAACTTGTTTCGAAAAAATCATGCATGTTGAGAATCACTGGAAAAAGTTCTGTTAATTTTTCAGATTTTTTCTAACGATGGAAACAGAAAAAAAAATAAAAACGAAAATAGACGTCCCTCCTCCAATCCATCTTACTTTTTCTATGATAAAATTAGATAATTAAGACCAATTCTTTCATGGTTATTATTCATCATAAAATATTGTATTATCATACAATAATTATTCTAGAATGTTTAGGATTTAAATCTAAATTAAAAGAAGATGAGTTTTTACATTGTTTAATGAAGGACAAATTTTTATTTTAAGAAACTACGATTATGATAACAAATTAAGGCACCCGACGAAAAAATTTCCATTCCACAGGTAAACATGTCTGATTTTTACTCAGCAATTACGTAATAGTTATTCGTGTTCTTGGTACAGATTTAAACAGCATGATTTGCTCTTTATTTTATCATTAAAAAACAAAAATTTTAATTTTGGGGACAATTTTCAATAAACAATTCATCTTCTGCAAAACAGTTGAATTGCCGACCTGAAAATGTTATTTTTTACAAATAGTTAATCTTCAATCAAATAGTTAAATTTTAGTTTAAAAAATTAGTTTTTAACCAAAAAAGGAAGTTTTCAACATGAATATAAATTTTGAATCAAATACTTTACTTTTCGAATTAAAAGATTAATTTTGTACCAAAAAAGGCACATTTTTAACTACATAATTTTTCAAACAACTAGTTGAATTTTTGTACTAAAAGAAATAAACTTTAAGTCAAAAAATGAAATAATTAAATTTTCATTCGAAAAAATACATTATCAATAAAAAGCTAATATTCTACAAAACAGTTGAATTTTCAAGTTTAAAATATATTTATTTTTCATTAAAAAAAATTAATTTTTACCCAAAAAAAGGAAGATTAAAACAAGTTCAATTTTCAACCAAAGAGATAAATTTTGTTACTAAAATTATGAATTTTCAATTTTTTTGTTAACAGTTTCATTCTTAGTCCAAAAAAAAGAACCTTCCAACCGTAAATGGAATAGTTACATTTTCAATATAAAACTATTATTTGCCATTAAAGAAAGTGCATTTTTCGTAAAACACTTAAATTTTCAAAAAAAAAAGTTGAAATTTTCATAAAATAGTTGAATTTTTAAAGCAAAAAGACGAATTTTGTTACAAAATAGTAGAATTTGCAGATTGAAAAGATGAGTTTTCAAGAAAAAAGGTCATTTTCAACCAAAATGTTGAATTTTCAATTTATAATATGAATCTTAAAAAAAATTAATTAAAAAAAAACAGTTCACCTTTCAACCAAGAAGTTAAATTATTAAGCTGAAAAAAAGGATTTTCACTAAAAATGATGATAGTTGATATTTCAATCAAAAAATATTTTAATTGTCAATAAAGTACAATTTATTTCAACCAAAAAATAAGCATTTTTAATAAAATAGTAGACTTTTTAACCAAAACAGATCAATTTGTAACCATAAACCTGCATTTTTAGGCAAAAAATTTATTTTTTACAAAAAAGCAGACAGCTGAACTACAAAACTACAAAACTGTTGAATTTTCTGTCAACCTGCTGAATTTTCTAGACAAGAAAAAACGTATTTTCTATACGAAACATTTGAATTTTCGACCCAAAAATATCAAGTTTCAAAAATAGTTAATTTAAAATAAAATAGTTAAAAATTAAGTTTAATAACTTAGTTTTAAACCATAAACGGAAATTTTGAAAAAGAAAATGAATTCTTAATCAAATAGCTTACTTTTTAAATAAAAAGATTAATTTAATCCCAAACAGTGAAATTTTGAATTAATATTATGAATATTAAAAAAAAAAATTTTGAAAACAGTAATTCAATTTTGAACCAAGGAGTCGAATTGTTAACCTGAAAAGATAAATTAATAATAAAAAATATAATAGTTGATACTTCAAGCAAAAAATATTTCCATATTAAATAAAGGACAATTAATTTTAACCAAAAAGACAAATTTCCAACAAAATAGTCGAATCTTGACCAAGAAAGTTTAATTTTCAACCAAAAAGATGAATATTTAAGCCAAGAATTGCTTTTAATAAAAAAGAGGATTTTTCAACAAAGTACATCAATTTTTAAACAGCTAGTTGATAATTCAACCGAAAATATTAATTTCCTACCAAAAAAGATGAATTATCAACCAAATAGTTATTTTTTAGTTTAAAGAATAAAAAAACTAAACTATAAAAACTAAACTAAAACTAAACTATAAACTATAAAAAACTAAATTTTCAACAAAATGCATAAATTAGTAACCAAACAGTTAAATTTTCTACTAATATTATGAATCGAAAAAGCTGTATTTTCAATTTAAAAAATATAATAATTGATTTTTCAACCATAAAAAACGATTTTTCAACAAAAACGAATTACTTTACAACCAAATAGTGGAATTTTTCGTGTCAAAAGATTACTTTTTGAGAGAAAGTGGAATAGTTAAATTTTCATTGAAAACCATCGAATTTTTAACACGAAAAAAATAATTATTTAACAAAAAAGGATATTTTGAATAAAAATAGTTGAATTTTCTACTAAAATTATTAATGTTCAGCGAAAAAAAAGAATATTTAAGAAACTAGTTCAACTTTCAACGAAGGAGTTAAATTTTCAATCTAAAAAGATGAATTTTCAATAAGAAATTTAATAGTTGATATTGTAACCAAAAATATTTGAAAGTTTAAGCAAAACACAATTTAACCAAAAACGATGAATTTTCAACCAAAACAAATTAAATTACTACCAAACAGTTAGATTTTTAAACAAAAAAATGATTTTCTAAAAAAAAAGAATTTTCAATAAAATGCATAAATTTTTTAACCAAATACACTAAAACCTTTCAATAACCCTCCTTTCTATAGCCTTTCCAAGAATCGACGCCACGCCATAGTTAGGTGTAAGGGGAACTGCGCGGGATGCACAGGGTCTGCGGTTGTCGCTCAGGCGTAAACAAACAAAAGCTCAGTAATGAAATCTAATCCAGTTTTCGATTACGTGCCCAACATTTTCGAGATATTTAGTCAAATCCCTTTTCTTGATATGAGTCAATTTACGAAACCAAAATTATATAAGCGATAGATGCTTCCATATGAGTACTCTAACAACCATGTTGATTTTTTCAAGATTTACAACAACCTAAGTTAACACAAATTTTATTTAAAGCCAGAGTCGTAATTCAAAAATGTTCTAAATTCTTTTTCTGTATGAATTTTTTGAAATTTTAAATTAAATATATTTCCAATTTTGTTCTTTCAAGGATGTATACTACGTACAATCAATCTCGAAACTCGTAAATGTTTAATATGATATATAAAGTCGAAATAATTTATGATAAAATTGTTTAGAGTTTTACTTTTTTTGGTTAGGAAAAAGTTACAATTTTTATTTAATCTGAATCATCAAGGCATCATTTTACTCTTTGAAGGATTCTCTACAATTTTAATTGGGTGGTATTTATTAAAGTTTAAACTATAATTGTTTATAACAATAATGACATTTTTCTCGCAACAATTGACGCCCATATTAGGATGATCATTATTTTGTGTTGTCCCAAATAGCAATTATGAGAAAATAATGTATAAGTAAAATTAAAAAGCCGATGTTTAATGTCCCTCAACTCGTTTTTACTCGTTTGCCTCTATTTCTTCGTCACGAGGGCCAGATTTAAGAAGTGACCAATCCCTCGAAAAGTCTCTGGTTGTTTAATTTCTCCTTGGGATCAAATATTATTGATAATAAAAAAATGTAATTTAATTAATAACATTAATACAGTAAAATTAAGAACATGTAATAACCAATAAAAAATTTAAGAATCCAAAAAGCCCAAGAGTGTGATCCCGAACTTAAGGCGCTTCCTCAGGCTTGAATTTTTGTCCATGTATTACATAAACAAGCTTTTCTCCTACAATTATAAATTGTTTAATGTCATATTTTAACCACATAATATAAATGTCTAAACATAAAATGAAACAGAGAGTTTTTTTCCGAAAAATGGTCTTGTTGCTCCTTTTTTTAATTAATTGAAAATATGATTCAATTTACGCACCTGGGAAGGAGCAAACCGCCACCATAAGTGTACCTATGGCAACCGGAATATTAGCTTGGCCCATTTTTCAATGTAACAGCGGGAGGTCCAAAGTGTTATTTTTTCGGCGATACTCTAAACTCAACCTTTCTATTATTAGAAAATTAGAGCTGGTCGAGAGAAATAAAATATTGATAAAATATGAGGAATTCTATTTTATTATGCTGCATAAGTTTTATTACACTGTTAAAAATGTTATGAATTTTAATACACGTTAATGCTTAAAGTGTATTTGAAAATTAATGGATTTCTAAATTAAAATGAACTTAATACACATTTATATCAAACTTACTTTACTGTGTATACCAAAAGTAATATAATTGTATGCGAAAACTGAAATAATACCCATGTGTCTTAAAACTAAGCGCTAGCGCATGCGTCGCGCAACGCATTCCGTCCCTGAAATGTCAGCTGATGAGTGCTTACAGTGAGTTGCCAGTCGCCCGTTTGATTCAGAAGATAAGTTAATTTGGTTAAATTAATTAATTCAGTTCTTCACAATTAAGGTTTAAAATAATTCAAATAAAGTACTGGTTATTACGAGAGCCCCTTTGCTGCTTGTTCGTCTTGCTTTCATTTTGATCCGCTTTTAATTTTAAACTCATTTTCGGTCAATTTATAGCAAATCATGAATAATAATAAATAATAAATTGAAGTATAAAATTAATATTTCCAAACATTTCACAACGCTTTCAATGATTTTACCTACATTCAATGATTTAATAAATATTTCACAAACATTTTAAATTTCTGTAAACAGTTCTAAATGATTTCAAACATTGTGAAAAGCTTTTAATCATTTCCGAAATATCTCATAAAAATCAGGAAGGTTTCGCAAAGATATCCAATCGATTTGCAAGATGACGATGATTTTCCAAAGACTACAAAGGATTCGTATACATTTAAAATATTTCGAAAAGATTTCAAATATTCAGTGTATATTTTGGGTGAGATTTATAACATTTTACAAATACTTTAATGATTTTCCAAATATTCTGAAAATTTCTCAAGTATTAACAATATTAAAGCAAAAAAAAGTTTTAATTTATAGTAAACAAATCAATATTTAAAAATTTATATATTTATATTAATGAAGTAATTTCATAAATTTGTTACAACAGGTCTAGGTTTCGCCCTAACCTCAAAAAACATCTGAAAATCGCAAATAAAGCTAATTTTTCCCTTCAATGAAAAACTTACATCTCAAAACTGAGTAAAAACGCATATTTTCTTATGTCTTTTATTGCGATGTATTTAAATTCACAACTTAAATCGACCCAGCAGGTCTAATTTGGCTCTAACCTCTAAAAAATATCTCAAAATATCTAATAAAGCCCATTTTCGCCATATAAAGTTGAATGATGAAAAACTTGCACTTTGAATCTGAGTCCAAACATACATGTTCTAATGTCTTTTTTGTAGTCTTAATAAAACTTTATAGCTCTGAAAAATTTCCTGCAACAAATTTTATCCTTTGTTTTTTCTGTGTGAGCGGGCGTTGATTACATTTCCAAAAGTACACTATCGCTGATCTGAGATTTGGAATCACTACTTGATATCATTTATAGCTGTGACTACATAATCGTGGCGAGTGTCTAGATAAACGCATTTATGCCGCTATGACAGACAAAACTAAAAAGAGTTTTACACACAAAAAGACTAAGCTGTTTACAAATTCACAATTATGATAAATGTCCAGATTCACTTTGTCACATTTGCAGTAAATATGAAATAAAGTCTTTACGAAAAGAAATAGATGAAGAAGTGGAGAGTCTCTATAAAAATTGTTTTAATCGTAATTTAATAGACAAAGATATAAAATGGGTTCCTTACATCATCTGCCCAGAAAACACGTTCTGTAATTGTTCCAGATCAAAAAAGGAACTGTGTTCTATAACAGTTACAGAACTTTTCTAAAAAAAAAAGGTAACCGTGTTCTAGAACACTGTGAGAAAATTGCGACCGAACTGTTCTAGAACAAAAAGGTTCTGGAACACTGTGACAAAATTGGGACAGAACTATTCTAGAACTATGTGACAGCACTGCTCTGTAAAAGTTGATATGGAATTGTTCTAGAATAAATTGATCAAAGACGTTCTATAATATTTGTTTCAAGTTTGTTCTAGAACTGTACCGTAACAGTGTCATATCGAAGTTCTAGAACCCTGTTACAATTAAGTGTGTTCTACAAATAATTAGGAACTAAGATTAGTTTGCTAAAACTACGGTCGAGCTGACTCTTGCGAATCTGACTAATTTGGATATCTCGGACGCATAATTTTTTTATAATCCAGACTGCGTACCCGTTATCCAGGATCAAAATATATCGATATACGAGGGTGGATTGATAAGTTTCCGGCCTGACCAAGAAAAACAAAGTTTTTAAGAATTTTTTTTTATTTCTCAACATAATCTCCTCCAAGGCTGATA
>NC_046661.1:87696409-87720903 GCF_010883055.1 Belonocnema kinseyi | reverse complement strand
AGAGGTGCTCACACGACCCTTTTTAAACTCGAAAACCCACTGCTTAATGGTTGAATATGATGGGGAGGATGTCCCCAGTGTTGAGTCCATCTCTTCTTTGATATCTTTCGGCTTTAACACCTTCAAATAAAAGTATTTGATGACAGCACGATTTTCCAGCTTTTCCATTTTTAAGAAAAACACAGAGGCGTCTTGTTCAGTGTGCTCTGAAACCTAAACTAACATGGCGATCGGGCTGAAACTATAGCTACAAGCTATCTAAGGATGATACTATAGAACGCCACCTCAAGGTAGGCCTAGTGGCGCCATCTCTTGGTCAGGCCGGAAACTTATCAATCCACCCTCGTATCTATGGGGATATCAAAATTTTCGCCTTGCAGTATATTCCGATGGGTTATTCCAGGAATAACCCGGGACATAAATGGGATCAAATCGAATATCCCGGGATATCCTATTGCTTTAAGGAGTACATAACACTGTTCCATATTTGATAAATAACAGTTCTAGAACTGTTATAGAATTGTTATATAAGTTTTATAGAATTGTCCTAGATTTTTCACAACGTAGTGTACCATAGTTCTAGAAATGTTACATAGATCAGTCGTCACATTGTTATAGATCTGTTAAAGATTTGTTATACAACATTTGTAATTGAGTTCTAAGATTGTTCTAGAAATGTTACAGACTGGTTGTTACAGCGTTCTAGATCTGGTACAGAACACTGGTAACCGAGTTCTAGAAATGTTACAGATCGTATGTCACAGCGTTCTAGAACTGTTACATAATTTTTCTAGCGTATGGGAGATGACATAGTTACTCGCATGTTCTTAACCTGTTCTAGAACACGTTCTTTTGTGTTCTAGAACAGTTACAGATCTGTTCTGTAACTCTGTTTTCAGGGTGCAATGCCTGCAGACTGATGTTGCATCGTTCAAAAAATGCAAAAGAAAAATATCTGAAAAATTCAACACTAACTATATGGAAAAAATCACTATTGTTAAGAGACTGCTAATTTTGTATGAATGACGTAAAAGGATTCACAAGGAAAAGTAGGAATACTGTTTCAAAATACAGCAAAATGAACATAGAGTTGATAGTTCTGTAAAAAGCGTAGATGTTGTGGAAGTCGACACCGATGCTGAAGAAGAAGGCAGTAATAACGATGATCATGAAGGCGATTCTGAAGAAAACAACGGTAGCAATAGCAGTGATGACAATGACGAAGAAGATGATTACGTAGCATATATCGACAAATCAAAAACTCCTTTGCTAATGTCGCAATTGGAATTAAATGATTTCTTTAGTGATCTAGAATTACCAAAAGATGGTTAAGATTTTGCTGTTTCATTTGCTAAGAAAAGTTCCCTCTTACAACCAAACGTGAAAGTCACATTTTATCGCAATAGAAATAAAGAATTACGGGAATATTTCACAAAAGATGAAGAGACATTATTGTTTTATTATAATGATGCAAGAGAGTTAATAAATTACTTGAAACAAGATGTGTATAGAGATCAAGTCTGGAAAATTTTTATCGACGTTTTAGAATGTAGCTTAAAAGCCGTTTTAGTACATAAATGCAATTTTTATTCTTCCTTTCCAATTGCTAACTCAACGATGATTAAAGAGGAGTATAACAATCTTAAAATACTTTTAGAAAAATTGAATTACGCTGAGCTTAAATGGCTCATGTGTGAAGATCTCAAAATCTTTAATATTCTACTCGGACAACAATCAGGTTTCACAAGAGAGCCATGCTTTTTATGCCATTGGAATAGCAGAGATCGAACTAAACATTATAGAAAAAAATTTTGGCGTAAGTGAAAATCTTTCGAACCTGGTTCTCACATCATCATTCAAAATACTCTCGTTAATTATAAGAAAGTTCTTATTCCACCCCTTCACATCAAGCTAGAACTGATGAAGCAATTTGTGAAAGCTTTAGATAAGGATGGCCAATGTTTTGAGTATATACGTCAGAAATTCCCATCTGTATCTGATGCTTAATTGAACGAAGGTGTATTCGATGGGCCACAGATTCTAACGTTATTTAAAGACTCTAACTTTGTCACTCAAATTACTAACGTTGAAAAGGAAGCTTGGGAAAGTTTCAAAGCAGTAGCAACAAATGTTTGAGGTAACTATAAGATTCCTGACTACAAGAAAATTGTAGCCAAAATGGTAAAGGCTTATACAAATTTGGGTTGTTTAATGAATTTAACATTACACATCCTCCATTCACATTTAGAGAAGTTTCCCGAAAACTCTGAAGATTACAGTAAAGTGCAAGGGGAACGGTCCCACCAAGCCATAAAATTGATGGAACAGCGATATCAAGGTAGATGGAATGAAGCTATGATCGCTGATTTTTTCTGGATGCTAATGAAAGAAACGAAAATAAGAAAAAAACGTAAGCGAAACCCGTTACATAAAAAATTTTGAAGAAAAAAAAACACGATATAATAAAAAAAAAACAGTTTAAATCGAATTTGGAAAATAGATTAAATACAATCTAACGACATACGTCCTTAGAATTCTGAATAGGGAGAGGCCAAGGCACTCACTTTAAACAAGCACCCCGAATAGTGAGAGACAAGAGGGCTCACTCTAATCTAGCAACCCAAAGAAAATAGAACTTACTACGTCCACGTCGTTGTTTCTGGGTAACGATAAAAGTAATAGTAATAAAATTAACATGTCTCTTAAGAAGTCTAAACAGCAGATAAAAATAAAAATTTTTTCATCAAAGGAAAATTCGTTATTTGTGTAAATTCAAACGTGTTAGGGCCAAATTAGACCTGCTGGGCTGATGTAGGTTGTTAATTTGAGTACATAGCAATAAAAGGCATAAGAGCATGTATGTTTTCAATCAGGTTTAAGATGTAAGTTTTTCATTGAAGGGAAAAATCAGCTTTATTTGCGGTTTTTAAATGTTTTTAGAGGTTAGGGCTAAACCTAGACCTATTGGTACAATTTAAGTCGTAAATTCGAATTCAGTGTATCAAAATACATCAAATACATTAGAGCCATAAGACTCTAATGCAAATGAAAAATTTCTTCAAACAAAAACAAAATACATAAGGTGGAGTACATTTTGACGGCGATTTTAGATTTTTGATTTTTTTCAACTTTGTTCCCGTAAAAACACCTATTTAGCCAGTTTTGAGGGGGTTTATTAAGGTTAGGGCTAAACTCAAAACTGCTGGACAAATTCTAAGGGCAGATTTAAATTCAGAGCATCAAAATACATAGAGGCACATGTGTTTCATACCCAGATTCGACCAATTTGCGATCTTTAAAATATATCGGAAATCTTTCTCAAATAATTAAAGTGAATTTAAACCACATAATATGATTTTTTAAGCAAAAAAGTTGTTTAATTCTGACCAACAACGCATTCATTGTGACGCTAGTAGTTGTATTTGAAAAAAATGAAGATTGACAAAAAAGATAGAAAAATTATTAATATCTATAATTGCAGAGTTTTCAATTAAAAATTCTAGAAAAGGCAATAGTAATTAGTAATGGAAAAGGCTGCAAAAGACATCGAATTGCATACCCGTCAATTTTAAACCTCGAAAATAAAATAAATTGAAATTCCATACTTTTCCGATTCAAGAAATTCCAATTCTTGGGGCAGCATCTTTTTTCAGCATTAAATCAACAATAAATTACCCAGCAATAATGATCACCTTTTACAATCTCTAAAATTACACAAAACATGGCTCAATTAAATTTTAATTACCTCAATCATTTTTCTGATATAACTGAAAACAGAATGAAAAAAAGGATTAAGAAAATCAGTCAATATTGTCAATAATGCGTGCGTGAAGAACGCAAAACCCCTTCTAAGCAGAATTGTCTTTATGACCAATATCTGTAAGTGCTGGGCGTCCAAAGAAATGTTGCAAATAGTGCTGAGATGTGGAGTCAATATAACGACTGAGTTCCAATAGGGAGGAAGCTACAACCCTAAGCGGATTCTCCCCCTTTTTAGTGGATTCCGTCCCAGGGGAAGGAATAGGAGGTCCAAAAGGACAACTTTCTATTCTGGGAAGGCTGCGTGAATAGAATCCGAGGAGGTGTGGACTGATGAGCCTCAGCCTCGCGGGTGTTGACTGCCCATTTCGCTCAACGCTGCTTCTGCCTCTGAAAGGCCACAGTCATTCCAAAATCGATAATTAATTACTAGAGCGAGCTTCTTAGGGCACTCATCTGTCCGGTGAAACACCGCACATAATTCACAGGTTAGCCTGGAAGCCCTGCACTGATCAATCCAATGCCAAAAGCCCTTGACAGGAATAACATCTTTTAGGAGAGGGAATAACAGAAGTGACATTGTAACCGAAACTGGATAAGTAGATAAGACGAGGAATCTTCGAGCAGGAAAAAACTAATTCAATCCTTTCTTCCAAAGTGTTATCTACCTTCTTTTGGCACCTGATGCAAAGTATTATACCCCTGACCTCTTCCGTTGTTGTATTTAAAATGTGTAACGCAGAATATCTCAGCGAGATAGGATGGAAACGGAATTCCATCATGTGGGTGTCGGTATTTGCTGCTTATAATGTGGGCTTGTTCTGAACAATTTTGTGGTCCCTCGAAGGTGGTTTGCAGAGTCATCTTGGAATAACCGTTGGTTCAATTTCAGGCATGTAGTATTTCTGATTATACGATTTGACATAACATTATCTATGTATGGCACTAGTAGAGCTATTTGGAAAGAATTGAGAAATAGCGAAATTGGAAATTAAAATTTAATAAGCGAAAACGCAGCAGGACCTTTGTTTTGGTATAGGGGAAATGAAGCATTCTTTTTTCTTTGTTCAGTCGATTTGCTGTAGGAGTGTATTCCCTCGTTTTATGGTATAATCATTATGTTTATCACTTTAGACTTGAGGTGTCCTGTTTGAATCTGATAGCTTCGAGCGGTGCAGAAGTTGATTTCGCTAATGGGAATGTGGCGGGTGGTCGGTGTTTTAATTTGTAAGAAACAGATTTAGGACTTTAACAGTCTTTGTTTCCTTATAGAAATCGATCTTCGTATCAGTTGAATACTGTTGCAGCAGAACTGATGAACATGATCATATATGGTGTCTGATAATAATTATCGGACACCATATCCGTCATATTAAATTATAATTTTATATGATGAAGCAGGTAAGGGTTCATTATATAAGGGTTGTGGGTATTTTGAGGTATTTCGCGTCCCTGATGTGTCAATGGGAGCTATCGTGCAGGAATATTGTGATAGGCAGGGTATTGGCAGCGTAAATGAAAGTCCATGATGGAGTGGGTCCACTGCATATTTGGCAGGATTAGAGTCTTTCTTATATTGCTAATCGTGATAGTTGGTCTCTTTTAACGAGATACAAATAATTGGGGCGGTGGGTTGTTGAGGGGTTAAGTAACATTTGAAAGAGAAAGTTAAAGAGTTTGTGCAAACAAAGATATTCAGGAAGTAGAAGAAAGGCATAGTAAGGCCGACGTAGGTTTGGGAATGTAAAAAGATGAAAAAGAAGGTAAAGGGGAAGTGCAAAAGTGGATAGAGGGAATTTAGAAAAGGAAGGAGTACGTAGAAATGATAAATGATGTCAGATTGAAATGTAAGAAAAAGAAACATGAAATGAAGAGAACTTTGTAAAAAGAGTTACGAAATTTTAAGAGAGAGAGAGAGATGGACGTGTGGAAGGTAATAAAGAGGTTTAGGAAGCGTAGAGTGGAGGTTAGCTAGAAGATAGAGAGTGAGGAGTGGAGGGAGTTTGGTAAAGAATCGTTTCAAGGCTCAGATTCACGAAAGAGAGATGATAAGAGTAGAAGAACGAAGGAGGCAGAGATGGAGGAGTTCAATGACGAGGAGATAGAGAAACAGATAGGGAAGAAAACAAAGCGTGGCTTTTTAGTACACAAGAGGTTACGGAGAGGCTGTAGAAGGTAGTGAAGTACGTATGGAAGAGTAAGGAATTCTCAGAAGGATGGAGAGAGGGGTTGATAGTGTCACTGTATTAGAAAGGAGTTAGGGATACACTGGGAAATTATAGTGGAATTAAGCTAATGAATACAGCGTACAAAGTATACACGATGGTGTTCGCGGAGAGGCTACGCAAGGGTTTCGACGGGAAGGAAATATTGCCAGACATGTAGGCGGGCTTTAAGATGGACAAGAGAACTATCGACAATATCTACGTTCTGCCGTACGTGTTGGATAAAGAATTAGCGAAAAAGGAGTCAAGAGTGTACTTGTTTTTTGTGGATCTCAAAGATGCATTTTGTTCGGTGGATAGGGCAAAATTGTGCAGAACAATGGAGGAGAGGGAAGTTAAAAGAAGAAATGGTGAGAGTCGGAAAGGGAATTTCGGAGGGTTTCTGGATAGCAAGCTAGCGACCGAAGTGTTAGGGGGGTTTAAGGTAGATCACTCGCGTATACAGATGAAATAATGGCGCTAACAAAGATCTAGGAGGCCTTAAAGGAGATGATAAAGAGGTTGAAGAAATACCTAGATAAAAATAAGTTAGAGCTAAATGCCCAAAATTCTAAGGTTGTGGTGTTCAGGAAAGAAGGCAGATGTAGTGATGAGGCAGGTGTGGGGGGCTGATAAAGAAGTTATTCGCAGATAGTTCCTAATTATATTGTTAGGAGGGAGACAGGGAGAACAAGATTAGGAATTATAATAGAAATTTAAGCGTGTAAGTACGAGGAGAAATTTTTGGAAGAGAGGGAAAGTAAGCTGGTTAGGGTTTGTTGGTTGGGGAAGGGTAACAGGAGACGGGGTAGAAAGAGTGGGACTGAAAGAGAAAAGTATCTCAGAACAAATAGACTGCAGATGGATGAAGTGAGAAGAATGCATGAGGAACGAAGGAAGGTATATAAGATGGTTAAGTAAAACGACATGGAGAACGAAAAGGCAGCAGGGGATGAGACAATAAGAGAGTCAAGATTTAACAGGGACTACAAGTGGATTATGCCAAGGAAGAGAGCGCAATATTTGTGTAAAAATGGAGAAAAAGGAATTCAGGAGATCATAGCGAGGATGAGATATGGCAGCAGTATGGATGAAAGGGGTGTTGGGTCAGATGGAAAACAAGAGAAGAAAGGAAGAAGAGGAATGAAGAATGAAGGATTGTAAATAGGAGAGGAAGTAGGTATAAGTGAAATATAAATATTATGAATAGAAGATAAGTGTTAGGTATAAACCGCGGATGCAGGGTTTGGAAATGCGCAGCAAAGCGAGAAATTAGGAAAATCCGTGCGAGGCGAGGAAGGCAAGGCTATAAGAGCGAGCAGTCTTAGAGATAAGGTGTGGATAGATGATCATTTTTAAGAGTTTATTTTTAAGAAATTTCTGTAAAAAAGAGTGTAAGCGAGTCAATTTTTTAATGGTATAAGGCGGCGTAATCCATTAGTATATTTTCTGGTAGAAAATTAAAAAAAATATGAACGATGGATGCTCCTATAAATGCACCGTCACAAAAAGTCACACAAAACATGTTCACCAAACACTTACCCCTTTCCTACGTCTATTAGCGGCGCAAAAGCACCCCTGTGACTGGTCACAAGAATCAGATTGGTGAAACCACTACGTCTTTCTACCGCCTCCTGGGGACAGGAAGGCATCAGTTTAATTAGTTGTTAACATAATGATGGTCAAAACCTTATTTATTTCCAACGTCTCCTCGGTGCGAGAAGGTATTAATTTGACAGGTCACAGAAGTAAGGTTCGTCAAACCCCTACCCATTTCCAACGTCTCCTGGGTGCGGGAAGGCATTCATTTGACTGTTCGCAAAAATAATGTTGGTCAAACCCCAACCCCTTTCCAGCGTCTCGTAGAGGCGAGAAAGCAACCCTTTAAATAGTCTAAGATATGAGGTTGGTCAAAACCCTACCTATTTTCAACGTCTCCTCGGGGCGAGAATGCATTAATTCGTCTGTTCACAATAATAATGTTAGTCGAACCCCTACCCTTTTCCAACTTCTCGTGGGGGCGGGCAGACAACCCTGTAACTGGTCACAAAAATAAGGTTGATCAAACCCCTACCCGTTTCCAACGTCTCCTGTGGGCGAAAAGGCAATTTCGTGAATAGTCTAAGATATAAGGTTTGTCAAACCCCTGCACATTTCCAACATCTCCCGGGGGCGGGTAGGCATTAATTTGACTGTTCGCAAAAATAATATTGATCAAAACCTTACCCTTTTTCAGCGTCTCATGGAGGCGGGAAGGCACCCCTGTGACTGATCACAGAAATAAGGTTAATCAAACCCCTACACATTTCCAACGTCTCCTGGGGGCGGAAAGGTTATTCTGTGAATAGTCTAAGATATAAGGTTCGTCAAAACCCTACCTATTTCCAACGTCTCCTCGGGGCGAGAATGTATTAATTCGTCTGTTCGCAAAAATAATGTTGGTCGAACCCCTACCCTTTTCCAGCGTCTCGTGGAAGCGGGAAGGCACCCCTGTGACTGGTCACAAGAATAAGGTTGATCAAACCCCTATCTGTTCATAACGTCTCTAGGGGCGGAAAGGCAACTCTGTTAATAGTATGAAGTATAAGGTTTGTTAAATCCCTACCCCTTTTCAACGACTCTTAGGGACGGAAAGACATTAATTTGACTTTTGGCGAAAATAATGTAGGTCAAACCCCTAACCTTCTCCAGCGTCTGGTGGGGGCGGGAAAGCAATTCTGTGCATAGTCTAAGATAGAAGGTTAGTCAAACCCCTGCACATTTCCAGCGTCTCCCGGGGGGCGGGAAGGCATTAATGCGACTTTTCGCAAAAATAATGTTGTTCAAACCCCTACCCTTTTCCAACGTCTCCGGAGGCGGGGAAACAACCCTGTGAATAGTCTCAAAAATAAGATTGGTCAAACCCCTACCCCTTTTCAACGACTCATAGGACAGAAAGGCACACGTGACTGGTCACAGAAATTGGACGAAGCTTGATTTTTTAAATATTTTGTAGTCAATTAAGTTTGGATAAGCAATAATTAAATGTTATTGATTCATAGCAAAAAATGATTGCTAAGTAAGTTATTTACAGTTAATTGCATTAAAAATGTCAAGTTTGTACCTCCAATATGATACTTAGGTTTTATTTTCAAGTAATATACGATGGATTTCATACAAAAAAAAAACTTCATTTATTCCCGAAAAAATACCTAATATGGATATTTTTTTATAAAAATTTCTTTAAAAAGAACAAAGTATTTATTAAGTTTTATTAATTCAACTAAAAAACTCTTTTTGTCCGTAAATTGTTCAAATTTGGTGCAAATCAAGTGAAGGAATCGCCGCCACTCCTCACGAAACCATTTTTATTAACTTCTTTGTTTATAAAAATTCAAAAAATTGTTTAACATTTGCACTGCAATTGGACATCTTTTTTTGTAGTGGCTTTCAGTTATCTAGGTATTTTTATTTAGTCAAAGACTTTTTTAAACCGGTATGCTGCAAAAGTCTATTTTTTTCATTTTTGTTATTAAATAAAGAAAAAAATAAGCAAAAATTTATAAATCAGTCATGAAAGTTCGATCCGAAATTTTTATTAACTTTCATTTAAAAAAAAGTTAAAGCGGATAATAATTGTCTTCTGAAAATGAATTTGTCCACAGACATTTTTTTACCCCAATGTGCACCAGCAAATATTGTTCGTTTCCGACGCCGGAATAAATATTGCTAGTAAGAAATAGGTGCTTTTAATGAATTTGTAACAAAAAAGAAATAATAAAAAAATAGAAGTCACTTATTCGGAAAGTAATATACCAAGGAAAAGAGGATCCTTCAAATAAAAGAGTAACACTTTATTATTTTAAATAAAAACTGGAGGTGATATTAACAACTACAATTATTAAATTGTCCGTCTGTCAGTTTGTCTGTCACACTTTTTTAAAGCCTAAAAGGAAAGAACAAATTTGTAAACCAAAGATTCTAGATGGGGAGTCAAAAAGTAAGCGCATTTTCAAAATTTTGGAGACCATTTTTTTCAAGATTTAAAGATTCTATGTACAGTTATTCATAGTTACAGTCAGAGAATTTTCAAAATAAAAAAATACTAAAATGGACATTTTGAGCCAAAAAACGCATAATATGAAAAATAGTCAAAAGAAGAAAAACGTTTATTTTCAAGAGCTCTAAAATATTATCATAACAACGTTTTCGATTTTTTCGAAAAGTTGAAAATTTTAGTTTAGATCGTACGAAAAATAATGAAAAATCGAAAATTCCAAATTGCTCGCCCTGAAATGATCTACAAATTTGTCCTGAATCACTTTTCGATAGGACTTTTTCGATTTTTTTAATTTGTATACACTCCGCTATAGGAATAACATGCTTAAAATCTCAAAAATAAAAAAAAATAAAATAAAAAATTTTAAGGGCGGTAGGGGGTGACAAATAAAAAAATAAAAGTTTCGAAGAAACGACAATACTTATAAAAAAAATCAACATACTAAAGTTCTTCACCCCAAAAAGATCTATAAATTTATTATTAATCATTTTTAGATAGGACGAGTAGATTTTCTTTCAATCGTAAAAAGTAAGTTAAAAAATGTTGAAAGTTAATTTTTGTAAAAACCATACAAAAGACGAACCAAATTAAAAGACAAAAGTTTTTTAACCGAAAAATATCTACAAGTTTGTTATAAACTCTGGTTATAAAAAACATTAAAAGTAAAAAAGAAATTTGTTGGAAAAAGAACGCAAGATACGAGAACATTTTATTTAACACAATTTTTCGCCTAAATTAAATATACAACGAACATGAACAAATAAATTTGATAGAAAAACGACAAAAGTTGCAGTAAAATGTTTAATAATTATTATTAATTTAATATAATGCGCATTTTTTATGATAAAAATAAGATAATAAAAATGCTTTTGTTCCAATTCTAATGCATATTATGAATTGTAATAACATAAATTTATTGAAATAATATACATTTATCAGAGTGGCTAAGAATAATATTTAATGAAAAATAATAAGCAAAAATTAAAGTAATCAATAAAAAGGAAGTTTGTACTTTGTATTTTCGAAGAAATCAAGTGCGTTTTGTAAAAAATTCGTCGGTTTGGATTGAAAATTCATTTTTTATAATAGAACAATCATCTTTCTTCGTGGAGAATGAACCTTTTTGTTTGAAAATTCAATTGTCTTTAAAAAGATTGGTCTTTTTGTATTAAGAATTCAACTATTTCGTTTAAATTTCAACTATTTTGTTAACAATTTTGTTTTAATGAAACGTTTAGCTTTATATTTTTGGTTCGGAATTCATCTCATTTGGTTAAAAATTCTACTATTTTTATAAGAATTGAATTATTTTGTAGAAAACGCAAAGATTTTGTTGAAAAGCCATCTTTTTTGTCAAAAATTCAAGTAATTAATCGAAAATGGGACAATTTTTATTTTTTTATTTTTAATCCCATTTTTTCAAAAATCAATAATTTTCAATTCTAATCGATCACAATGGTAGAAAATTGTAAAACTTTTTAATTGGTGAATTTTTAATTTTAAACATTGACAATGGAAAACTATGTAAGTTTTAAGTTATAGATTTTAAAAATCTGTAATTTTGATGATTTATTTTCGAAATTTTTTTAATATTGAAGATTAAGAATAAAAAACGCTTTACCTTTGTTCTTCAAGATTGTCCAAATTTAAGTATGTTGGTTTATACATTTTTGAAATGTAAGAGTATTCAATTATATACATTTATAATTGAAGAATCTTTAATTGCAAGTCTTCATAATTGTATTTTCAATTGCAAAATGTTAAGATTGAAGAATTTTCATTTGCAAATCTTTAAAATTAAACTATTTCAAAAATACATTTAAAATATAAACACTGAAAATTGATTGAATTTCAGTTCTATATTTAAAAAATGTTTTAACTTTTCATTTGTAATTATTAAAAACAGTAAAATTTTTAATCTGCACAATAAAAAATAGGCAAATTTTTATGTTTGCAATTAAATATCTTCAAAATAAATCAGAGTCGAAAATGGAAAACACCCGAAGGACTCAGAATATCAAAATTACGCAGAAAAATATTTGTTTCAAAAACCTACCATATAACAAAGAAACTTGTCATTGTCTGAGAGTCAATGAATATTTTTCTTTGATTCAAAAAAAATTTTCTGACTGCGGGTGCGAGCCCTGGTAATCTTTTTGAATAATGTTGATGTAAATTGTTGGTACATTTAATATTAATTTTTAAACATAGAAAAAGAACAATTTGTAATTTACGGATTTCTTCCAATCTTTTTTGCTCTCACTTAAAATTAATTAACTCTTCTAAATTTGTATTAAATCTTATAAAATTGTGAATTAAAGCGTTACAAAAAGCCAACTTTAACTCGTAATATAGCCCACTTTACCCCATAATCTCGTGCTATAGCCAACTATACTCCGGTCCGAGAAAACTTAAACGCTTACCCTAGCCGACTTTACCCCATGTCTTAGAAAACTTTACCCCGTATCCTAGCCAATTTTGCTCCGTAACCTAGCCGAGTTTACGCCGTATCCTAGCCAACTTTACCCCGCACTATAGCCGAATTTGCCTCGTACTATAGCCAACTATACCCCGTGTCCAAGGAAAATTTACCCCGTACTATAGCTGACTTTACCACGTACCCTAGCTGACTGTACCCCATTTCCTAGAAAACGTTACGCCGCACTATAGCTGACTTTACCCCATACCTAGTCAACTTTACTACTTACCCTAGACGACTTTAACCCGTATCCTAAACAAATTTGTTACGTACCCTAGCTGACTTTACCCCATGTCCTAAAAAACTTTACCCCGTTTCCTAGCTAACTTTACCCCGCACTATAGCCGAATTTACCTCATAATATAGCCAACTATAGCCCGTGTCCAAAAAAACTTTAACCCTTACCATAGCCGACTTTACCCCGGGTCCGAGGAAACTTTACCCCGTACTATAGCTGACTTTACCTCGTACCCTAGCTGACTTTTCCCGTACTGCAGCCAAATTAGCCCCATAACCTAGACAATTTTACTTCCTTTACCTAGTCAACTTTACCGCTTACCCTAGCCGACTTTAACACGTAATATAGCCGATTTTACTCCGTAACCTAACCGACTTTACTACGTAACCCAGTCGACTTTACCTCGTATCCTAGCCAACTTTACATTGCACTATAGCCGAATTTACCCCTTACTATAGGAAACTATACCCCGTGTCCGAGAAAACTTTGACGTTTACTATAGCAGACCTTACCCCGCGTCCTACAAAACTGTACCTTGTACTATAGCTGACTTTACCCCGTACCCTAGACGACTTTGACCCATATCCTAGCTAAATTTACCCCATAGTCTAGCACCATACCCCGTGTTCTAGAGAACTTTACGCTGCATTATAGCTGACTTTGACATACAACCTAGCCGAATGTACCCCAAACCCTGGCCGACTTTACCCCGTAACCTAATAGACTCTACCTCGTATCCTAGCCAACTTTACCTTGCACTATAGCGGAATTTACCCTTTACTATAGCGAACTATACGTGTCTGAGAAAACTTTAACGCTTGCTATAGCAGACTTTACCCCGTGTCCTACAAAACTTTAATCGTTGCGAAAGCCGACTTTACCCCATACCCTAGAAAACTTTACCCCGTACTAAAGCTGAATTTATCCCAAACTCTCGCCGACTTTACCCCGTTGTCTAGCCGCCTTAACCACGATCCTAGCCAACTTTACTCCGTACCCTAGCCAACTTTACCCCGTACCCTAGCCTGCTTTACCCCGTACCCTAGCCAGCAGGTAAACTATTAAAGTAAAGATGGATGATTGAAGCACCGGAAAAAGTATCAAATCTCACAGCTTCATTAGGCTTATCCGTATTTAAAATGACCTATATTAAATTATTTATTTAAGCATAACACCTTATAGTTTTAATTTAATAAAAGAATAGTTTAAAGTATTTTGTTATCAATTTATTCAAATTCTGAGTATTTTACATTAAAAATACGTACTTGAAAAAGTGTTGCACTTATAAGAATTGCATTTAGTCCCATCGTAAAGAAGAAACAGAGACAGAAGAATGAGTCAATAGTTTAGCAAAATCTAATTTAATTAAAAGATACCTTTATTAATTAAAAATATAAATAAATAAATGGAAAATATATGTAATAACTGTAAATATTTACGGTTATTCATTATTTTTATGACTTTTGTGGGTTTAGAAGTAAATGGTGTGCAACCTTTTAGAAAAGCCTTCTTTTTAGTCCAAAAGTAAAATGTCAGTGAAGACCAAAATTTTTTTCTTAATATTTAAATAATCAATGAAAAGTTAAATAAAGAAAAAATTTGTTGCAGTTACTAATTTTTGTTAATGGTTCCATTTTTCCCATGAATTGTAATTACTTTATACTCTCATCAATTGTTTACTCAATTATTTGTATTTTTCTAAAAGAAAAAAAATAAATCAAAAGTTTTTTACAAATGAAATTTCAGAACAAAACAATATAAAAAGAAATGTATTATATTTTTTTTAAATATGAATAGATCAAACATTTCATTAATGTTAAATATTAATAAATATTAATGATTTTAATGAGTTTCAATCATTTTTTATATTTATATATTTTTTTTTTATATTACAATCGTAAAAATTATCAACTGCTATAATTAACCTTAAAATTATCACAATATGTTAAATATATTTTTATTAAATTTTGTTTAAATATATAATAAATCTTTTACATTTTTTAGATTTTAAATGTAATTTTTCGACCTGGAAAAGGGAAAGAAGTTTTATACCACCATGCCCCTTTCCTTATTATTATTTGCATATTTGTCATCAAAATATAAATAATCGAAAAACTTGTTTCAGTAACTGATTTTTTCAACGTTTCGATGTTTTACTGAATTACAATTAGTCATTCAAACTTTCAAAAATTTTGTTAGTAATAGATCAATTTACTATAAATTTAGAGAACTTTACAAATTTCGGTAATTATCAAAAAAATTTAATTTATATTGAAATCAATTTTCCAAAATTTCTACAGATGGACAGAAATCCTACATTTCTTTTTTAAATTTAAATTAAAAATGTTTTAATTCGTTTTTTTTTTAAATTAGAATAAGGAAATTTAAAAATAAAATAAAAAAGAAATTAAAATTATTTCGATAAAATATGCAAATTTATGTTTACCAGAGTAAAGAATCGTATAAATTTTTCCGTATTCTGCGTGACTAGAAAGAATATCATATTCAGGACCGGCAGTTAACAATGAATTCCCATCTTTTTCAATTCGATCAAGAAGACTCCTCAGTTATCAATAAGTAATAAATCATTATATAAAAATCACCATTAATAATAATGGTAATTAATTATTATAAATAATTTAAAGTGCCTCGCCTCGAAATTTGGGATGAGTAGTCAAATATTTCTTTGTTCATTGTAATTTTTTGTTCTAATTTCTAATATTTTACGACTAGTTCAGCACTTTTCCAGCTCTGCTAATTTTTTCAGATGGCAAGATACGTTCACATTTCTAGATTTTTATTTCTTGAAATAAAAAATATAGACAATTTAAAAATTCATTATTAAAAAAGTTTTTTGAAACAATCACTATTCATTTTTAAATGAAAGCATTTTAAATTCAATTGGATTTTCATCTTTTTATTCTGAAAAGTTAAACAATTTTTTAAAATTTCGAATTAGATTTTAATTAGGTCAAATTTCGAAAAAGGCAATATTTGAAATAGAATTTAAACGCAATTAGAAAATAGGATAATTTAAAAAAATGAAGCATTAGAAATTGAATTATTTTTTTAAAAAGTTAAAAATAAAAAATGATTTTGTTAAATAAACAAAATTAAAATTTAACATTAAAATTATTCAAATAATTTTTTTAAGATAAAAAAATAAGTTCACCGTAATCTTCACGATTCATAGTGAAAAAAATTGCCACTATGAACCTTGAAAATTAAATTATTTTTAAAAAGTTTGAACGGGAACTATTAAAAATGGAAGAACTTCCTTTAAAACTGATTTATACTCAAACCCTTCAAAATTTCAAGTATTTTATGTAAATTTAAATTGATTAAAAATGACTCATTTTATATATGTTAATTATACTTATCAAAAGTTAACCATTTCAATTTTATTTTCAAGATTAAAACTCGAAATAATTTTAATGTTTAACAAGGCCAATTCTGAGGCGTGAATTCAAGAATTTATTGTCTTAATTTTTCATCATTTTAAATTTATTCTGGAGACATTTAATTTAGAAATAATTAAATAAAAGTTTTGCCGAATCATAACATTTATAATTGGGAACCTTTAAAAATTTTAAAATTTAAAAAAAAATATTTTTAATCTAAAAAAAATTGCACAAAATTATTTTTTTATGAGAAACTAAACTTCTTTAGAATTGCGCATTCAAAAATTACAATTTCCTTTGTACAAGCCAGTCACCAGTATTTTTATAAAAATTAATTAAAAATATAGAGTGCCGCCCAGGAGTACGAGAACACAAAAAAAACTAGCGATTAAAAACATGGACTCACGTCTCGCAGGATATTTCCAGAAAAAAATAAGATCGAATATGGTTTTAATATTTTAAATTAATTCAAAATTAACTTTGAGGTATCCTCTTTAAAATGAGACCATGATAGAGTAAAAATGTTAATTGGTTCTCGAGTTATCGTAAAAAATGTAGAGTCGTGCGCAAGATGAAAATCGCTCAGTTGAGCGGGACTGACGCACGGTGCAAGAGGCAATGCACGGGAGTGTTTTTTTTTGTCTTTCGCACGGTTCAACATTTTTAAAGAAAATTCGAAAAGCAGTCAACGTTTTCTTAATTTATAGGGCCAATTTTAAAAAGGAGACCTCAATGTTCATTTTGAGTAAATTTCATTAATTTTCAAAGAAATAGTTAAATTTTCAACTAAAAAGAAATTCAATATTTTAAAGCAAAAATGAAATAATTACATTAAACATTTTTTTAAATTAATTTTTACCAGGAAAAAACAATTTTTGTAATAAAATAGTTTAATTTTCAACTAATGCTATGAATTTTTAAACTTAAAAAATTAATTTTTATTTTAAAATATTACTTTTCCAACAAAATGAAGAATTTTCAACAAAAACGGTTGAATTTTTATGCGAAAAGTTTTTTCAGAAAATTATACATTTCCTATTTATTTGATTAAATCTGACAATTGAATTTTTATTTAAAAAAATGAATTTTTAACTAAGAAGAATTATTTTATACAAACAAAGAAATGAATTTTCAACAAAATGTATGAATTTAAACCATGAAGTACAGTTTTTTAACTACAGTAGATTAATTTTCAGCCAAATAGTTGAATTTTAAACTAAAGAAAATAAATTTTCAAACAAACTTGGAACAGCTGCATTTTCAATCTGAAAAATTGAAGTTTTAGTTTATTTATTCAATAATATTGTTTTATTTTTATATTTGTATATTATAATCTTAATTTTTTTTAATAATTTAATATTGTTAAATAAATAATAATAATAAATCTTCAAATCAGCAAAAGTAATTTTTAAAATAGTACGAGGGTAGTTCAATAAGTCCTTAGAATGACCAACAGATGGCCCAGGTGGAAATAAACCACCGGCCCAGTACTAGCCCAATACAGCCTGCCGGAGTTCCAGTACTGGCTGGCTGTACTGGGCCAATACTCTGCCAATACTGGCTGGCTGTACTGGGTCAATACTCTGCCAATACTGGCTTGTAATTCTTGACGGTACTGGCGTGCCAGCACTGGCGCCGTACTGACCGCCAGTACTGTGGCAGTACTGGCAAACCGCTGGCGTACAAAAATGTCGAAGTTAGTTTTAAAAATGATAAAAAATTATTTATTTGTTTTAAAGACCATCCATTCATCATCATACGACTACATATCGTCCAAATATTATTTATAATTACAAAAATATAATTTTGAAACTATTTGTTTAATTTTAAAACCCACTATGTCTATAATCTAAAGATATAACAAAAAAGGTATTTAAAAAATAAATAATAATTGACTGCGAGTATTTTATCAATACTTGTTAATGGCACTGCTTAGAATGAATACATATATTACATTTTTAAACATTTATATTACAAATAAAATTTCTAACGCTAAGGCGGACCCGAACCTACATATCTACACCTAAATCTCTCGCCTAGCAGTCGGGAGTGCAAACCACTGCGCTAAATCGACAAGTTAAAACTTGATGAAAAAACCATCCTCATAACTTACAGTTCAGAAGAGTGCAAGTACCAAATTTTGAGCTCTCTTTTTCTAATTATTTATTATTATACGACGTTATGTGAATGTAAAATACACGAACTTCTAACAGGATTATAAATGAAATAATTATTACATAAATAATTGAAATCGACTACAATTTTTCTTCGTGTAATATTTTATTTTTTCGCGTTTAAGACTATTTTAAAAGTTCGGATAATAACAATTAATGATCATTTAAAATTTATATCAACGGAACATAGAAATTTTACCACGTTGCGCAAACATTTTTTTAATAACAATTTTCTTTAAACCTTCGTGTAACGTTTTGCTTTTTAGGTGTTTTAGACTATTCTACAACGATTAAGACATACATCGAATGTAATTTTTTCTGAACATTTAAAATTTTTCATGGAGGTGAAACTTAGAATATTTTCCTTAAAAAAAGTAATAGAAAAAAAATGTGTTCACCTTAATTGTATAGGCAATTTCTCGACATTTCAAAACACCCTGACAACATTTGTAGATGTGTTTTTTTTTCTTTTTTTGTACTACAGGCATAGTGCCGCCCGTTCGTGTAGCCAACGTTCTGCCAGTACTGGGCGAACCACCCGCTGTCTGTACTGGTGGGCAGTACTGGGCCAGTACTGCGCCGGTGGTGAACTCCGGCACACTACCGACATTTCCACCTGGGTAAAGTCTACACATTTAAGTCTACACATGCAAGTCTCCACGCTTAACTCTACAACGTTTTATAAATGAATTTCTCAAGACTGTACACATTAAAGTGTACACGCTAAAACCCTGCACATTAAACTCTGTACACTAACCTCGAAAATAGAGAACCTCGAATATTAAAGTCTACACAAAAAAACTCTTCACATTAAACTCTGCACATTTAACTGCACACGTTATATACAGTCAATATATAAATTTTTCTGATAAAAAGGCCTACAATTCAAACTGGACACATTAATGTCTACACGTTAAACTCTAAACGAAGAAACTATGCACATTGAACTCTACACGGTTAAATGTACACTAGGTTGGCTCACAAACGCTTTTTATTAGAGGGCATATGTTCCCCCCAATTTCACTCCAAATCCGAAAAAAGAAATTCCCTAATTTTATTTTTTTTTATTTTCGATTTTAACAGGTGCCCATTTTGATTTCAAGCTTCTCATGTAAAATACATGGGGAAAAATCACTTTTTTGAGATTGTGGAATAATTTTTAGGGTTTGAAAAAATGTGATGCGAAAATATGGAGTCTTGTTGAGAATTATTCAACAAAAAATTGCATGTATCAGACATGTGCGTTTGACACCCCTAACACATCCCCACGTGCACCTGAAAACTACCCTTAAAATAAAAAATGTCCATTCTTCATGAAATCGACCTTTTGAGCACTGTATTCTGGTATTTTTTTTACTGAAAACTATTATTATTGGTCTAGTGTAACATTGATTTAATTGGTTAATTAATTTATAATTATTTAAACAAATGGAATTTGTTTAATTTTGTTATTGTTGACAATTTGTTGTATTTTTCCTCAAAATTATTACTATCAGTCTAGTGGAATATTTAATAACATTAGTCCATTAATTTTTGAATTGTGTAAACAAAGGGAATTTGCTTAAATATTTGTTTTTGTAAATTCGTTTTTCCATAAAAATGATTACTATTGGTCTAGTGGAAAATTTATCAACGATAGTTAATTCATTTTCAATTATTTAAACCAATAGAATTTGTTTAAATAATTTCGTTTCGAATTTTTTTTAAATAAAAATTATTACTCTGGGTCTAGTGGAATATTTATTAGTAATAATTAACTAATGATTAATAATTATTTTAGTAATAAATAATTTATCAGTAGTATTCAAGTAATAATTTTTATATAAAAAATTTCAAAAAAATAACATTCATCAAAAAATATTGATAAATATTCCACTAAAGAAATATTAATAATTTTAATTTAAAAAATATTTACATAAATTACATTTGTTTAAACATTTGAAAATTAATGAATAAATGTTAATAAATATTACACTGGACTAATAGTAATAATGTTTAGAAGGAAGAACAAATTTGAAGAAATTATTTCAAAAATACTATTTATTTAAATAATTAAAAATTAATTAACTAATGATGATAAATATTCTACTAGACGAATATTAATAGTTTAAAGTAAAAAAAGACCAGAATTCAGTGCTGTAAAGGTCGATTTCATGAAGAATGGACATTTTTTGTTCTAAGGGTAGTTTTCAAGCACTCTTGGGGGCTTCTTAGGGTTGTCCAACCCCTATGTCTGATATATAAAATTCTTCTTTGGATAATTCTACACGGGCGTCTATACTTTCTTGACACTTTTTTTCAAACCCTAAAAAATTATTCCAAAGACTCAAAAAAATAATTTTTGCACATGCATTTTACATCTCCTTGCGATTAATCTTTATCGAGATATCTTCATTAGAATTTTTACATTCTCATCAGAGAAGGAATTAGATTTCTGTGAAATTTAATCCCCCTCCCTACCTCCCCCATCAATTTTGTCAAATGTCGACTTTTCGAGGCCCTCTGAATCCGAGAAACAGGTTTTTACTCATGTGCCTGCCCATATGTCTGCATGTATGTCTGTATGTGAGCGCGATGACTTTTGAAAAAATTAATCTATTGGATTGGCCTTTGGCATACAAACATCTTTTTATGGGGTTAGTTCTAGTTGGTCTAAGACAAAACTCCGCTTCAAAAACCGTCAAATCCACTTAGTTTTCACGTTTACATGACCGTTTTCGAAAAAGATCAAAATTTTTATTTTTTTATTTTGAAAATTTATTTAATGTTTAGTTTGGGGTGGCTCAGAACCATCTTCATTCATAAAATTCTGAAAGCTTTCACGTATCCCACAGTTTTCAATTTGCACAGACTAGGTTGCAATAAAGTGCATGAAGGGGAACCTACAGATTTAATTGGAATTTGAACCACTGAAAATACGCTGAGAGTGTATAGGAAACATTGCAAAGGTCAGGGATCGAACGGCGGAATTCTACCATGAAGACCGAGCACCTAAATGCCCGAGTTACTGAGGCTAACATCTATTATTATAGAACTCTCATTTATATACGATGTCTGTTCAAAAAATACGCGGATTGAGGTCATAAAAAAATGTACTTTATTCGGAAGTTACAGGTCTGGGTCTCCTTCAAAATACTCTCCTCCCCAATGCACACACTTATCCCAACGATGTTTCCACTTGTTGAAACAGTCCTGGTACGCTTCTTTTGTGATGGCTTTCAGCTCCTTCGTCGCATTTGCCTTAATCTCTGAAATCGTCTCAAATCTTCTTCCTTTGAGGGGGTTTCTTAGTTTTGGAAACAAGAAAAAGTCACAAGGAGCAAGATCAGGTGAGTATGGGGGGTGGGGAAGAACAGTAATCGAGTGTTTGGCCAAAAACTCACGAGTTCTGAGTGCTGAGTGAGCTGGAGCGTGGCGCAAATTTCGCAGTGATGCGATGCATATTCAATTTTTCGGTCAAAATCTCGTAACAAGATCAAACTGATATCCCACACTCTTGGGCAAGCTCCCTAATGGTCAGACGTCGATTTTCGCGTACCAGGATGTTAATTTTGTCACCGTGTGGGTCATCAGTTGACGTTGAAGGGCGCCCAGGACGCTCATCATCGTCAATCGACTGTCGGCCACCCTTGAAACGTTCATGCCACTTGAAACATGCAGCACGCTTCATGGCAACATCACCGTAGGCCGTGTTGAGCATGACAAATGTTTCAGTTGCAGATTTCCCGAATTTCACACAAAATTTCACAGCAATTCGTTGCTCTTTCAGGCTGTCCATTTTACAATCCGACAAACAAAAAAAACACACTTGACTTAAAACTGTGTAGCTTATGAACAAATGAAGATATCTGCGACTGGAATACCGCGTTTTAAACAGCTGATCTGTACGAACTTAGCGACACCAAGCGGATTCTCCTGAAACCAACTCGAGCCGCGAAATTCAAACAGTCCGCGTATTTTTTTAACAGACTGCGTATACCATTCCTATTTAATCTTTAGCTGCATAAAACAATATCACCGTTGTGCATTCATAGGAAAATAAATATAGGATTTTTATCAGACAATTTGCATGTAAACTTATAATTTATTATTAATTATAAATTATTATTGACAATAAATTGATAAAAATCATATGTCTATAAGTTTAGCGCATTTAATTCCATGTGCAGAATTTCATGTGTACAGTTTTAACGTGTAGACTTTAATGTGCACAGTTAAACGTATACAGTTTAATTTGCACAATTTCAACATGTCAAATTTTCAAATAGCGAAATGTAAAATTCAAAGGAATTAATGTGCAGAGTTATTATGTGTAGACTTAGCGAGGTAGACTTTAATGTGTAGACTTTAATGTGCATAGTCTCAGGTGGTGAATTAAACGTGTAGAGTTGATCACCTTCATATAATGTCTACACGCAATATGTAGAATCAAACAACGTGTAGATTCGATATGTGTAGTATCGATACCCAGCCTAATTTTTACCAGAAAAAACTATTTTTTCACTAAATTTGTTCAATTTTCAATCAATGATATGAATTTTTAAACAACAAAAATGAATTTTTAACCAAGAAGATTAATTTTCGAACAAAAAGACGAATTTTCGCAAAACGATTGAATTAGTATGCTAAAAATCTTTTTTTAAAAACTGACAAATTTTCTATTCATTTGATTAATTTTTAACTAAATAATTGAATTTTCAATAAAAAAACATGAATTCTCAACCAAATCGTTGAATTTTTTACCACAAAAAAGCAATTTTTATACAAATGGTTGAATTTGCAAGTACAAGGAAAAAATTTAAGTTTTAGTTTATTTGTTAAATAACTTTATTTACTTTTATTTATCTATAAATTATAAAATAAATTTTTATTTAAGTTTATATTATTTTTTAAACAATATTAATTGTAAGATTACCTCCTTTAATATAATTTTTTATAAAAAGATTACAAATGTATTATTTTAATAAACACACTTTCATATTTATTTCATAATTTTTATTAATAATTACGGTAATTATATATTTTTATTATTTAAAATTATTTTTAACATTTATCATTTTTTTAAATCAAAATAAAAGGAATTTTGAAACAAAGAGATGCTTTTTCAACTAATATTATGAATCTATAAATCTGAAAAATTTAATTTAAAAAACTAGTTCAACTTTACATCAAGTAGGTTAAGTTTCTAAGATAAAATACGAATTTCGAACAAAAGGCAAGAATTTTCAACCAAATAGTTGAATTTTTAAATAAAAAAGATTAATTTTCAGTTAAATAGTTAAATTTTCAAGTAAAAAGGATAATCTTTTAACAAAAAAAAATGAAAAAATTATATTATAAATTTAAATAATCTAAATTTTTATTCAAATAACGAATTTTTGGCAAAATTGTTAAATCTTCAATCAAAAAGATTAATTTTTAGATAAAAATAAGTTTTCAACGAATAAGATTTAAATTTTTAATGAACAAAAGAAGTTTTAAATAAAATATACGAATTTTTTTGCTAAGAAGGATAAATTTTTATCTCAAAATGGAAAAGTTAAATTTCCTGTTAAGTAAAATTATTTACGACGGAAAAAAAGACAAAAACTTTTTTTAAATCCGACTTACGAATTACGCCAAATTACTAGTTCGGAAAATCGAGCAGTCGATATTCAATGCACAACAGTCCCGCTCAAATTAGCAATTTTCGTCTTACAGACACTTTTGTATTATATTTACACTAATTTTACAGCATTTTTGATGATAAGAGACTGATTCAGTGAGTGAGAAAGATCAGTCTTATTCCTGATTTTTGACAATTTTCAATATTTAACTTAAACTGTTGGTAAAATCTAATAAAAAAAATGGTTAACATCCGAAAGTTATCTTAAATGAACCTTGAGGTCTCCTCTTTAAAATAAGCGCTGTAAATTATAAAAATGTTTAATTTTCTCGAATTATCTTAGAAAGCGTAAAGCCGTGCGAAAGACAAAAATCGCTGCCGTGTATTGCCCCTTGTAATGTGCGTCAGTCCCACTCAACGCAGCGATTTTCCTCTTGCGCACGACCCTGCATTTTTTACGATAACTCGTGAACCAATTAACCTTTTTAATTTTTTCTGGGCTCATTTTGAATAGGAGATCATAAGGTTCATTTTGAGTAAACCTCAAATGTTTAAAAAATATATTCTATTTTATTTTTTGCCGAAAATATTATAT
>NC_046661.1:87693331-87696309 GCF_010883055.1 Belonocnema kinseyi | reverse complement strand
ATGGGATTACATGGAATCAAACCAGATTATAAGATATTGCATTGGATTACATAATATGACAATGATTACAAGAGATTTCATATATTACATGGGATTTTATAAGATTGCCAGAAATTGCACTAAATTAAATATAGGATTATACAAGATTACAAAAGATTACAAAGAATTAACTGAGAAGACTACTTAAGATAACACAAGATCACATGTCTAACAAGGGATTTCATAGATTACATGGTATCTTGAAATATTACTAGAGATTATATAAAATTATATGGGATAAAATAGGATTACATGTGATTGCATCAGATTACACAAGCTTACATTAGATAACATAATATGATAGGTAATATCGGGCATGACATACATATAATGGAATTTCAAAAGATTACAAAGTATTACAGAAGATTACCTATGGGATGATATAAGATTACATGATACTCCTGAAGATTACACAGGATTACACGAGAGTACTTTACAAGATTACTAGATATTGCACAAGATTACAAGAAGAACAAGAGATTTCATAGATTACATGGGATCTTGAAAGATTACAAGAGATCACACAAAACACATGGGATAAGATGGGATTACATAGGATCAAACCAGATTATACAATCATGCATTGGATTACACAATATGATATGGATTACAAGGGATTTCATATATTACATGGGATTTTATAAGATTACCAGAAATTGCACAAAATTAAATTTAGGATTATACAAGATTACACAAGATTACAAAGGATTAACTGAGGCGACAACTAAAGATGACACAATATTACATGGGACCTTAAAATATTACGAAAGATTACATAAACAAAAAATTACATATGGGATTATATAAGATTGCATGATATTTATGAAGATTACATAAGATTAAAAATGATTAACTGAAAAGACTACTAAAGATAACACAAGATTGCAAGGACAAAAAAGGATTTTATATAATACATGACACCTTAAAAGATTACTAGAGATTATACAAAATTACATGGGATTATATAAGATTACACGATTCTTCTGAAGATTACACAGGATTACACGGCAGTACTTTACAAGATTACTAGAGATTGCACAAGATTACAAGGACAACAAGGATTTCATAAACTACATGCGATCTTGAAAGATTACTAGAGATTACATAAAATTACATGGGATAACATGGGATTACATTGCAGAGTGTACTTAATATTGAAATTTGAATTCAGTCTGTTTCGAAAAATTTAAATACTATATCCTGTATTTATTATTTTCAATAAAATAAAACTTTTTTTAATGTTGTGTAAGAGTAGTTCATCGTAAATAATAATTGTTATTTCTGAATAAAAAATTCAAAAAGTTTTGTTTGAAGTTCTTTTGTTAAACTCTGTTTAATAGTAAATAATAAATAACAAAAAATCATATTATATATAATAATACAGTGATAAACTCTGTTTCAATCAAAATGTAAAGAAAGTAATTTTCAATTTGCAGTGTTCAAATCATTATCATATTGCAGTAACTGTAATATGATACTGTTTCTTTCTCTCTGCAGCTCTGAAACCATACAATTCTGCTAATAAATTATTGTCATCTTAAAAATCATGCAGCTTAATGCTATTTTGTAAATAGTCCTATTTTGACTTAGTCAATTTCTGAATATTAAAATTTAATTTTCCTATATTTTTAAGGCTTCCATTTAAAAACGTTGCTTTTCAATTATTGTTAAGATTAGTAAAAGTATTCAAAGTTGTTTAATTTAAAATTTTTTCGCCTTTAAAATGTAAATGATCGAAATTCAGATTTAAATGTTGTCATTTTGGATTTTTTTAATATAGCATTTTTAATAATTATTTTTATATTTTACACCATTCTTTATACGTGTATTTTATATATTTTATATATTTTATATATTTTATATATTTTATATATTTTACACGAGTCAGTTTTAAATACCTTAGTTGTGAATTTTTATAATTATTAAAAATTTTATAATAGATAACGTTTCAATTTAAATTTGTTTATCGTTTATCAATAATAAATAAAGTATTTAAATTTTGAATCCTTATAAATTGTTCAATTTTCAAATCTATTAAATTCAAGCTTAGGTTAGAAATGGAAAATCATGATCTTTATATTTAATTAGAAAAAATGTTCAATTTTTTATTTGAAATCTTCTGAATTCTTAAATATTTATTTTTAAATTGTTGAATTATTACATTTTGGAATTTGATTATTCAATTCTGAAAATTTAGTTTTAAATCCTTCCACGATTTTAAATTCAACTTTTAAAGCTTAAAAATAATCTCTTCAATTTCTAAAGCTTCTAATTTTAATTTCTTCTCTTTTAAATGTCTTTCTCAAAATCTTGGTCTAATTTTATTGTTCGATTTTTATTTTGTTATAACTTCTTATTATTAAATTTTGAATAAGTGAATTTCGAAAAGTGTAAATATAATAGCCGTTATTTATTATTTTAAACACAATTATCTAAAAATGTTACCCCATAATAACACACAATAAAGAATAGTTTTATTTCCCTAAAAAAGAGTTGTTTCATCTTCCTTTGATAAATTCTCTTCCAACTCAATCAGAGAATAAAAATATAATGAAAGTAATTTCCAGTTTTTCAATCAGTATTTTATTTTAGTTCCGTTCTCGGTATACTTTGATAAGAGACTGAGCTCTCAAACCATAAAATTAGCCAGCTAAATTATTCCTTTTGCCAGGAATGAAAGTGCCTTCCCTATAATTAAATTTTGTAGGAAATTATCTTATGACAAGTCGCAATTATCGCACTCAAGTTTTGAAAATATTATTCCCAGAAGATGCAATGGTTATGGAATAAGGGTTCTTGTGGTCTTCAAAGGAAACCATGAATAATTGATAAGGCCATAGCAGCATTGGTGAAAGTCGACTTTGTCTGTAGATTTAGAAAATTATTTTTTGAACGAATTTGTCTGATTACAGTATCATCTAGAAATATATAATAATATT
>NC_046661.1:87684168-87693231 GCF_010883055.1 Belonocnema kinseyi | reverse complement strand
TCTTTCAAGATTCCATTTAATCTATGAAATACCTTGTTGTCCTTGTAATCTTGTGTAATCTTATGTAATATCGTATAATATTATGTAATCTCGTGTAATCTTGTATGTTACTATATGTTATATTATGAAATCCCATGTAATATATGGAATCCCTTGTAATCGCTGTCATATTGTGTAAACTCGTGTAATATGGTGTGATCCCATGTAATCTTTTGGAATCCCTTAAAGCATGTACATTCCAATGGAATGTCTTCTAATCTCATCTAATCTTAGGTAATCGCATGTAATCCAATGTAATCCCATGTACTCCTGTATAATCTCTCAATATTTTGGTAGATTAATGGATAACATTTTTCAAAATCTCACCAATCCCTACTGAACAGGAAATCAAATGTTTTTGTGGTACAAGGTTTAAGGTTTAAGGATTAATCCAAAACAATTTTGCGCAATCCCATGTGCAGTAAAACTCTTCTATAGCGCCGATTTTGGGGCTGACGGTGGGTAGGAACTTACTTAATATAGCCCAATCCGATTTTGTTTGTTCACGCCTGAGTGCTCGCCTGAGTGACAACCGCAGAGCCGTGCACCCCGCGCAGCTTCTGATACACCTACCTGCGGCGCGGCGTCGATTCATGGAAGGTCTATAAAGGAGAGGGCTATTAAAGAGTTTCACTGTAATCTGAATTTGTAAATCCCTATTAAACAAAAGATAAAACATTTGTTCGACACGAGGGATTAATCACTGTTGTAATCTGGTGTACACTTTGCCATGTAATCCCATGTCATATTGTGAATCTCGGATAATTTTGTATAATCTATTGTAATCTTGTGTATTCATGTGTAACCGTGTATAATCCCATATGTAATCTTGTATAATGCTATGTGTTATCTTGTGTAATCCGTTGCAATCTTTTGAAATTATTTGTAATTTATATAATCCCTTGTAATCCCTGCAATCTTGTGCAATGTAATGTATTTTCGTGTAATCTAATGTAATCCCAAGTAACCTTATGTAATCCTTTGTAATGTTTTAGAATCCTATGTAATATATGCAATCCCTTATAATCTCTGTAATATCATATAATTAATTTTGTAATCTCATGTACACTCTGCCATGTATTCTTATGTGAGGTCATGTAATTTCGGGTCATATCATGTTATTTTTGATACTCTTATGTAGTCTTGTATTTTTTCGTTATGTAATCTTCTGTAATCCTCTGCAATCATTTGAAATACCGTGTCATATACAGGGTGGACACGCTGGGGCTTACATACATGGCGAGTTGAATGCTACCCGAATTGCACAACAGCAGGGGAGAAGCCATTATACAGGGGTATTTTCATATTTCGCGCCTTTAAAGTTGCATTCGGATCGGCCATTCAGCCAAGTTCGTGTATCTTCGGATCAAGTTTATGATAGTTTCCATGGTTGCGTTCGAAACTTCAAACGGTTATGTTCACATTCACCTGTTTGCCCTAGTCGCTGTCAGTAAATGTAGGCAATGTTAATTTAAAGTTTACGCATGTAATATTTCATTCACTTTATTTGAAACATATCCCGTCTATTCCTAACATACCTTTTTTGATGCATTAAAAATAAGGGTTAAACACCATTCACTCTTCGCCCACTGGAAGCACAGAATATTATTACTATTTTATAGTATTTCTCACTTAGCAGCCATTCTATAATGTTATTGGCACAGAAAAAAATGACGTTTACTTTTCAGTTCACATGTCTCACTTCATTATTAATTGAACACTTTTATTATTTGTAATTACGATATAACATAACCTATATTGTTTTGACACTTGTATCCGCTTGAAGTTTCGAACGCAACCATGGAAACTATCATGAACTTGATCCGAAGATGCACGGACTTGACTGAATGGCCGATCCGAATGAAACTTTGAAGGCGCGAAATATGAAAATACCCCTGTATAATGGCTTCTCCTCTTCTGTTGTGCGATTCGGGTAGCATTCAACTCGCCATGTATGTAAGCTCCGGCGTGTCCACCCTGTATGTTGACCCTTGCAATACCTGTAATCTTTTGTAATTAATATGGTCTCTTGAATTCCAATGTAATAATCTCGTGTAATCTGATGTAATCCCATGCAATATATAAGTCCCTTGTAATCTTGTGTAAGTAAACGTAACCTTATGTAATCTCGTGTTATATACTGTAATAGCACGTAATCTTCTGTAATCATTTGTAATGATTTAGTATCTCATTGGATAAAATTTTTTTAAGTTTTTTATTTCCTATTAAACACAATATAAAAAAAAATTTTGGTACTTGGGGTTAATCACTGTTCTAAATTCATGTATATTTTTTCATGTAATCCCATGTAATCTCGCATAATCTAGGGTAATCTCGGGTACTCTTGTATAATCTTGTGTAATTCCATATGTAATAGTTTGTTATCCTTTGTAATCGTTTCATATTCCATGTAATCTTTCATAATCTTGGGTAATCTCATGTAATCTCTGGTACTCTTGTATAATCTTGTGTAATTACATATGTAATACTGTGTTATCCTTTATAATCGTTTCGTATTCCACGTAATATATACAATTCCTTGTAATCCCTGGAATCTTATATAATCCAATGTAATCTTGTGTAATATTATATAATTTGACATAATCGCATATATTCTTGTCCAATTTCTTATAATATTTTGGTGTATCAATAGTTAATATTTTTTAACTTTCTAAATCTTTATTAAATACAATATTAAAAATTTTTAGGGGGTGCGAGGGGTTCACCACTGTTGTAATGTGATGCACACTCTGCCATGTTATCTCATGTAATGTTAAATCTCTTATAATCTGTGGTAAAATTGTGTTATCTTACATACTCCAATATGTAATATTGGGTAATTTATTTTAATATTGTGTAATCCCTGTAATCTTGTGTAATCCAATTCAATTTAGTGTAATATAATGTAATCTGGTGTTATCAGACTGCAATCTCATGTAATCTCTTGGATTCTGATTTTAACTCTGCCATGTCATCCCATGTAATCCCATGTAATTACACGTAATCGTATGTTCTCTAGCGTAATACTGTGTAATCTCTGGTAAGCGTGTGTAATCGTGTATGATCTGATATGTAATTTTATGTTACCACTTGTAATATTTGAAATCCTATTAAAACTATGTAATCTCTTGTAATTATTGTAATCTCGTGTAATCCCTGTAATCTTCTGTAATCTAATGTGATATCGTATAATTACATGCAATCTGGTGCAATCATTGTAATTTTAATTAATCCTGTCAAATTAAAAATGTAATGTGTAAAATATAAAAATAATTATTAAAAATACTATATTGAAAAAATCCAAAATGTAAATTTTCAAAATCGTACAATTTAAAAAAGAAAGTTTTTAAATACAAAATTTGATACTAATTTCGAGATTGAAAATTACTTTCCTTAAATTTTGATTCTCGAATGTATTTTTAAAAGAGTTCATCAATGGATCTTCAAAAAACTCTTTTTAAATTTAGACATTAAAGGAACAAAAATTATTTTTGATGTGTGTCACTTTTACGTAATATTTTCAAAACTTAAAATTCTGTTTAAATAAATAAATAAAGATTAGAAATAATATTATATAAAGAATTCCAGATTTAAGAGTAATGCAAAGTCAATAATAATAATAATAGTTTAAAATTGTGCAATTAAACATGTAAGTTGCCCAAATTGTACGATTTCAATTCTAAAACCTGAAAATAATATGATTTTTTATTAAGAATTAAATAGTTTAAAATTTTAACTTTCAAATTAAACAAATTCAGCTATAAATATTTTTGATTTAAATCTTTGAAATTTTATACGATAAAAAATTCCAATTAAAGAATTTAAAATTAAACAAATGAGGAAATTCATTTTTATAATTTGGAAATTGAAAAATTTTTAAATTGACGCATTCAAAACATAAAAAAAATAAAATCGGTAAAATCAATAAATAAAGTTCAAACTTAATTATGTAAAATTCGATCTTTCTAAAAATTGATTTAACTAATTTGTTGAAAATTATTTTTTTTATTAAAAATTAATTTTTTTGAATGAAAATTCAAATATTCTATTTTAAAAGTCTACTATTATATTTTTAGTTAAAAATATACCTGTTTTGGTTACCAATCGTATTATTTGATCAATAATTCAACTGTTTTGTTAAAAATTGATCTTTTTTACTAAAAAATGGAACGAATAGCTATTTTTTGTTGAAAATAATTTTACTATTGCTTCCTTTTAATTTAATTTTTTACTTTCTTGTTAGAAATAAAATTTGCTTCAAAGTTTAATAATTTTGGTTGGGAAGTACACTATTACATTTTTTTATTTATTATTTGGTTAAAAAAAGAATTACTTGGTTAAAAATTTCCAATTCCAATTCCAATTCGCCTTCAAAAATTTATCTGGCCGTTTTTTTCTTCACTGAAAAATCTTTCGGGATTAAAAATTTGTATTTATCGATCAAAAATTCAATTGATTTTGGTAAAAAATTCAACTATTTCATGACGAAAAAAACTTTGTTGTTAAAAATTCATATTTGTGGATTAGAGCTTGAATTATTTAGAAGAAAATTCGCCTATTTGATTCAAAATTTCAAAATTTGGTTGCACTTTTTTTATTCTTCACTTAAATAGATTTTCTGGCTTAAAATTTACCTCTTTTTCAACTTAGTCTTTTTGCTTTAATAATTTTAATTTTTGGTTACCAGTTTTTCCCTTCTTCGTTGAAAATCTTTCGGGATTTAAAATTCGTCTTTATAGTTTAAAAATTCTTTAAAATTTCAAATTTTGTTGAAATTTCTTCTTTCTTTGCTGACAAATCTTTCAGGGTTAAAAATTGGTCTTTTTAGTTTACTAATTCAACAAATTTATCAGAAAATTTCATTATTTAGTGGGAATGAAACTTTTTCGTTAAAAATTCAAATTTTCGGGTGGAAAATCGAACTATTTCTAATTTGACTTTTTAACTCAAAAATTCCAAAATTTTATTGCCATTTTTTTCTTTATTGAAAAATTTTTCTTGGTAGAAAATTCATCTCTTTTGTTGAACATCTATCTTTTTGGTTAAATAATTCAAAAATTTGGTTGCAATTTTTTGTTCTTTACTAAATATCTCACAGGATTAAAAATTTACCTATTTTGTTTAAAATTTGTCTTTTTGGTTTAAAAAATAAACTGATTTGGTATAGAAGCCTTTTGGGCTTTAAAATTCCAAAATTTGGTTCGAATTTCAATTTTTCTTTATCAAATAAAAGCGTTCTATTTACTTTATTATTTACTTTTTTATTTTATAAATTGACAATTTTTTTTATGTTTGAGAATTGTATGACTTGAAAATTTCTCTCTTTAGGCGTTTTTTTAGGAAATGTTTTGTCAGGATTTTCATTCTTCCCATTAAATATATTTTGGGCACTGAAGTGGAATCTGAATTTTTATTTAATCTAAATTTAAATTACACTAATTTAATTTAATTAATTTAACAATTAGTGAAAAAAATAGTTTACGAAACTTCATTTTAAAGCACTTCAAATGAAGAGATTTTAAAATCAAACAATTTTAAAACCTAATTTTCAATGCTTTTCAATGTTCAAAAGTTAAACACTTAAATAAAAAAATTTCACTGCGAACATTAAGTAGGTAAGATTAATTTATCTCCTTTATTATTCATTTAATATTTTTAATTCAAACAATTTATCGATTTCAGAAATTGGATTTCTTTTAAAGAAAATATCCTCAAGTTTACTGTCAAAATAACAAATCTGCTCGAAGAAACGGGCTTTTGAAAGCATTCAGACGTAAAATGAAAGGTCAAAGTGAAGACCTGGATATCCGTCGATTGTAGGCAAATTTTAATTATTTCTCATGTGACGAGACCGAGAGCCTTCATGAAATCATCGAAACATTTGACGTATTTTTTTAATCTAGAAGATTAAACAGCAATTTATTTACAGAAGTTTACAAAATATTAGAAAAAATTCGAAATTTTAAAAAATGGTTATGAAAATCGAACTGTTTGGTTTAAAATAAAAGATTTATTTTAAAAATCAACTATTTGGTAGAAAATTAACTTTTTTGTTGAAAATTCATAGTTTCGGGTGGAAAATTTAATTGTTTTGTAATTATTGTCTTTTGGGTAGAAAATTAATCTTCTTTTTTCAATTCATATTTTTGGCTCTGGATTCAACTATTTTGTTATAAATTCGTCTTCTTTGGTTGAATTTAAGTGGTACAAAATTCGTTTCTTTTTTGTTTTTGTTAAAAATTATTTTTTTCAGTTAAAAAATCTACTATTTGGTAGAAAATTAAACTATTTCGTCAAAAATTTAAGTTTTTTTTTAATTAACTATTCAGTAAAAATCTTTTTTTAATTATTTTTTAAAACTGAAAGTGTAAGTGTTCCATTTCTCGTTGGGCACTTATCTTTTTCAGTTACAATTTCAAGTATTTTGTCTAAAATTAATTTTTTCACATTCTCATCAGAGAAGGGATTAGATTTGTGTAAAATTTGACCCCCCCCCCAGTTTTTGTCAAATGTCCACGTTTTGAGACCCTCTGAAACCGAAAAACAGGTTTTTACGAATGTGTCTGTCTGTATGTCTGTCTGTGAACAAGATAACTTTCGAAAAAATTAATCCATTAGATTGCCCTTTGGCACACTCGTTTAGTGTCCTAAACTAAAGGTCAAGTTCGTTAGTCAGCCACTTTGGTTGAAAATTCCAAAAGTGGTCACATTTTGAATATTTTTCAGACCACTTTTTTGAAAATGCCAAAATCCTATGTACAGTTATTTATAGTATTCAAAAAGTTCAACAATTCATCCTAATGACTTTTTTTGAAAAATCAAAAATTACCAGAGTTAGAGCATTTTCAAAATCCAAAAAAACAAATTAAAATGAACATTTTAAGCCAAACAATGCATGATACGAAAAAAAGTCAGAAGAAGAAAAACGTTGCTTTTAGAAATCCCTACAAGATCATGATAACAATTTTTTTAATTTGGTCGAAAAGTTGAAAATTCCAAATTTGATCGTACCAAAAATGTTTGAAACCACATTTTTTCAAGATTTAAAAATTCTATGTACGGTTGTTCATATTACTCAAAAACTCAAACAATTTATCCTTATGACTTTTTTCTATAAATAGAAAATCATCAGAGTTAGGGCATTTTCAAAATCCAAAAAAAAAACTAAAATGAACATTTTAAGTAAATCAACACATGATATGAAAAAAAGGCAAAAGAAGAAAAACTTTGCTTTTTGAAGGCCCTAATAGGATTATAATAACAACTTTTTTAATTTGCTCGAAAATTTGGAAATTCCAAATTTGATCCTACCAAAAAAAAATCCACAAATTCCATTTTTTAGTTAAACTATTTAAGATACGAAAAAAATGAAAAAGCTCAAATTACATGCACTGGAAAAGACTACAAAATCATAATGAATCACTTTTTGACACAAGTTGCGAAAATGGTTTGCCTAAATAAGATATAAAATTTTGATTTTCACATTTCTTTGATAGGGCACGCGCTTCTTACATTCACAGGGGGGGGGGGGCAAAGATTTTTAAATTCCACGTACGGCTATTTATAACACACGAAAATGTTAACAATTTATCTTGATGGATTTTTTTGATAACAAGAATATTATCACAGTTATGGCTTTTTCAAAATACAAAATGAAAATAAAAATTCTAAACCAATCAACGCACGATATAAAAAAAGGTAAAAAAAATGATAACGTTACTTTTTGAAAAACTTACAAGGTCATCATAACAGGTTTTATAATTTAAAAAAATCGAAAATTCATCTTTTAATCGCACAAAAATACTGAATTATTACATTCTCATAATAATAAGAAGGTATTGTTTTATGGGAAAACTGACTATCGTGGATTTCTTGAAATTTTCACTTTTCAAGAATCCCTAATTCCCAAAGAAACCGGTATTACGATGACGTCTGTCTGTCGGCCTTGTCATTATCGTCGGTGTCGTTGTAGTCTGTAAACACAGTAATATTTGAAGTTATTATTTTATTGAATTTCCCTTTGACACACTTTATAAGGATATGAAAAGAAAGGACGATTTCATTAGCCAGCTATTTTAAATAAAAATGCAATAATTTAGAGCATTTTCAAAATGTTTAAGACCACTTTTTTAAGATTTGAAATTTTCATATACAGTGTGTCCCATATTTATAGGGCCATCCCATTTTTTAAGGATAATTTTTTTTCTATTGGAACAAACTGCACCAAATTTTTTGAGTGAATAAATGAGTCGAGTTAACGATTTTTCCTAAAATACAGAGCTCGCAATTCCATTCGTTCATTTATTTGGGCATTTTTTCGAAAAAATCGGTGTCCCAAATTATTAGGGCCACTAAAAAAAATTCAATTTTTCCGAAAGAATTCAATTTATTCAACAAAATACGTACATATAAAAAGATTTTATTCACAAAATTAGTAATTAATAGTATTTGCGTCATTTTTGACTTGCTCGCATGTATGGCTGCGTTGTCCTGCTGGAAAGTCAATTTTGCAGAGCGGAAACGTCCAAGGTAGGGCTTAAGATGTTCTTCCAGCACTGCCTGGTAATCTTCGCTTTTCATTTTATGAGAAATAAAAACTAAGGCCACTTTTCCGAAACCGCTGTATGCCCCCCATACCATGACGGAACCGCCTCCAAAGTTTCGGGATGAAAAATAACGAGGCTCATGTCTCAGATCACGCCAATAATAACGCATTCCGTCAGGACCATCTAAATTAAATTTTTTTTCGTCAGACCAGATAATCTGAAAAGCAAGTAAAAGACCCAAGCTTTAATTACATAGGCTTGAAGGAACTAATTACTTGCTATGAGAAAAAATGCACTGTCTAAGTATGTACGAGGGTAGTTCAATAAGTCCTTAGAATGACCAACAGATGGCGCGCGAATCGCTCCAAATCATCTTTTTTCAGTCAGCACCACTCCCGGCTAGATATATGGTGCAGTCACAGTCCACATCTTCTGAGTTTACGTGTTTTTATAACCAATTGAAAAAAAAAATTGTTCG
>NC_046661.1:87673826-87684068 GCF_010883055.1 Belonocnema kinseyi | reverse complement strand
GAGCTCCAAGGAGATTATGTTGAAAAATAAAAAAAAATTTACCCAAAAAAAATTGTTTTTATACTTCATTCTAAGGACTTATTGAACTACCCTCGTACCTTTGACCATTCGTGCGTCCAATGCAGCTTCTCTTCTGCAAAATTGTAGCGTGCCTGCATATGATGAGGTTTCAGTTTAGGCGCTTTTTGCATTGTTTCACATACTAAATTAGGGGAATCCTTCAATACTCGATGCACTGTACTTTTGGACACTTGAGGAGCCACATCATTTTTTATTCTTCTGCACCCCTTAGTTGTTTGCGAGGCGGCGGCGACTATTTTTCGTTTGTCACGATCTGAGAGCTTTGGCCGTGGTCCACGTTTCTTCTTCACTATTTGATTACTTCTATTCTTTATATACAGGTAAGTAACATTTCTCGATCGGTTTATAAGCTTCGCTATTTCACGTTGTGATTTCCCACATTTTTCATACGCATCGATTGACGCTTTTTCTTCTGCAGACAATGCTTTCCCTCTTCCCATATTTGTTTTGTTACCTCGAATATTATTAACGCACAAGCACAATTTAACTGGCCAAAAATGCATTCGGAAGCCTATTTATACCAGGTGTATACATATGTGCATGCCAGGTAAAACGAGAAAAGCCCGGGAACTCCCGCTACTTACGGGGATCCCCGTAATAAAAATAGGAGAAATATTTATTTCGAACATATTGTGCGAATATACACTTTTAAAATAGGAAAAATACGTCGATAATCCCCAAAAAGAATGTATGTGGGAAAGTATGTATGTGAAAAATCCTCGGGAAAAATTTAAATTAAAAGAAAAACACAACTGTAAATTACTTTGGGAATTCACGCACAATATTTAGTTTGTATACATACATATGTATATGTTTATGGCATGTAAGAAGTAAAATTTTAAATTATATATTTTAAATTGCATTATTTTACGAATTATTTATTATTCTTCAAAAAAATTGAAGTTTTTTTTAGTGGCCCTATTAATTTGGGACACCTATTTTTTCGAAAAAATGTCCAAATAAATAAACGAATGGAATTGCGAGCTCTATATTTTAGGAAAAATCGTTAATTTGACTCATTTATCCACTGAAAATATTTGGTGCATTTTGTTTCAATAGAAAAAAAATTATCCTTAAAAAATGGGGTGGCCCTATAAATATGGGACACACTGTAGTGCTGTTTATAGTGCACAAAAATATGAACAATTTATCTTGATGACTTTTTTTGATAACAACAAAATTACCAGAGTTATAGCGTTTCCAAACTTTAAAAGAATAATAATAAAAACGAAAATGACTATTCTATGTCAGTCAACGCACCACATGAAAAAAAGTCAAGAAAATAAAAATATTAGTTTTTAAAGACCTACACGATTATCATAACAACTTTTTGAATTTTGTTAAAAAATCGAAAATTCAAATTCTTGTCGCACAAAAATGATATATTATTACATTCTCTTCATAATGGGAAGGCATTCGTTTTATGTGAAAACTTTCTATCGCTAAATAATCTGAATAAATGTATTATAAGTTTGATACAGAAGTGTTAAAAATAATATAGAAAAGTTAAAATTTTGGACAAAATCGAGTGCGAAGCACGAGATACGTGGTGAGAATGTGTTCGTTAAGGCCGAAGAAGCTTTAACAAAGGAGAATTCACAATCACCAAATTACAGTTGTCGATGTTTGGTTCGTTAACCTTAATAGGTCTGTGCACAAATGTGGGGCGAATACAAAGAACGAGCGCAAAGGGCGAGACAAATGCAAAATCGAGCGCGAACCAGCAGTCGCGCGCCCTAGGCGCGCTCAGATTTGCGAGCAAAGCGAGCCGCGTACGTAGCGCGCAATGAGAATGTGCGCACAAAGCGGGCAGATTTTTTAGTTGAAAATTCGTTTATTCGGCTCTCAATTATTCAACTATTTTGAGAGAAAATTGAACTATTTGATAACGATCGTCTATTTATAGTTTATGGTCTTTCTTGATTCAATTAGGCTGGTACAAAATTAGTTGTTTTTTTGTTGTTGGAATTATTTATCTTATTTTAAAATTAAACTATTGGGCAAACATTAAACTAATTATATGACAAATTAAATGCTTGTTAGAAAAGGAATTTTTTGTTGAAAATTCATACTGTCGGATGGAAAATTCAACTGTTTTGTAGAAAATTCATCCATTTTGTTGAAAATTCGTCTTTTTTGTTTTCTATTTCTTTTCTTTGCTATTTTGCTAAAAATTAATTTTTTTGGTTCTATTTAACTGGCTGAAAATACATTTTTTTTGTTGAAGATTATTTTCTTAAGTGGAAATGCAACTATGTATTTTGGTTGAAAATTGAAATATTTTGTTAAAAATTGAACTATGTATTTGAAATATTAACTACTTGGTAAATGACTTGTTTTTTTTTATTTATTTTTTTGCATTGATTTCTTAAACCTGAAAATTTAAATATCCCATTTCTGGTGGAAAATTTTTTTTTAGTTTAAAACTTATCATTCTTAGTTAAATATTCAACTATTTTAGTAGAAAATTAAAATATTTATTGGAAAAATTAACCACATGGTATAAAATGAAATTTTGTTGAAAATTCAGTGTCGGGTGGAAAATTCTACTCTCTTGTGGAAAAATAATTTTTTTAGTTAAGAATTCAACTATTTTAGAAGATAATTAAACTATTTTGTTAAAAATTAATTTTTTTAAATAAAAATTTATATTTTGTTTCAAAATATTTTCTTCGTTTGGCATAAAATCCATGTTTTTTCTGAAAACTCCTCTATTTAGGTAGAAAATTAATCTTGATTATTGAGAAATCATCAACTGGTTTAGGATTCAATTATTTTGTTGAAAATTCTTCTATTTTAATTAAATCGAACTGGTTAAAAATACCCTAGTAGACTCGTTTTTATGACTTTCAAATACAACAGTCAGGTCGAAAATTAAGCTATACAGTTAAAATTTAATTCGTTTATTAATAATTAAGTTGTTTTATAGAAAATACTTCTTTTTTGTTAAAAAAATCTAGTTGTTTGATTGAAAATTCAACTATTTTAGTAGAAAACTGAACTATTTGGTAGAAAATTAACTTTTAGTTGAAAAGTGTTATGGAAAATTGAACGATTTTTTGGAAAATTCGTCTTTTTTTATTCAACTTAACTTGTAGAAAATTCGTTTTTTCCTTGAAAATTATCTTTCTTAGTTAAAAATTAAACTATACAAGTATTTTGTAAAAAATTAAACTGGCTATTTGAAAAATTAACTTCTTGGTAAACAATTTGTTTTTGTTAAAAAACTAGTTTTTTAAACTAAAAATGTAACGTTTATTTCTGGTTAAAAACTGATTTATTTTTTATTTTAAAGCATATCTTCCTGAGTGCAAAATTCAATTATTTTGGCAGAAAATTCAACTCTTTAATTAAAAATTTATCTATTTTGTTGAGTATTCGTCTTTTTGGGTAGAAAATTAATCCCCTTTTTGTAATTCGTTTTCTTCTGTTTATAATTATTTTTGTTCGTTTAAAATTTAACTATTTTGGAAGAAAATTCAACTATCTTCTCAAAAATTAAACTAATTATTTAAAAAAAATTAAATTCATGAAAAATAATTCATCTTTCATTGTTAAAAATTTATTTTTTAAACTTAAAGTTTAAATATTCCATTTATGGTAGAAAATTATCTTTTCTAGTTGAAAACCTAATCTTTCTTAATTAAAAATTCAATCATTTTATAGAAAATTCACAATTTCGGGTGAAAAATTAAACGGTTTTGTGAAAAATTCATGTATTTTGTTAAAAATGCGGCTTTTTGTGTAGACAATTAATCTTCTTTTTTGAAAATTCATCTCTTTGACTGTGGATTCAACTATCTCCTTAAATATTGAACTATTTATTTAAAAAATTGATTACTTGATAAATAATTTTTCTTGTAAAAAAATTAATTTTTTTAACTGAAAATGTAACTATTTCGTTGAAAATTCGTATTTTTGACTATTTATTTGACAAATTAACTACATGGTATTAAAAATAAACTTTTTCGTGGAAAATTCAACTTTAAAAAATCTTCTTTCGGTTCAATTTAACTGGTAGAAGATTCGTATTTTCTTTTAAAGAAAATTCATTTTTTGAACAAAAAATATAACTTTAACATTTTTTCTTTGAAGATTTTTTTAAATTGAAAATTATACAATTTAGTTGCAAATTTAACTGTTTGGATAAAAAATTAAACTGTGTAGTAAAAAATGATCTATTCAGTTAAACATTTATTAACAAATTATATTTAGGTATTTTTTAATTAAAATTAAAATAGCTTTCGGTTGATACACTAAGTATTACAGATTTCATTAAGGATTATTTTTTTCGGTTTTTTAATTCACTTGTTTGTTAAAATTCCATTCTTCTGTAGAAAATAGTTGTTTTTGTGTAAAACTTTATTTCTTCGTAGATACGATCTACATTAAAAATTAAGTTATTTATTTTAAAAATTGATTATTTGGTTGTAAATTAACTTTCCTGATGAAAATACAGAGTGTGGGATGGAAAAATAAAATACTTGTACTTTGTTAAAAATTAAGTTTTTAAACTAAAAACGTAACTATTTCATTTCTGGTTAAAAACTGATCTTTTTTAGATGAAAACTACCTTTTTGTTTAAAAATTCAATTAATTTGATAGAGAATTAAACTGTTTAATTAAAAAATTCGTTTATTTTGTCGAAAATTCGTCTTTTCGTGTCGAAAATTAATCTTCTTTTTTAAAAAATTCATTTTTTGGCTGTGAATTCAACTATTTTGTTAAAAATTCCTCTTTTTTGTAAAATTTAACTGATACAAAATTCGTTTTTTTTATTGGAAGTTATTTTTCTTAGATACAAATTTAACTATTTTGGTAGAAAATTCAAATATCTTTTTAAAAATTAAACTATTTATTTGAAAAATTAACTACTTAAAAATAAATTTGAAAACATATCTATCTTATTCAAAAATTCAATTATTTTGGTAGGAAATTTAACTGTTAAAAATTAATTCTTTATACTGTAAATGTAACTAACTCATTTCTGTTGAAAACTTGTCTTATTTAGTTGAAACTATTCCATTCTTGGTTAAAAATTCAATTATTTTGGTAAAAAATTGAAATTTTTAGTGCAAAATTATTCTATTTTGTTGAAAGTTAGTCTTTTTAGGTAGAAAATTAATCTTTTAATTTGGAAATTAATTTTTTTTTACTGTGGATTCAACTTTTTTTTAAATTCTTTTTTGGTTCTATTTAACTGGCAGAAAGCGCGTTTTTTTTCTTTTTAAATTTTTTTTAGGTAAAAATGCAACTATTTTGGTAGAAAACTAAACGATTTCGTTAAAAATTAAACTATGTATTTGAAAGATTAACTACTTGGTAAATGATTTACTTGGTAAATGGCTATAGCTTTAACTATTTTGTTAAAAATTCTTTTTTTTTGGTTTAATTCAAGTGGTCGAAAATTCATTCTTTTTAGTAAAAATAATTTTTCTTGGTTAAAAATTTAACTATTTTGGTAGACAATTAAACTATTTTGTAAAAAATTAAACTAGTTATTTGAAAAACTAACAACCTGATAAATGACTTGTTTTTTCGTTAAAAATTGATTTTTTAAACTAAAAATTTAACTATCCCATTTATTGTCGAAAACTTGTTTAAAAATTATTTTTCCTAGTTAAAAATGCAATTATTTTGTTAGAAAATTGAACTATTTTGTTAAAAATTCAACAATTTTTTAATTACTATTTAGGACAAAATCAACTTTTGTGGTGAAAATTCATAGTGTGAAGTGGAAAATTTAACTGTTTTATTAAAAATTCAGCCATTTGGTTGTAAAACCATCTTGTCGGGTGAGGATTTAACTATTTTATTAAAAATTCGTCTTATTTTGTTCAGTTTAACTGGTAAAAAATATTTAACGGGTTTGAAATTTGTTTTATTTTGTTCAAAATTATGTTTATTGGTTTAAAATCACACTATTTTATTTAAATTTTTTTTGTTTGTTAAAAATTGAACTATTTTTTGAAAATTTGTCTTTTTGGGTAGAAAATTACCCTTCTTTTTTTAAATTCACCTTTTTGGCTGTCGATTCAACTATTTTGTTAAAAATTCGTATTTTTGGTTTATTTCGACTGGTTAAAAATTCATTTTCTTTTGTTGACAATTCTTTCTCAATGTTAAAAATTCAACTATGTTAGTAGAAAATTCAACTATGATTGTAAAAATTAAACTATTTATTTGAAAAATGGACTATTTGGTAGAAAATTATTATTTTTAATTCATCTTTTTGGCTTGGGTTCAAATATTTTGTTAATTATTCTCTTTTTTTTGTTCAGTTTAACTGATAAAAAATTGTTGTTTTTAATTTTGTTTTAAATTTTCTTACTTAAAAATGTAATAATTGTGGTAAAAAGTTAGGCTATATCGTTCAAACTTATACTAATTATTTGAAAAATTAACTACATGGTAGAAAATTAACTTTTTTGTAGGAAATTCATCTTTTTCAGTAGAAAATTAATGTTCTTTTTTTTTAATTCATCTTGTTGGCTGCAGTTTCAACTATTTTGTTAAAAACTTAACTTTTTCGATTCTATTTAGCTGATAAAAAACTCGTTTTCTTTGGTTGAAAATTCGTATTTTTGGTTCAATTTAACAGGTAGAAAATTCTTTTTTTTTGTGAAGAAAATTAATTTTTCTTATTTAAAAACTCAAACCCTTTTGGTAGAAAATTATGTTATTTGGCAAAAATTAAGTTTTTGATCAAAATTCATATTTTTGGTTGAAGATATTTCCTTCACAAGTTGGAAATTCATCTATTTGGTAGTTCAACTGGTTAAATATTTGCTTTTAATTTTTTCAAAATTTTATTTGAAAATTAAAATTAACGTAGACACCATGTTTTCTGGTAAAAATCCAACTGTTTAGTTGAAAATTCAACTGTTTTGTAAATAATTATTGTACTTTGTTAAAATTTTGTTCATAAAAAATTAATCTTTTTATCTTGAAAATTCATCTTTTTTCTATAGATTCAACTATTTTGTTAAGAATCTTCATTTTTTGGTTGAATTTAACTGGTAGCAATTTCAATATGTTTATTAAAAATTAACGTTTCAAACGATATATTTAACCATTACATTTTTAGTTAAAAACATATCTTTTTCATTTAAAAATTCAACTATTTGGTTCAAAATTTAACTTTTTTATTAAAAACCGTATTTTTATATTGCATTCAATTGTTTTCGTTATTAATTAAAAATTTTTTTAAATATAATTAAATAAGCTTCTCTTGGAGAAACCATCTTTTTTGTGTGAAAATTCAACTACTTGGTTAAAAGTTGAATTAATTTTGCAGTTCTCTTAGGCTAAAAATGTCATAATTCCATTTTTGGTTGAAAATTTATATTTTGAATTAAAAACTGATCTCTTCAATTGAAAAATTCAACTATTGGGTTGAAAATGAATCTTTTTTGTTAAAAATTATTTTTCTTAGTTAAAAATTTAACTATTTTTTCAAAACTTCAAGTCTTTGGTCTAACATTAAACTATTTATTTGATAAATTAACTATTTGATAGAAAAGTAACTGTTTTGTTGAAAGTTCAGAGTATCGTGGGGAAAGGTCGACTTTTTAATCTAAAATTCCTCTATTTTGTTAAAAATTCGTCTTTTTGGGTAAAAAATTCATTTTCTTTTTTGAAAATTAATTTTTTTGGTTGTGGATTCAAGTATTTCGTTAAACATTGGTCTTTTTGGTTCAATTTAGCTGGTAATAAACAGTTTTTTTTAAACATTATTTTTCTTAGTTAAAAATTCAACTATTTTGTTAGAAAATTTAACTTTTTGGTAAAAATTAAATCATGTATTTATTTAAAAAGTTAACTACTTCGTAAATTAGTTGTTTTTTTGTTGTTAAAAATGAATTTTTTAAACTGAAAACATAACTACTCCATTTTTGTTGAAAACCTATCTTTCTTAATTAAAAATTAAACTATTTTAGTAGAAAATCATAAAGATAGTTGAAAAATTCAACTGTTTTGTTGAAAATTTATGTATTTTTTAGAAAATTCATCTTTGGGTAGAATATTAATCTTGATTGTTGAAAATTCAGTTCGATTTCGATTTGGCTAAACCAACTTTTTTTTAACAACAAAATAAACAATATTGTTATCCTGAATTTTCAGATGTATCTTTTTTTGTGAGATCTGCGAGTTGACTAAAAAAGAGCCTCACTAAGTGTAATTATTCTCTAGCAATGGTTTTCAGTAAGTTTAAGTAAAAAAAAACTGTTTATAATGTTTTAAACAAATTAATTAACAAAAGGCATTTTTGTAATTCGCAATGATAAGTTGTTTAGAATTTACACTTTTTATATCGAATTTAAGAAGAATGTATGCCTAATTATGATTATTTAAAAATATATACTGCTTGGCAGCATTATTTAAACAATTTTATAAACAAATACACAGTTTTCGTATGTCACAATGAACAGGCTCCATTTTTTGTTGCAAAATCGACCAAAAATGTCTTGCTAATGACTCCTTGCTGTCATATATTTCAAATTAACAACAATTGGTAATTATTTAAACAATATTTATTTTAAAATTTATATTTTTAAAGTTATTCTACGAATAGGGCCAATTTTTTGTGGAACCCATTAAATATTATCGTTAGTGACTCCTCTTTGTATTTTTGTTCAAATTTATAAAAAATAGTAACTTTTTAAACAATTTTTTATAAATAAATGCACATTTTGACCATTTTTCCAAGAATAGACTCCATTTTCTTTGCGAAATCAACTAAAAATGCATTTCCAATTACTCTTTGCTATGATACTTTGACAATGGATAAAAAAAGTTAATAATTTAAGCAATTTTCATTAACAAAAGTACATTCTGTTCACTTTTGCAGAAATAGTCTTATTTTTTTCGTGGAAATGACCTTGATTTTTTAGCTCAGTCCGCAAAAAAAATTTATTATTGAAAAATAATTAAACTGTGAATTTGTTTATAAATATTTTTTAAACAATCAACACTTTTTCTTATTCAGAAAAATGTGACGAAACGGAATATTTGGCAAGACATTTCTAACTTACTACACGAAACAAATAAGCCTATCCCTTCAAAAGTCACCGAAATGTACATTTGTTTATAAAAATTATTTAAATAATTAAATTTTCTTATCCGTAGGCAAAGTATGATAGAAAAAAGTAATTGGAAATACATTTTTAGTTTATTTCGCAAAAAACGGCCCTATTCATGGAATAATGTTAAAACTGAATTTGTGTATCAATATTGTTTAAAACCCTTAAACGGCCAAAACGCCACTACCGGTACACTGCTTTTCAACGGCCAATAACTAAGACTATTCGACACTAAAAAAAAATTGAGACACATATATTTTTATTGCTTAAGATCTCCTCTTTCCGACGGTGCCAATGAAATTCCTCAAAAAATTTATTTATTATCCCAAAATGCATTTTAAACAAAAAAAACGTGATTTTTCGTGCCAATTTTTTTTGTGAACCATTTTCCAAAGCTTTTCGAGTCTGTAATTAACCTGGAATCTCTCTAACCGGTGGAATAAATGTCTAAACTTTGAGAATCCATGGTTCAAAGATCGTTTTTTCGTTTTAGTATTTTCAAAATGGCGTCCTAATGGCAAAATTTTTGTGAAAACATTCATGAATTTTTTTACAATAAACGATGCGCTTTTCGGAAAAATCATCAATAATAAAAAGTTCTTGTAATCAGCCAAGGAATACGCTTGAATTTTTTCGAAGCGTTTTGAGCAAAATTTTGGATTTTGCATATGAACAATTTTTGCAAAATTCCAAATTTTGCTCAAAACGCTCCGGAAAAATTCAGGCGTATTCCTCGGCTGATTACAAGAACTTTTTATTCTTGACAAATTTTCCGAAAAGCGCATAGTTTTTCAATAAAAAATTTTAATAATTCTAAGCATCGTGTAAGAGTAAAATGATTCACGAATATCTATCGTCCGTCTGCCGCAAATAAAGTTTACGTTGCCCAACTACCAACTATCAACGTGGAGGTCGACGAATATCGATAGTCTCTTTTTTTTTAAGGGATTTTATATATTTTTTTTACATTTTTCAATTTTTTTTTATGCAGAATTTTTTTCATTTCAGATTTCAATCCGTTGAAATCATTTTGATCCTGCTGTTTCAGAATGTAATTTTGAGAAACAATGTAAGCAGC
>NC_046661.1:87669989-87673726 GCF_010883055.1 Belonocnema kinseyi | reverse complement strand
GAACCATGGATTCTCAAAGTTTAGACATTTATTCCACCGGTTAGTGAGATTCCAGGTCAATTACAGACTCGAAAAGCTTTGGAAAATGGTTCACAAAAAAAATAGGCACGAAAAATCACGTTTTTTTTTTGCTTAAACTGCATTTTGGGATAATAAGTAAATTTTTTGAGGAATTTCATTGGCACCGTCGGAAAGAGGAGATCTTAAGCAATAAAAATATATGTGTCTCAATTTTTTCTAGTGTCGAATAGTCTTAGTTATTGGCCATTGAAAAGCAGTGTACCGGTAGTGGCGTTTTGGCCGTTTAAGGGTTAAATAATTACCAATTTTTAATTTGAAAAAAATGACAACAGGGAGTCATTGGCGAAACATTTTTACTCGATTCTGCAACAAAAAATGGAGCCTATTCTTTGTGACATACAAAAACTGTCTATTTTTTTATAAAAATTGTTTAAAAAATGCTGCCATGCAGCACATATTTTTCAATAATCATAATTAGTTATACATTCCCCTCAAATTATATATAAAAAGTGTGAATTTCAAACAACTTATCACTGCGAATCACAAAAGTGACTTTTGTTTATTAATTTGTTTAAAACATTATAAACAATTTTTTTTACTTTAACCTACTGAAAACTATTGCTAGGTAGTAATTACGCTAAATGAGGCTCTTTTTAGACAATTCGCAGATCTTACAAAAAAAGGTACATCTGAAAAGTTAGGATAACAATATTGTTTATTTTGTTGTTAAATAAAAAATGTTAGTTTAGCCAAATCAAAATTCTGCACCGACTCGATATACCCGAAAGCCTTACGCTCATTTGAGAAAAATTTCTAAATCCATTGAAAACTGGATGAACCTGTGGACCGATTTGAATTTTTTTTTAAAGCTGATAAAATTTCAAAGAAAGTTTTCGAGCCTGATTTTAATTTTTTTCGTTCAATTTTTTTAGAAATAAATAAATATGAAGAAAAAAATGACAATTTCTTCTATTTAACATTCCCGTTGCTCGTCAATAATATGAAGATTGTTATAATTGCCGACGTTTTATAGATTTATATTATATAAAGACATTCCATTATGAAACAATTATGAAAAAAAAATTTATAAACAAGTTATTTGTTGAAAATGTGTTTTCTATAATTTTCAATAATTTAACGTTTTTTTCATTTATATTGCACGAAAATTCGTTCTTTTTCGATGCCAATTGGTTTAAATTAGGAATCTCATGATAATTTCAGAAAAATCTACAATTTGTTAATGAATTTTAGAATTTTTTCAACAAATTTAATAAACAAATGCATTATTTAAGCATTTGCGATGAAAAAACTTTTTTTTTCAATGTCAGTCATTTTAATTGGGAACTTTATGATAATTTTAACAACATTCATCACTATTGGAAACATTTAAAAAATTTTTTTTTAGACAAATTTAATAAACAAAGGCATTACTCAAGCATCTGTTGACGAAAAATTCCTTTTTTTCGATTTCAGTCCTTTTAATTGAGAACTTCATGTTAATTTCAGCATGATTCATATTTAGTTTATAAATTTTATGATTTTTTATACAAATTTAATAAACAAATGCATTGTTTGGATATTGTTCGACGGAGAAGTTCGTTTTTTTCACTGTCAGTTCTTTTAATTAGGAACTTAATGATAATTTTAGCAACATCCATCACTATTGGATACATTTCTTTAATTACATTTTGAACAAATTTAATAAACAAATAAATTATTCGGGAATCCGTTGACGAAAAATTCCTTTTTTTCTATTTCAGTCCTTTTAATTGAGAACTTTATGTTAATTTCACCAACATTTATAATTAGTTTATAAATTTTATGATTTTTTTAACAAATTTAATTTAAAAATGCATTATTTGGGCATTTTTCGACAGAAGAACTCGTTTTTTTCAATGTCAGTCCTTATATTTGGGAACTTAATGATAATTTTAGCAACATCCATCACTATTGGATACATTTTTTGAATTTTCTTTTGAACAAATTTAATAAACAAATAAATTATTCGGGTATCCGTTGACAAAAAATTCCTTTTTTTGATTTCAGTCCTTTTAATTGAGAACTTCATGTTAATTTCATCAACATTTATAATTAGTTTATAAATTTTATGATTTTTTTAACAAATTTAATAAACAAATGCATTGTTTGGGCATTTGTCGACGGAAAAATTCGTTTTTTTCAATGTCAGTCCTTTTAATTGGGAACTTTACGATAATTTTAGTAACATTCATATTAGTTGATTAATTTTATGTTTTTGTTGAACAAATTTAATTAAAAAATGCATTATTCGGTCAAAACGAGTTTTTACGTCGACAAATGCCCGAATAATGCATTTTTAAATTAAATTTGTTTAACAAAAATCATAAAATGTATGAACAAATTGTGAATTTTGCTGAAATTAACATGAAGTTCTCAATTAAAAGGACTGACAGCGAAAAAAAAACGAATTTTTTGTGAACAGGTGCCCGAATAATTCATTTGTTTATAAAATTTATTTAGAATAAAATAAAATTGATCAAATAGTGATTGATGTTGCTAAAATTATTACGAAGTTCCCCATTAAAAGGACTGGCATTAAAAAAAAGGAATTTTTTCGTCGATAAGTGCTCGAATAATGCATTTGTTTATTAAATTTTGATTGATAAAATCATAGAATTATCAACAAATTATGAATTTTCAAAAATTATGATGAGGTTCCTAATTTAAAAACAATTCAAATAGAAAAATGGAATTTTCTGACGAAAAATACCTGAATAATGCATTTTTTCATTAAATTTGTTTATAATATTAAAAATAATAGTCTTAAGAAAAATTTTTTTCATGAAAATATTGTTTTCATTCAAATTTCTGGTAATATAACTTTAAAAAACGTTAAATTATTACAAATTATAGAAAACACATTTTCAACAAATAATTTGTTTATAGAAATTTTTTCTTTATTGTATAATCATGGAATATTTTTATATAATGTAAATCTATCAAACGTCGGCGATTACAACAATTTTCCTATTATTGACAAGCACCGGGTACGTCAAATAGAAAAAATTGTTATTTTTGCGTCTTATTTATTTATTTATAAAAAATTTGAAAAACTGAATTAAAAATCAGACTCGACAACTTCCTTTAAAATTTTATCAGTTTAAAAAAAAAACAGGTCAAGCCGGAATCGCATTTTGAACCAAAAAAGTCATTTTTCCCCACTGTGCGCCGTTAGTCTATAGTTAGACCACCTAATATTGACTACACCTATATATACCGCCCTAAGCGTCCGCCTGTTGCGTGAATTTTGCACCATTTTCACCCTTATCGCTCGTGTTTTCCTGATACAACTTTGCCTCCATATGTAGAGGGAGTCGTGAATTTAGACGTTTAGAAGTTTAGAAAGTGACATGCAACACTCGAAAACCATACAAGTGTGCTTAATTAAGTCCTTAATTTACGTCATGTGAGAATTCTCGATTTTTAAAAATTTTTTCTTTTTTTTTGCAAGCTCGACTAGCATGAGCTTGCGAACTACTCCTCTAGAGTTCTGCCATAACTAGATCGGCGCATGCTTTCCTAGTACGCAAAGTTGCCTATTCAAGAGCTTTGTTGTCAATGGAACATCAACCTAAACCTGAAGGTGCGTTCAATACCTTCAAAAATAGATCGCAAACTTAATTAGAGAGCTTTTCTTCAAAGAAAACTAAAAGTAGTCATCCATAAACTAAGTTAAA
>NC_046661.1:87666842-87669979 GCF_010883055.1 Belonocnema kinseyi | reverse complement strand
CAGCCCTCGTTTCTTTACAAGAGACCATTTTTCACAAAATAGTTGAAATTTCCACCCGATACTATGCGTTATAAAAAAAGGTTAATTTCTTACGAAGTAATTAATTTTTCAAATAAATAGTTCAATTAAAAAAAATGGTTCGATTTTCTATAAAACAGTTGTCTTTTTAACTAACAAAAATAATGTTAAAAAAATAAACAATTTTCTATAACCGTTAAATGGAACCACAAATATGAACTTTTAAACAAAATAGTGGAATCCGCAGTCAAAAAAATAATTTTTCAAAAAGGACGATTAATTTTCTACCCAATAAGATGAATTTTAAACAAAACAGATGAATTTTCTACAAAAAAATTATTTTATACCAATTTGTTAGTTTTTTAAATAAATAAATAGTATTATATATAATAATTTAATAATATACTAAATACTACAATAAATAGCAGATTAAAAAATTAATTTTGAACAAAGAACAAAATTATGTACAAAGTAGTTCATTTTCAAAGTAACTGGTTTAATGCTTGACACAATAGATCAATTTTCTACCAAAGTAGTTGAATTCCTAACTAGGAAAAATAATGTTCGAAAAGAAAAAACGAATTTTTTATCTTTTGAATTGGACCATAAAAGACGAATTTTGAATCAAATAGTTGAATTCACAGCCAAAAAGATGAATTTAAAAAAAAAAGTAGATTCATTTTCAACCCAAACAGATGAATTTTCAACAAAAAAGGGTCAATTTCCTAAGAAGTAATTAATTTTTTAAATAAATAATTTTATTAAAAAAAATGTTTGGATTTTCAATAAACTAGTTGAATTTTTAACTAAGAAAAATAATATTCAACAAAAAAAAACAATTGTTAAATGGAACCAAAAATATGAGCTTTTAAACAAAATATTTGAATCCGCAGTCAAAAAGATAATTTTTCAAAAAAGGAGATTAATTTTCTACAAAAAAGTTTTTTTTTCTACCAATGTTGTGGTTTGTTAATAAATAAATAGTATTATATATAATAAATTAATGATATACTAAACACTACTATAAATAGTAGCATAAAAAATTAATTTTGAACAAAGAACAAAATTATGTACCAAGTAGTTAATTTTCCAAGTAACTGGTTTAATTTTTCACAAAATAGATCAATTTTCTACCAAAATAGTAAAATTCCTTAACTAGGAAAAATAATGTTCGAAAAGATAAAACGAATTTTTTATCTTTTTAATTGGACCATAAAAGAAAAATTTTGTACCAAATAATTGAATTCACAGCCAAGAAGATGAATTTAAAAAAAGGAAATTAATTTTCTACCCAAACAGATGAATTTTCAACCAAGTAGATGAATTTTCCACAAAACAATTTATTTTTCCACCCGGCATTATGAACTTTCAATAAAAAAGGGTCAATTTCCTACGAAGTAATTAATTTTGTAAATAAATAGTTCAATTAGAAAAAATGTTTGGATTTTCAATAAACTAGTTGAATTTTTAACTAAGAAGAATAATATTCAACAAAAAAAAAACAATTTTTAAATGGAACCAAAAAGATTAACTTTTAAACAAAATAGTTAAATCCGCGGTCAAAAAGATAGTTTTTTAAAAAGAAGATTAATCTTCTACAAAAAAATTTATTTTCTACCAATTTTTTAGTTTTTCAAATAAATAGTATGATATATAATAATATAATATTATAATAGTAGTATTTAGTATAATATTATATTATTATGTATAATACTATTTATTTGAAAAACTAAGGAATTGGTACAGAATAAACTTTTTTGTAGAAAATTAATCTTCTTTTTAAAAAATTATCTTTATGACCGCGGATTTAACTATTTTGTTTAAAAGTTCATCTTTTTGGCTCCATTTAAACATTGTTTTTTTTTGTTGAATATAATTTTTCTTAGTTAAAAATTCAACTGGTTTATTGAAAATCCAAACATTTTTTTAATTGAACTATTTATTTAAAAAATTAATTACTTCGTAGGAAATTGACCCTTTTTATTGAAAATTCATAATATAGGGTGAAAAAATAAACTGTTTTGTGGAAAATTCATCACCAAGTAGTTAATTTTCCAAGTAACTAGTTTATTTTTTGACACAATAGATCAATTTTCTACCAAAATAGTTGAATTTCTAGCTAGTAAAAATAATGTTTTAGAAGAAAAAACTAATTTTTTACCTTTTGAATTGAACCATAAAAGACGAATTTTGAACCAAATAGTTGCATTCATAGCCAAAAAAATAAATTTTTCAAAAAAGTAGAATCATTTTCTACCCAAACAGACGAATTTTCAACAAAAAGGGTCAATTTCCTACGAAGTAATGCATTTTTAAAATAAATAGTTCAATTTAAAAAAAAGTTTGGATTTTCAATAAACTAGTTGAATTTCTAACTAGAAAAAATAATTTAAAAAAACAATTATCAAATGGAACCAAAAAGATAAACTTTTAAAGAAAATAGTTGAATCCGCTGTCAAAAAGTTAATTTTTCAAAAAAGAAGATTAATTTTTTACCCAAAAAGATGATTTTTTATTGAAATAGATGAATTTTTCACAAAACAGTTGAATCTTCCACCCGACACTATGCATTTTCACTAAAGAGTTAATTTTCTAAACTAAGTAGATAATTTTTCAAATAATTATTTTAATTTATGACCAAATAGTTGATTTCTGAACTAAAAACAAAAAGATAATTGTTAAGTCAAAAGTGAAATAGTTACATTTTCACTTAAGAAACGTAATTTTCAAAAAAAAAAAATGAATGTTCGACCAGTTAAATACAACTAAAATAGTTGGATTTTTAATTAAAAAAGATCATTTTTTCCAAACAGTTGAACTTTTCATTTTACACTATGAATTTTCAAAAAAAAGTTAATTTCCTGCCAAATGTCTAATTTCAAAAATAAATATTTCAATTTTTAACCAAGTAGTTAAATTTCATACTAACATAGCTAAGCTTTGAACTAAGAAAAAAATTTTTTTTAAAATGAATTTAAAAAAACTAATTTTCTACCAAATACTTAAATGTTCTTCTACTGAAATATTTGAATTTTCAACGAAATTGTTGAGTGGTCATTGAGTGAAAACTAAGAGTGGTCATTCGTAAACTACGTAAACAATTTTTGGATATTTTTGAC
>NC_046661.1:87648939-87666812 GCF_010883055.1 Belonocnema kinseyi | reverse complement strand
CCCCCCCCCCCCCTCCTCTACAGCCCTCGTTGAAAACCGTAGTTTTTCCTTTACTTTTTTCTTTACAAGAGACAATTTCCCCAAAAATAGTTGAAATTTCCACCCGACACTGAGTTTCAAAAAAAGGGTTAATTTCCTACGAATTAATTAATTTTTCAAATAAATATTTCAATTAAAAAAAAATGGTTTGATTTTCTATAAAATAGTTGAATTTTTAACTTACAAAAATAATGTTCAACAAAAAAAATTTCTATATCCGTTGAATGAAACCAAAAATATTCATTTTTAAACAAAATAGTTAAATCCGCATCCAAAAAGATAATTAAAAAAAAAAAATAATAATTTTCTACACAAAAAGACAAATTTTCAATAAAACAGATGAATTTTCCACAAAAAAGTTTTTTTCTACATATTAGTTAGTTTTTCAAATAAATACTATTATATATAATAATAAAATAATACAATAAATACTACTATAAATAGTAATTTAAAAAATTAATTTCCAACAAAGAACAAAATTATTTACCAAGTAGTTAATTTTCCACGTAACTGCTATAATTTTTGACACAATAGATCTATTTTTACCAAAATAGTTGATTTCTTAACTGGGAAGCAAAAAAGATGAATTTTCGAAAAAGATTAATTTTCTACAAAAAATACCAATGTTTGTTTAACGATATGAAATTCCCCTTAACAATTGAGTTTCCCACCTGACACTATAAACTTTCACAAAAAAAAAAATAATTTTCTACTAAATAGTTAATTTTTCAATTGTTTATTACAATTTAAAGAAAAAAGTTAAATTTTCTACCAGTTGAATTAAGCAGAAAAGGCGAATTTTTAGCAAAATATATAAATTTTCCATAAACAATTTCGAATTAAGGAAAACGAAGTTTCTACCAGTTTAGTTGAAAATTAAACCTGGGTAGAAAAGGAACTATTTTGTTAAAAAATACATAATATCGGGTGAAAAATTAAACTTTTTGTGGAAAATTAATCTACTTTGTTGAAAATTCGTCTTTTTATGTAGAAAATTAATCTACTTTTTTGAAAAGATCCATTTTTAATAAAAAATATAAATTTTCAACCAAAAATAGAATTTTGATATTTTCAGTTTTAAAAAACTGGTTAAATTTTCTACTCTGAAGATGAAATTTCAACTAAAATTATGAATCTTCACAATAATTTTTTTAAGAAATTAATTCAGCTTTCAACCAGTTAGTTGAATTTTCAAAAGAAAAAAAAAGTTTTCTCCACAAAAAGTGTATTTGATCATATTTTAATGGAGAAAGGTTTTATTTTAGAACAAAAAGAATTGAATACAATAAAAAAATTTGCATTTTTGACAAAAAAATTAAACTCTGAACTAAATAGTTAATTATTTTAATAAAAGATAAATTTTCAACCTGAAGTGTTATATTTAAATATTTAAGTTAAAAAATTAATTTTTAACAAATAAGTTGACATTTTCACCAGTTAAATTGAACCAAAAGATACAGATTTTTAACAAAACATTGAATATATTATATATATTATATTATATATTTGTAAGAAAATACAATAATTTTTCACAAAACTGTTAAATTTGTCACCCAGCACTCTAATTTTCACAAAGAAGTTAACTTTTTACTGCGTAGCTCGTTTTTTAAAGAAACAGTTTAAATTTTGATAAAATAGTTTTTTTACCCAAATAATTAAATTTGCAACTAAATAGTAGAATTATTAACTAAAAAAAAAAACAAGTTTTCCACAAAAACTGGAAATTTGAAATTTTCAGTTTAGAAGAATCAATTTTCAACGTAAAAAACGAATTTTCTACCAGTTGAATTGCGCCAAAAAGACGATTTTTTAACAAAATAGTTGAATCCACAACCAAAAAGACGAATTTTCAATAAAAAAGTTAATTTTCTACTAAAATAGTTTAATTTTCAACCAGACGTTTTTCTACAAAACAGTTGAATTTTTATAACGGATCTGCACCTAAAATTTCTATTTCAAACAATTCAGTTTCAAATTGTTTGATTTTAAATATTTGAGTTGTAATTCCTCTTTAAAAATGAATAGTTAAATATTGCTAAATATTTCAAAACTGTTCTTTTTAAATTACAAGCTTTTAAATTAACTTGATTAAAAATAAAATATTTGAGACTGAAACAATTTTTGAATAGGATTTTAAATTGAATAAATGCGTCTAATTATAAATCTATCAATTTGAAATTATTTGAAAAATTAAAATTCTTTGTGGAGTTCTAATCGGATGTTCAGCTTTCAAATTACAAAGTTCAATTTTTAAAGTTTGAATTCTTAAAGTAATCAACATATTTTAACGTGAACCGGATTTTTCCTAATAGTTTGTAAAATCCTGCAAATAAAAAAATCTTTCTAAATTTTCTCACGAATCTTAGCGAAATTATACATACATAACCTAACAAATAAATTTAATTAAAAAATTAATATTGATAGAAAAAAATTTTATTTTGTATTAGGATTTTTTACCCCTTAAATTCAGTAAGAGTGGCGGAAAATGAACACATAGCCTTAATTCGGAAAAAATGGGATGGATAAAATAAAAAGGAAAAAGAGGAAGAGAGTAGAGAGAAAAGGGTCGAAGAGGGTGGGGAAGGAAGGTCATTTTAAAAAAGTTTGGGAGTTTGGCGGAATGAGTGGAAGAATATATTTTGGGTAGGCGGTAAGAAGGTAAGGGAGTAATTATTTAAATGATTTGAGAGAAACGAGGAGGGAGTTATTTTTTAGAAAAATAGAAAAAGTAGGAGATGTGCGATTTTAGAGAGCAGCGGGTTACGAGTTGGAACTGGCTAGAGGCGTATGGCTACGGGGAAAGTGTGTCGGAAATAAGGGAATTGAAGAGAGGGAGTAAAGGAGGTAGGGGGCTTTCAGAGGATAAGGTACCGAAAAATGAGTGTGTGGAGGAATATAGGATAAGAGGAAAGATGAGGAGAGTAGGCAAAAAGGTATGGGAGAAGGGAAAAGCTCGAGGAGTGAGGGCGTAGAGACCGAGGGTGTAAAAAGTAGGGAATGAGGGGAAGAGAGTAGATACGTACAGCATATTGGGACAGGTATAAGAGTAAGAATTTAAAGTGTATTAGTATAAAGAAGAGTTGGTTTTAAGTTTAAGGCGGCTGTGGGTTACACGAAGGAGTTAGCTGGAGTGATAGGAGTACGGGGGAAAGGAGTCGATAAGGAGGGTGACGGGGGATAGATGGAAAGAAGGTAGAAAAGTAGATGTTTAGAGAGCGATACGAAAAGAGTTAATAGTACTTGGAGAGGAAGTAGATAGGAGGAGAGTCTAAGAGGTGAGATAAGGAGGTAGGGGAGTAATGGAGTAGTGTCAGAGGAGCTGAGCGGCAGTATCGAAGGGGTTGAGAAGTACGGGGAAAAGGTGAAGATATTAGATTAGAAGGATAAATTAGGGTGGGTGGGAAGGACATAAGAGGTTAAGAGGAGGGGCTGGCTAAAGTGATAGAGGTACGGAGGCAGGAAGACAAAAAAAAAGAAGTCGAAGGCAGCTAATAAGTAGGTTACGGAGAGGGGCTGGCTACAGTGATAGGGGTACGATGAAAAGAAGCTGAAGGTAGGTGGAAAGGACGCGGCGACGGCGACGGATCAAGGGAAGCAGAAGATGGAGGAGGAGAAAAAGAAGGAAAAAAGGAAATGGCAGAATAAGGACAAGGAGGAAAATGTGGAGCAGGAATAGGAGGTGGTGTAGGAGGAGGAGGAGGAGGAGGAGGAGGAGGAGGAGGAGGAGGAGGAGGAGGAGGAGGATTAATAAAAAAACTATTTTATTAACTGATAAAAGTTAACTCAAGAATATTAAAATAATTTTGACCCAGATTATATGTTTATTATGAGTTCAATTATTATTATTGATACGTAAATAAAGTTGATTAGTTTACCTGATTTTGACATTAGAAAATGTAGAAAGCGCTTGAAATAAAATTCAAATGTGGGCTAAAGGTGAGTCTTATTTCGAGTTATCATCTACGCATCATTTCTATGTTAAAGTTGGAGTTCGGACAACCAGAAAGGGCATCGCAATCGACAATGTGAACAACTTGCATTGTTTGCTAATCAACAGACAGCAAGTCACTTGAAATTCACGTGTCAGTGACACGTAATGTCAAAATTGATTCTTCCCAAGCTGATGTCATGATTTTTATAATTACTATGCTATTTCAGTATTAATTTCTTGAAAATTCGAATTCTTTACAAGAGATATTTCAAAATTATTTCAATTTAAAATTGACAATAAACAATTAAACATGGTATGCAATAATTAAATAATATAGAACGTAATTGCAAATTCACAAGTTGATTTCTCAATCTGCCCGCAACTCGGGGGAAACATGGAAACCAATAAAAAAATCGGGAACTTTTATTGGTCAGGGAAAGTCAGAAAAAAGACGGATTTTGAAAACAAAATCTTGCAAAAGTCAGAGTTTCCACACGAGTTACTTCAAATAACTGTCAAGGAAAATAAAATGCAAACATTTTTATTTTAAGTCTCGTTTTTGAATATTAAATGCCAGGGGAAAATAAGGAATTGTAAAAATGAAGTTGTACGGCTATCCTGATATAATATTTTTGTTAGTAATTCATTTGACTTGAGTTTTTGTTTCTTCTTTTTTTTAAGTTACTTCCTCTTTTCAATTATATTTTTAATAACAAAATGGATTGTTTGGATGAAAATTCAACAACTTTGTTTAAAATTCGTCATTTTTGGTTGAAATAAAAATATTTTGTTGGTTGAAATATCTACTATTACATTATTCGTCGAGAAATCATATTTTTTAGTTAAAAGTTCATCTCTTTGGTTAAAATTTCAACTAATTTGTTACATTTTTTTGAAGATTCATTTCATTCGTAGAAAGCTCGTTTTTCGGATTTAAAATTACTTTTTTCAAAAAAGGTAACTTTTGCATATTTAGTAAAAACTGATCTTTTTTAGTAGAAAATTCATCTCTCTTTTTGGTTTAAAAAATACAACTGTTTAGTTGAAAATTAACTTTTTTTAATTCATCTTTTTGCTTTAAAAACCATATATTTTAGTCGAACTTTTATCTTTTCTGGTTAAAAATGTAACTTTCTAGTTGAAGATTAATCTTCTTTGATAAAGGATTCAACTATTTTCTTGAAAATTCTTTTTTTTTATATGCAACCGATTTTTATTTTTAATCATTTTTGGTTGAAATATCTATTGTTACATTATATGTTGTAAATTCATCTTTTTGGTTAAAAATTGTACTAATTGATTAAAGGTTGAATAATTTGGATAAAAATTCATTTTTTTCCTTAAAGATTTGTCATTTTAGTTAAAAATTCATCTCTTTCGTGGACAAATTATTTTTTATTGAAAATTAATGCTTGTTATTGAAAATTTAACTGCTGGAGTTAAAGATTCAACATTTTAGTTTAACATTTATCATTTCGTTTGAAAGTAAATTTTTTAATTAAAAATTTATCATTTTAGTTGAAAATAGTTTTTGTTTTTGTTAAAAATTCGTCTTTTAGTACAAGACTTATTGGTTTCAAAATCATTCTTTTTTGGCTAATAATGCAACTGTTTCGTTGGAAATTGAATTTTTTTCATTCATATTTTCGGGTTGAATATTCAACGACATTGGAGAAAATTCGTTATTTCACCATGCAAATTTGAGTATTTTGTGAAAAATTAATATTAAATATTTAAATTTTTGCAGAGATTTAATCCTTTTAAGTTGAAAATTTAAACATTTTGTGAAAAAATCAACTGTTTGATTGAAATTTGACTTTTTGTAAATTCATTTATTTGGTGAAAAAATTCATCCGTTTTACAGAAAAATCGTTTTTTGCCTTGAATGCTCAAAATTAGGTCAAATTTTTTTTCTTCTTTGCCAAAAAATTTCAATCGTTGAAAGTTCGCCTTTTTGGTTAGAAAACTCATGACTTTATTTGAAAAATCGTCTTTTTGATTTTAGCTTGTTTGTTTGAATTATCGAATATTATATTTTTTGCTAAAAATTCATCTTTGTAAGTTGCAAATTTAACTAATTCGTTAAACAATAAACTAATTTTAAAAATTTGTTTATTTGTTTAAAAAGCCATCCTTCTTAGTCTAAAATGATAATATTTCGTTAAAAGTCTGTTTCTTTTGGATTTAAAATGAATCTCTTATGGTGAAAAATCCATCTTTTTTGGTTGCAATACATAAATTTAATATTTTTAAATTTTAATCTGAACTTGTTTTATTCCGTTTATAAACAGGATTGAAATGCTGATTTTTGAATATCATTGGACAGGAAATTGAAAAAATTGTCCCGGGCAAATTAAAAACGAATGGAAAAATATTCCTTATACTTTTTTAAATCAAATAAATCAAATTATAAATTCTAAAAACTGAAAGAAGAATTTATTTAGACAAATTTGCAGCTCCCAATTAATATTCTTATCAGTGACTATTGACAAACAGACCAAGCGTCCCCTAATCGGTGAAAGAGAATCAAATTAAAGGTTTGCTCTTTGATATCAACAAACCTGGAAAGAAAATTTTGGGAATTCAGTGAGTCCGTGACTGGCAACTTCGTCGTATCCAGAACAAAAGCAGTTCAGGTGATTAATTTTTTTCTTGATTATAATTTTAAATAATTACAATAATTTATTTCTTTATTAAAATCAAATTTTCATTAACAAAAGTCTTGTTTCTGACGCAGCTCTTAAATTAAAAAGTCTCCTTCAAATTCTAATTTTCTTTTGAAATAATTAAAATTTTCTTTCACAGTAAGTTGTTTCTTTTGACCCAACTTGCTTAATAAGAATTTCATTAATTCTCTCCAGACAAAAGAGTCATTCAGTTTTTATATTTAAAATCTTCAAATCTTTAAAAAAATCTTAGTCTGATTTTATTTAAACTTTCTTATTTTATGCTATTATTTCTCTTATTGTATACTTTCGTTGGATAAAAAAAATGCTTCTTCTAGTCAATGAACATATTCCTTTAATTGAAAATAATTGTATTCATTTTTAAGGTTAAATGAACAAATTTTCATTGTTTAAAATAACAGATCAATTTTAGTTACAACAAAAAACCATTATTTTGTACTAAATACATTTATTTAAATCAAAAGATTAGGCTCTCAGTCATAGAAAAATCAAAGTTTTATCGATTTAAAGAATTTTCTTTGAGTCAAAGAAATAATGTTTTGTGTCAATAAGCATTGATCTTTATTTTAAATGATTTTTTTATTATAAAGTTATTTGAAGTTAAATAATAAAGAATTATTTCTAAGAAACACCCAGTGGGCACAACATTTGGCGACGTCTTTAGGACATCGTTACGACTCCGTTACGACAACTTTACGACATCCTATGTCCATGTCGTTTCAGTGCCTTTGCGAAATCGTAAAGACATCGTCGAATCATACGACTTATTTACTATATCGTAAAGACACCTTTACGACATGGACATAGGATGTCGTAAGGTTGTCGTAACAATGTCGTAACGATGTCGTGAAGACGTCGCCAAATTTTGTGCACACTGGGCAGTTTCTTCAATACAAATCAAATATTTTTCTGATCTGAGTACAATTCTTTGAAACGGCATATTAATTAAGATAATGATAAATTTTTTTTTAGAACCGAAGATCGATCATTTAAATTTTTTTAGTGATAGTGCTTAAGAAAAATATTTGTTTCGAATTAAACAAACTGTTTATTTAATACTTTTTTGTCATTCCACTAAAATATTTTAAATTAAAAAAAGAATTTGACTAGGACAAAAAGCCATTTATTAGAACTAAAGTAATTTCTTCCGATCAAAGACATTTTTCCTTGTGTCTTAAAACAACAAATTTTTATATTTTTAAAACTTGATTTAGAAAAATTCTTTCCTTAATTTTATTAAACCTTTTTTATTTTATATTTATAAATGTTCTTTTAGAGAACAAACTATAAAATATATAAATTTTTCAGAAATTTAATCTTATTCTGAAATAAATTATTCTTTCTTTTTCATTTTGGCTTAAAATTCTAGCTTTTTACTATCTGATTCAAAAACATTTCTCTAAGTCACCAAAGTAAGTTTTGAAATCTTTTTAATCCAAAATCAATTTTTTTATTGATGATATTGAGCTAAAATCTAAAAAAATCTAAAATTGTTTTGATAATTAATAAATATTAAATAAAATAAGAAATATGTTCATAAAAATAATATTTTGATTTCTCATTTACGGCTTAAAAACTCAATTTTCAATTCCTATCAAAAACCTATTTTCGAAATCTGTGAAATTGCAACTCAAAATTCTTCGACGATTTTCTCGAAACTTGCCAAATTTTTTTACTGAAAATTTTCTTGGTTATCTAGTATTGTACTACCACTCTTTATTTAATTATATTTTTTATTAAAATTTAAATTATTTTGTTCAAAATCCGCTTTTTTGTATCGAAAATTTATTTTGTTAAATGAAATTTAAATTATTCAATTTTTGACTAAAGAGTGACCTTCCAAGTTAAAAATTCCGGTACTTGGTTGAAGTTTCAACTTATTTCGTTAAAATTTGGTATTTTGGTAGAATTTCAGATATTAACTATACTTAGCTGGAAATTGAAGCACTTTGTTAAAAATTATTTTTTTGGATTGAAAAATAATTTTTTAAAGTGAATATTAAGATATTCAATTTTTGGTTTAAAATTGTTCTTTTTGAATTCTAAATCAAACTAGTTAATTAAAAATTTAGGCATTTTGTTGAAAATTCAGATTTTGGTCCAAAAATATCTTCTTCGTACAAAATTGTTATTTTTTAGTTGAAAATTAGTTTTTTGTTGAAATTGAATATTTTTTAGTTCAAAATTGAACTTTCTGGTTGAAATTTCTTATATTTGATTAAAAAGTCGTTTTATTGTAGAAAATTTATCTTCTTGACTGAAAAATCTTCTTGGCGCAAAATGATTTTTTTATAATTCAACTACTTGGTTGAAAGTATCACTGCATTGTCAAAATTTGTTTGTTTTTGGTTCAACATTAATATTTTTTTATTGAAAATTCAACTTTTTGTTGTAAGATTCTTATATTTTGCTGAAAATTCTTTTTTTTTACGCTTTACGCATTTCTTTAAGAAAATGAAATATATTACTATAAAATCTTATAGTAAATCTAGCAACTGCTTCTATTTTTAAATGAAATTTTCAATTTAATAATAATTGTTTTATCATTTTAGACCTGAAGACCGATAAATTAAATTATGAATAAATTAAACTTCAGAATGAAGAAAATTCTTTTATATTAACGAACATTTTTCACTCAAACTATTAGTTCAACTGTTCAAAATCCAACTTCTGAATATTCAACTGTTGAAGATTGAAATTGAAAACTTAATTTTAAATCTTCTTTAATTTTAAATTGCTGAAAATTCAATCTTCAATGATCAATTTTTCAACTTTCGAACGTTAAGAATTTAATCTTTAATTTTCTTCCATTTTTTTAATTATCAACATTTGAAAATTCAATTTTTGAATTTCGCCAATTTTTACAGTTTGAAATTCAAATGCTGAAAACTCCACTGTTAAGAAATCAATTTTAACTGTTGAAATTAAAAAAAATTTTGTTTTCAACTTTGTTTTCAATATCCAACAGTCAAAAATTCCATTCTGACTTTTTAACAGTTCTAAAATCTTCTGTTGAAAATATAACTGCTGAATATTCAACTGTTAAGAATCCAATTTTTTCAATTTATTACTGATGAACATCCAATCTTAATTTTTTCAATATCCAACAGTTGACAATTTTATTTGCAACAATTGAAAATCGAACTGCCTAATATTCAACTGTTGAGATTGACTTTGCAACTGTTGAAAATTAAAGAAAATTGAAAAGATTGCAAACTTGAATTATTAACGGTAGAAAATTGAGATTTGAAAATTCATTTCATAACTGTTTCAAAATGAAGGAAAAAATCAAAATTTTATTTTTAACTATTAAATAATGAAGAAAATTGAAAACTAGAGGAAAATGGAAGAAAAAATTTTCTTACCGTTGAAAAATAAAAAATGAATTAAAAACGGAAAATAGCATTTTCAACTGTTGAAAAAATTTAAGATTTAATTTTTATCTGTTGCAAATTGAAGAAAAAATTAATTTGCAAAGGTTAAACATGGAAGAAACTTGAATTTTTTAATTCTTGAAAATTTAAAAAATTTAAAATTTATATTTGAACTGTTTAAAATTGAAGAAAATTCAAAAATGAATTTTTTTACTGTTGAATATTAAAGAAAATTGCATTTTTAGCTATTGAGAATTGAAGAAAATTAAGGAATCTGACCATTAAATTTTCAACTGATGAAAGTTGTAGAAATTTAAAATTTTAATTTTCAACTGTTTAAAATTAGAAGTAAAATTGAAAAATGATTTTTCAACTGTTAAAAATTAAAGATAAATAAAAATTGAACTTTGAACTGTTGAAAATCGAAGAAATTTGTAAACTGAATTTTTAATTGATAAAAATTGAACAAAATTAAAGAAAAATGAATGAAAATCACATTTTTCACTATTGAAAATTAAAGAAAATTTTTAAAAAACTGAAAATAAAATAAAATTGAGTTTTCGACTGTTTAAAATTAAACGAAATTGAAAAAAATGGATGAAGATTACATTTTTAATTATTGAAATTTAAAGAAAATTAAATTTTTAGCCATAGAAAATTGAAGAAAATAAAAAAATAAAATAAAATTGAACTTCCATCTGTTATAAATTAGGAATCAAAACTGAAAATTGGATTTTTAACTGTTGAAAATTGAAAAACTTAAATAATTGAATTTTGAACTGTTTAAAATCAACAAAATTGAAGAAAAATGAAAAAAATTGAATTCTTAACCATTGATAATTGAATAAAATTCAATTTTTAGTTATAGCAAATTAAACAAATTTAAAAAAATTTTAATTGAATAAAATTGAAAATAGAATTTTCAATTGTTATTAATTAGGGATTAAATTGAAAATTAAATTTTTATCTGATGAAAGTTGAAGAAATTTTAAATTTAAATTTTCAACTGTTTAAAATTAGGAGTAAAATTGAAAAATGAATTTTCAACCTTTGAAAGTTAAAGATAATTAAAAATTGATCTTTGAACTGTTGAAAATCGAAGAAGTTTGAATTTTTAAATGCTGAAAATTAGAGAAAATTTAAATTTCAAGAAAAATTAAGAAAATGAAATTTTTAACTATTGAAAATTAAATAAAAAGTTTTTTAAAAGTGAAAATTGAATTTTCAATTGTTTAAAATAAGGAGTGAAAATTGAAAACTTAGTTTACAACTGATGAAAATTGAAGAAAATTATAGAAAACTAAAAATTGGAGAAAATTGAATTTTTAACTGTATAAAATTAGAAATCAAAATTGAAAATAGAAGAAATTTAAAAAATGAATTTTTAAATGTTAAAGATTGAAAAAAATTGAAGAAAAATGAATGAAAATTAAATTTTAACTATTGAAAATTGGAGACAATTTTTTTAAAAACTGAAAATTTTAAAATTCTGAATTTTCGACTGTTTAAAATTAAACAAAATTGAATAAAAATAGATGAAAATTACATTTTTAACTATTGAAATTTGATGAAAATTTTATTTTTAGCTATAGGAAATTGAAGAAAATTTTAAAAACAGAAATTTCAACAAAATTGAAAATTGAATTCTCATCTGTTATAAATTAGGAATCAAAACTGAAAATTGAGTTTTTAACTGTTGAAAATTGAAAAACTGAAAATTGAAGACAATTTTAAAAACTGATCATTGGATTTATAACTGTTTAAAATTGAAGAAATTACAAAACTGAATTTTAAACTCCTTAAAATTAAACAAAATTGAAGAAAATTGGATTTTTAAATACTGAAAATTGAAGAAAATTTGAAAAACGGAAAATTGAAGAAAATTTAATTTTTAACCTTTAAAATTAGGAATCAAAATTGAAAATTTAATTTTCAACGGTTCAAAGTTGAAGAAATTTGAAAATGGAATTTTCAACTTCTGAAAACTGAATTTTGAATTGTTTAAAATTAAACAAAATTGAAAAAGTAACAGCCTTTCATATTTCCGGTTATAATTCCAAGGATTTGAATTTACGTTCGAATCATATGAGAGTCATTTCCGTGTTTTCATGAAAATTTCCAGGAAATTATTGAATAAAATTGGAATCTATTAGGTATTCTAATACAAATGAGAAGCGATTCTTAATTACTTCGAACCTCTTGGCCCAGGAAAGTGGGAGCCACGACAGCACGGGTTATAAAAGCTCCCGCCGAGCAAGAGAAAGACAGTTCGGTGGTTGTTCATTGACTCATTGACTAAATCCGAAAAATAGGTGAATTTTTTTTTGCTAGGAAAATTTGGATTATAACTCAAAGTTCACCGAAGAAGAGAAATAAAGTGATCGAAAGTGCTAAACGTGCTTCAGTGCTAAACTTGGATATTATTTAAAACTCAATTTCACATTTTTTAAATAATAACTCTCCCCATTTTCATAATTACAATTTTTTAAATATTGTTTTCACCTTTTTTGAATTATTATTTAGAAAAAGTGTTCTTCGTCTTTTATTCAGAAGTTATAGTGTCGCAGAAAAATATTTGTCGCGAATTAAAAAAACAGTTTCTTCAGGACAATTTTTTTTCATTTAACTAAAAATAAAATCAAGCTAAAAATATATATTTTTAATTTTAAAAAAAATTATTGTAAGAAAAAACCATTTATTATAATAAAGAAATTTCCTTCAATCAAGGAAATTTTTGTTTGGCTCTCAGTGAAAGAAAAGATTCTTTGATTCAAAGAAGATTTTGTGTTTCAAATAAATGGTTTTTGGATCAAATGAACATTTTTCTTTCATTTTAAATGATTTTCTTCATTTCTAAGTTTTTTTTCTTATATTTAAAAAATTTAACATTCAACATTTGAGAAAATTTTTATTATGAAAAAACATTCCTCTTAACTAAATAAATCTCTTACAATCAAAAGAAATAATTTTTTATCCAATGAACATTGGATTCTTTTAAGTAAATAAGTATCTTTGAATTAAATAAACTTTCATTCAGCTCGCAGTCATAGAAAAGTTAAAAAAAATATCTCATCGAGTTCAAAAAAATTCCTTGGTACAAATAAATTATTTTTTGTTCCAATGAACATTTTTCTTTAATTTAAATGATTTGATTTATTTTAAAGTCATTTTTAGTTAAATGAAAAAAGTGTCCTAAGAAACGATTTCTTTAATTCAAGGCAACTATTTTTCTATTTGGATAGAAATTTGTTGGATATAGATGAAAATTTAAATAAGAAATTTTTTTCATTTTAGAACCGAAGATTAAACAATTTAATTTTTTTAGTGACAGTGCCTTAGAAACTTTTTTGTCTTGAATTAAGCAAACCGTTTCTTTAAAATAATTTTTTTCTTTTAACAAAATATAATATAAAACTAAAAAAAGTATTTTAAATTCAAAATATAACATCAAACTGAAAAAAAATATTGTAAATTAAAAACCTAATTTGATTGGAAAAAAAAACATTAATTTGAAGTGAAGACATTTCTTTAATCAAGGAAATTTTTCTTTGGCTCACGTTCAATGAAAAATTTGTTGGATTTAAAGAAATTTCTTTGGTTTAAAATAATGTTTTTTTTTCCAAATGCATTTTTTCAAACAAAAAAAGAAAAAAAAATTGTATTCGATTGGAAGAAATTTTTTTCAATAATCATTTTTCTTTAATTGCAAATAATTTTCTTCATTTTTATGTTATTTTTGGTTAAATAAAAAATTATGTTAAAAAAAACATTTCTCTTTATTAAAAAAAATTTTTTAATGGATTACAATTTCTCGAATAGGAATGAAAATGAACATTCTAATAATTTTTTCATTATTTCAGACCCGAAACCCGATAAATTATACCTTTTTAGTGATAGTGCTTAAAAATATTTCTCTTGAATTAAAGAAACCTTGTTTAGAATATTTTTTTTCATTAAACTAAAAGAAATTAAAATGAAAAAAACAATTTTAAATTAAAGAAGAATTTTCATTTAAACAAAAACTACTTTTTCAAACTCCAAAAATTTCTTTAAATTAAAAGAAATTTCTTTGCTCGAAAGAATTTTTTTTATTCCAATGCACATTTTTCTTCAATTATTGAAACCAATTTTTTCAATTTGAAGTTATTTCTGGTTAAATGAAAAAAGGTGTTAAAGGAGCACTCTCTTCAATTCAAGGCAAATATTTTTCTGAATAGATTACAATTTCATGCATTAGAATAAAAATTAAAATAATGATTTTTTAACCGAAGACCGATCAATTACATTTTTTTAAATGTTTTTTAGTATATAGTAAAAATGTCTCTTTACTTTTCAATTATTTTCTTCACTTTGAAGTCCTCGTTAAATGAAGGAAAAAATTATGTTAAATTAAACTTATTTTTTGTTTTCCAATATATATATATATATATTAAGAAAACGGGGTTTTTCAATACAAATATTTTTCTGAGGGGATTACAATTCTTTTCATCACAGTGAAAATTAAAATAACAATATTTTTTATCTGAAGGGTGATAAATTAAATTATCTATTTTATTATTGCTTTGAAAAATATTATCACTTTAAATTAATGCAAAATTTTCGTTTGAACACAATTTTTTTAACCTAAATTTCTTTGAATCAAAAGAATTTCTTTTTAATATAGAAACGGTTCAGGGCCTACACATGTTCAAAGACCTAGGCTCACGCTCCCATATTTGTGCTAACATAAGATGGAGCCATGCTCGAACCGAGCGTGACGCTCCCATCCAAGTACTGACATAGGACGGAGCTACGCTTGGGTCGAGCGTCACGCTCCCATATTTGTGCTAACATACGATGTAGCTTTGCTCGGGCCGAGCGTCACGCTTCCAGACAAATATTTTCCTCAGTGGATTACAATTCTTCAATTAGAAATGCAAATTAAAATAATAATAATTCTCAAATAATGAATTGATCATTTTTATTGCAGAATAAAAAAGAAAGATGTCTGCAGCAGGACCGGAAGTGGTGGCTGGGTCGGTAGCTGCGGCCTCTGCCACCGGACTTTCGGCTACGACCGTATTTTTATCCCTTCTATTGCCAGCTTTGGCCCTTTACTACGTTTACTTCAGAATATCGAGAAGACACATGCTCGAACTTGCGGCAAAAATTCCTGGACCACCTGGACTTCCGATTGTTGGAAACGCACTTGAATTTATGGGAAGCTCTGATGGTATTAAAAAAAAACTTTATTTAAACAAATTTCAAATTAGTAGGTTAACAATTTTTTAAGTTGAATTAAAGTTGTTAATAAATTTAGATGGCTTGAAAATTTATTTAAACTTTTTTTACATGGAATTTAAACATTTTTCTGAATTCATTTTTTCAGCTATTTTCCGAAAATTCTACGAGAGATCGTTCGAATTCGACCAAGTCATCAAGATTTGGATTGGACCAAAACTTGTTGTCTTTTTGGTCGACCCTCGTGACGTAGAAGTAATCTTGTCCAGCAACGTTTATATCGACAAATCCAGCGAATACAGATTTTTCCAACCCTGGTTGGGCAATGGCCTCCTCATTTCTACTGGTAAGTTTTTTTTTTAACGAAAAAATTTATTTTAACAAATAAAAAAGGTAAATTTTCAGCAAATACATACATTTTCTACCAATAAGATTTATTTCCTTACAAAAAATATTAATGTTTAACTAAAAGGATAATTAATTAATGTCGGATTTTAAATTTTGCCAATTACTAGTCAAATAATTTCCTGGGGAAACGAGAAAAAATTTGTTCTAGTACAGATTTGAACCGAGAACACCACTATTCCCAGTTTAAAACTGGGCCGAGGCAGATTTTTTTCTCGTTTCTCCAGAAAATTATTTGACTAATAATCGGAAAAATGTAATATCGAAATTAATTATTTAATTCCCCTGGTCGACAAAATAACATTTATACTCCAAAAATAAAAAAGGAATTATCTTCAAGAACAAAAACCTTTCACAATGTAGTTTAACTTTTAACCAAATAGTTGAATTTTAAACGAAGATTAATTTTCTGCCAAAAAATATTAATTTGAAAAAATAGTTATATTTTCAACCAAAGAGATATAATATTGGTCTAAAATACATTATTGAAGAAAAATATTATAGTTGATATTAAAAGTAAACAAAATTTTTAATTTAAATTCAAAAGTTTTTTATTCGTCCATAAAGACGAATTTTCAACAAAACAGTTGAATCCTTAACCAAAAAAGATTTTAATCTTAAAATCAAAGGTCTAATTTTCCATCATTAAAGATTTTTCAGTCAAGAAAGAAAAAGACGTTAGAAAAATTATAACTTGAAGGGAAAAAATAATTTTCGATCAAAAATAAAAATTTCCTATAACTATTTTTTTAGGTTTCTTGATCAAATTTCTAAGAAATTTTTTCTTATTTAAGAGGAATTTAAAAATATTAGACCAAATTTGAGTCACTTTAAAAGATATTATGAATTTTTGACGCTTCGGACAATTTTTTTTAATTTTCGCAAAACTTTTCAAGTTTCAAATTATTTTTAATTTCTTCAAAATTTCTAAAATTCCTCAAATTGTATTAAAATCTTACAGACTCGTTTTCAAACATTTTGGAAAAATTTTTTCATGTCTTTATTTCTTTTTAAATATTCTCTTATGATTAATTTTCCAAACTAAGAAATCACTTTTATAATTCCCAGGAATCTTAAGAAAATTCTTTTATTTATAAAGGTAAAAAATTGTATTACGAAATCTTCGAAAATCTATATTTTATTTAAAATCTAAACAATTTTTTACTATCTTTAATTATTTTTTTTATTTCTTACAAACGTCTAAGCATATTAGAATTTTTTCTCAAATTTTCTAATTTTGAAAATTTTAACATTTTGCTTTAAAATCTTCTACAGTCTTTGGCGAAATTTCAGGAAATTATATAAAAAAATCTAAAATCTTTTTTATTATTAAAATTAATTCTTCAAAATAAATAATCAATTGCCATTTTTTTTGGATTTATAAGAAAAAAATGTATATTAAACCTTTCAAAATCCTTATAAAGTTTCGAAATTTTACTTTAAAATCTTAAAAAGTCTACACTTAGTTCACAATTTTTTGAAATGTTTCCAAATTTTTAATTAATTTTTTATCTTCTCAAAACTTCAAATACACCGAAATATCTTTTAAAATAATTGAAAGGTTTTCTAAAAATTGGTTAATCTTAAAATTTTAAAAAAGAATTAATTTTTTTTAATTTCAAGATGTATTCGTTTTTTTTTTCTCATCTAGAATCCCAATTTTTTAACAATTGTAAGTTATGTTAATTTTTTATAAAGGAAGTGGCTATTTTTAATAAAAAATTACTAGATCTCAAAGATTACATTTTTGTTAACAATTCACTGTTCAAAAAAAAAAGACAAGCTTTTCAATTTTTTAACAATTTCAGGTTATATTCACGTTTTAAGTAAAAAATAATTATTTCTTGTAAACAAAAAATCATTATATTTCAAAGAAGAAATCAAGTTTTGGTACAATTTGTTGGCTAATGTAGCAATCTTCACCGCAAATATCGATATATAGATTTCAAAGGAGTTCTAAAATTTTTAAACAGTTTAAGGTTATGTTATACCAGTGTGTTTCATGAAAAAATGGTATTTTCAATTTTTAAAACTCATCAGATTTTTGAGATTATCATCGGAAATTGGTGCTTTTATTTAAAGAATCATGGAACTGTAAAGAAGATAAAAAATGGTAGGACAATTGTGGGTCCGGATGCAATAAGGGCACATAAAATTTTTTCGTGCGAAAACGAAGTCCCCTGGAGGCTTTAGAAAAAATTTTCGAATTTTAATTTT
>NC_046661.1:87622903-87648839 GCF_010883055.1 Belonocnema kinseyi | reverse complement strand
ATATATCTAGTCGGGAGTGGTGCTGACTGAAAACAGATGATTTGGAGCGATTCGCGCGCCATCTGTTGTTCATTCTAAGGACTTATTGAACTACCCTCGTAATTTGAAATAATACTCTTCAAAGAACAATTTAAAATACAGGAAAAAAACAATAATTGTTATTTATTTCAAAAAACGGTCAACACTTTTTCTCTAAATATTTAAAATATTCTTTAATGTAGTAAAACAATTTATAAACAATATTTTAAAATATAGGAAAAAAATGTAATTCTAATGTGATGTATTTAAAGAAGGCTTGGTGATTTATTTTCCTTTTGAGTAAAAAATGCTTCGAGATTATCAGCAAAATCATTATGCTAAGTTAAATTTTTTCCTGAAAAAAATATATTCTCTTCCACACCGCTGGGAATCGAACCACAGGTCCTCCGATTTCCGGCTGGGTGCTTTTACCACTAAGCTACTAGAGAAATCTAAAGAAAATTTTTTTCCAGATATATAAGTTGCCTTTAGCAAGATGTTATGATCTTCTTTCGATCTCTCTAGTAGCTTAGTGGTAAAGCACCCGACTGGAATTCGGAAGACCTGTGGTTAGATGCCCAATAGAGCGAAGGAGAAGATATTTTTTCAGGAAAAAAAATTAATTAAAAAAAAGTTATCTTATAGCTCGATCTAGTCTGAAAAGGCGTTAAGAATTAATGTTATTTGAGGGGTTAACTTAGATCAGTAGTTTTGATTTCAATCTTCATGGTGGGTGAAAGATATTTACACTGATCGCTTGTTACCATCTCCGATGATAGTATAGATTCCTTGTGTGTTTCTGAAAAAAGATTCTTCTGTGGATCTCTCTAGTAGCTTAGTGATAAAAGCACCAGAATGGCAATCGGAAAACCTATGGTACGATTCCCAGAGAAGCAAATGAGAAGATCTTTTTCAGAAAAAATTTAATTCACAAAAAGGTTTAATTTATAGCTCCCTCTCGTCTGAAAAGGCGTTTAAAATGTTGTTACCATATCCGATGATAATTCAGATTCCTTGTAAAATTGACTTGTATAAAACGTAACACCTTGCCAAAGACAGCGTAAATTTCTGGAAAAAGATTCTTCTTTTGATCTCTCTATTAGCTTAGTGGTAAAAGCACCCGAATGGCAATCGGAAGACCTCTGGTACAGTTCCCAGTGGAACGAAGGAAAATATTTTTTCTCAGAAAAAATTTAATTGAAAATAATTGAAATTCATAGCTCCTTCTAGTCTGAACAGGCTTTAAGATTTTCTGTTATTTGAGGGGTTAACTTAAACCAATAGTTTTGATTTCAATCTTTATGGTTGGCAAAAGGTATCTACATTGATCGGTTTTAACTATCTGCGATGATAATACAGATTGCATCCACTATCCACTTGAACCTCCTGAAGAGCTTCATCGACCTCTTCAATACCAACTCTTCAAAATTTAGAAACCTGTCAGTTCAGTTTAAAGTCATCTATCCTTCAACTAAAATTTAACTAATGAAAAAATGTGAGGTAAAAAATGGCTTGCTCATCAGAAAATAGTTGCAGCCACTATCCACTTGAACATCCTGAAGAGCTTCATTGACCTCTTTAATACCAACTCTTTAAAATTTAGAATCCTATCAAATGGTTCAATTGAAAACAACCTGGAATTCCGCAACTAAAATTTAATCACTAAAGTTAAAAATAAATTTCAGGTCAAAAATGGCGTGCTCATCGCAAACTGATTGCACCCACTTTCCACTTGAACGTTCTGAAGAGCTTCATTGACCTCTTCAATGCCAACTCCCGTTCCGTTGTTGAAAGAATGCGCAAAGAGGGACAAAAAGAATTCGACATCCATGATTACATGTCTGAAACGACTGTAGAAATCCTGCTCGAAACTGCCATGGGTGTCTCAAAAAGTACCCAAGACAAGAGCGGATTCGAATACGCTATGGCTGTCATGAAGTAGGTTTAATTTTAGAAAAAGAATTTTTTCAAGTTAAAAGCAGCTTAAAAATTAAACTTTAATTTTTGTTTTATTCAGGATGTGTGACATCCTCCATCTGCGCCACACTCGTGTCTGGCTTAGGCCCGACTGGCTCTTCAACCTCACCAAATACAGCAAGGACCAGATGAACCTTTTGGAAATCATTCACGGACTCACTAAGAAAGTCATCAAACGCAAGAAGGAGGAATACAAGAGTGGAAAGCGAACCGTCATCAACCCCACCATCGAAAACAGAAATAATGACAAGGATTCAAAGGTATTTCTTCAAATAATTGTAGCATCAAGTCTACTCCCGATGGAAGTTTTTTTAAATAACATTATATTTCACCAGAGTACAACGGTCGTCGAGGGTCTTTCCTTTGGTCAATCTTCAGGTCTTAAGGACGATTTGGATGTTGATGACAACGACGTAGGAGAAAAGAAGAGGCTGGCCTTCCTCGACCTATTGGTCGAATCTGCCCAGAATGGAGTCGTTCTTAACGACCAAGAAGTCAAGGAACAGGTCGACACCATCATGTTCGAGGTAAACTTTAAAAAGTACTTTCAAGTCCAATTCTGATCTTCCCTGATCAATCATAAATCCCCAGTGGAAAATAGAATATCAACGTCCTGATGACCTAAGACGTCCTTAAGTCATGGACATTCTAAGGAATTCCAAAGAATCCAATGTAATTGGAATCTTGCATTCCTGTTAAATCCGCTTTCTGGAACATTTTGACCACTAGTGATTCAGTTCTGTTTTATTCATTTGATGTAATTCCTATCTACATAAACACTCATAAACCCGAAAACTTCCACAAGCCCTATTCAATTCTTGGCTCACCCAATTACTTCCAAATATTTTTGAATCTTTTCCAACATCATCAATTTTTGCGATCAGGGTCACGACACCACAGCCGCAGGATCCAGTTTCTTCCTCTCGATGATGGGCTGCCACCCAGACATCCAAGAGAAAGTCATCCAGGAACTAGACGAAATCTTCGGCGACAGCGACAGACCAGCCACCTTCCAGGACACCCTGGAGATGAAGTACCTGGAACGATGCCTCATGGAGACCCTCCGAATGTACCCACCTGTACCCATCATCGCCCGAGAGCTCAAAACTGATCTCAAACTCGGTTAGTAATTCTCTAATTGAAAAACAATATCAGCTACCAGTTGCAATTAGACTGATAGCAGTAGCTGGGTTGCCTTTAACTACTGCCGAGTGGGAGTTTAAAAAATTGTAAACCAAAAAAAACTAATGATAAAAATATCCTTTCAGTTTCTGGAGACTACACTGTCCCAGCAGGATGCACTGTGGTCGTAGCAACTTTGAAACTGCACCGACAGCCTAACATTTATCCCAACCCAGATGTCTTCGACCCAGACAACTTCCTTCCAGAAAAAACAGCAAATCGTCATTATTACGCCTTCGTTCCTTTCTCGGCTGGTCCTAGATCTTGCGTCGGACGTAAATATGCTATGTTGAAACTGAAAATCCTTCTCTCGACAATTTTAAGGAACTTCCGTGTCCAGTCGACTGTCAAAGAGGCTGACTTCAGACTGCAAGCTGACATCATCCTGAAGCGTGCTGAAGGCTTCAAGGTCAAGTTGGAGCCAAGGAAGTCAATGGCCATGGCCCATTAATTGAGTAATTTAATGCAATGAAAAAGAGAAAGTCATTATACATTTTTAGAGTGTACTAGATGGCCCAAACTCGGTGACCGATCGTTTCCACGTACACGTTTTTATGTACATGTTGTAAATTGATCTTGTTAGTAAACGTATGTTGCGTATATTGTTACCTATTATCATTTACGTTGATATTTATCTCATTCAATAAATTATGCAGTTGCTAAACTGCAAAACCTTATTCTGAAATTTATTTTAGCAGTTTTCTATATTAGGAGTCAAAAATAGAGTTTTAGGATTGTTGAATTATTTATGATATTGAGAACGGATGGGTTGGACTTTTTATAATTTTGAGATGGTCTAAGAGCCAGTGACACTGGACCTTGCGCCATCGCGGTTACTGATACAAAATTAGAAATTATAGTTTGCATGTAGGGTAATAACGAATCGCTTTGCTGACGAAGCAAATCCTGAACCCACGCAACTTAATAAATTATTCAAAAATGAATTCCATCTCAAAATTAGCAAGATCGCAGAACTAAAAAAAAACCTAAATCACGTGATTGGGTGAACACGAACAGGGGTCGGGTACCGATTAAGGATAGGTACACATCTTTCCAGTGATTGTTCGATGCCGCCAATCACATGATTTAATTTTTTTTAATCCCGAGATTATGCTAATTTTTAGGGAAAATTCATTTTTCAATAATTAATTAAAGTACGTTCAGGATTTGCTTGGTCAGCACGGCAGTTCGTTATTTCCCTACATCTAAACTATCATTCAAAATTTTGTATCAATGTCCGCGATGACGCAAGGTCCAGTGTCGATGGCTCTCTTACTAAGAGCGAAATTCAGATAATAATAGTGAGTTAGTCATCATATTTCTCATAGTTTTCAGAAAATCGACAAATTAAAAAAATTTAAATTATACAGTTGGTAAACTATAAAAGCTTAATCTGAAGATTATTTTTGCAGTTTTTTGTATTAGGAGTCGAAAATAAAGTTTTAAGATTGTTGGATAAACGATTGGGTTGGAATTTTTATAATATTAAGATAGCCTAAGAGCCAGTGACACTGGACCTTGCGCCATCGCGGTTACTGATAAAAAAAATAAGGAATGATAGTTTGAATGTATTTTTTCTTGTTGTCTTCTTAACAAAATTTTCCTAACGATTTACAGCCATAGAAGAAATCTAGGAAGCCATAGAAAAATTTTCTTTTAAAATTAGAAACAGTAGAGTTGCAGAGAATTTTTTCCCGAAAAAATAACCCGTCAATTATTAAAATGCAATCATATTTCAAAAATTGGTAAGAAGCGATGGTCAGAAAAAATTTACTTGCAAAAAATATGGGTAAAATTAATGTTTTTTTTTGTGAATTTTGGACAGCCACGAATATTGACATATTAGGACAAAAAAAATATTTTAAAAAAGATTATAAGGTTTCTAAGACAGTCATTGAGTCTGATTTTTAAATGAAGCTTTCAATTTTCTTATAAATAAACAAATACAGTTAAAATGTTCAATAGCCCTCCCTTCTATAGCCCTTCCGAGAATCAACGCCATGCCGCAGGTAGGTGTAACAGGAGCTGCGCGGGGTCTGCGCTTGTCACTCAGGCGAGCACTCAGGCGTGAATTCAGGCGTGAGCAAACAAAAGAGGAGCGGGCTACAATGAGTTATTTCCCAAATGAGGTGTCCGTGGACAAATTAACTTTTAGCCCCCAAACTATTCAACCGACTTTTAATTTTTTAAATCGAACCTTTTGAAATTACTAACAAGGTTGTCGAGGCATATTTAGAAAAAAATTGTTTATTTTTTTTTATTTAGCAATGAAAATTAATTTTTTTTTAAATTTGGAAGATGCCATTTTGGACAAATTTATCGAATTTATGCGAAAGTACATAGAATTAGCGGGGAAACTTATCTCGAAAGATTTCCAGCAGTATCAGATATTAAAGTAATTGTTTATAATTTTTATATATTTTTTCACGGACATCTCATTTGGCCCCAGTGCACGGTGCTCGTCTATAATATGAAAATTGTTGAAATCGCCTAAGTTTCACAGAGTAACATTAGTTAATGATATTCCAAAATTATATAATAAAAAACATTTTTTATAAACAAATTAATTGTTGAAAGAATATTTCGTACGATTTTACATAATTTTACGTTTTTTTTTTCAATTATATTGTAAGAAATTTTGATAAAAGCAATATGATGATAAAGTAATCTCTTCTTAAAATTATTATTGTTAATATTAAAAACAAACTTAATAAAAAAATGCATTGATCAGGCATTCTGTGACAGAAAACTTCATTTTTTTCGGTTTCATTTTTTTAAATTAGGAACTTTATGAGAATTTTAGAAAACTTCCTAATTTGTTGAGTAACCTTATGATTTTTTTAAAACAAAGTCAATAAAAAAAATGTATGTATGAGGCATTTGTCGAAAGAAAATTTTTCTTTTCAATAAAAACTTTTTCAATTAGGAACTTCTTCATGATAATTTCAGAAAAAATTCATAATTCATTTATCATATTTGTCACTTTTTAAAACAATTTTAATAAATAAATACATTATTGAGGCATCTATCAACCGAAAAATGTCAGATTCTTAATTAGGATTTTAATAATAAATTCAGCAACACTCATGATTAGCTGATGAATTTTATAATTTTTTCAAATCAAATCAAATCAGTGCAACCTTATTAAAAGCATAAAATTAATGAGAAACTTAAAGGACTGAGATTTAAGAAAAAACTTTTCCTTCGAAAAATGCCCAAATAATGCATACGCTTATAAAATTTGTTAAAAACATGATCAGATTTATCAATAAATTATTAATGTTAATTCAATTATCACTTAATTCCCAATTAAAAAGTCTTATATCGAAAAACGAATTTTTCCGTCAACAGATGCCCGAAGAATGCATTTGTTTGTTAAATTACTTTGAAAAAATCGTAACAATTATCAACCAATCATGAATGTTGCTAAATTTATTATGATGATCCCAATTAAAAGTCTGATATCGAAACAAAAAAGAATCTTTCCTTTGGCAGATACCCCAATAATGAATTTGTTTATTAAAATTTTTAAGAAAGTCATAAAATTGATCAATAAATTATGATTTTTTTCTGAAATTATCATACAGCTCTTAATTATAAAAATTTAATCTAAAAAATGGAATTTTTCTTTCGGCTAATGCCTTATCTATATTTGTTTAAAAAATCATAAAATTTATCAACTAATTATGAATTTTTCTGGGCTAGCATTCAAAAAACCGAATTTTTCTACTGAAAAATGCCCGAATGATACATTTTTTAAATTAAATTTGTTTGAAAAAAGCATAATATCAATCAACGAATTATGAATTTTTGTAAAATTATCATAAAGTTCCTAATTAAAAAAAATACATCCTAAAAACGAAGCATTCTGTGAAGACATGCCTGATTCGTGCATTTCTTTATTAAATTTGTTTTTAATATTAACAATAAAAATCTCAAGAAGAAATTTCTTCATCACTATATTATTTTATCCAAATTTCTTGCAATTTGAGTTGAAAAACGTAAAATTATGAAAAATCGTAAAAAACATTCTTTCAAATAAGAAAATGGCCATTTTTTCCTTATATATGTTTATTTATAACAAAATTAAAAGCCTTACTTAAAAAATTAGGCTCAAAAGCTCTTTTTTTCGAATTTTTGTTGTCTAAATCGATCAATATTTGTGGGCTGTACGTTATTTTAAACCACAAAAGTAATTTTTTTCGCACTGTGTGACGGTTCGTTATTACCCTAAATTCAAAATATCATTCCCAATTTTGTATCAATATCCCCGATGACGCAAGGTCAGTGTCGTTGGTTCTCCTACTCAGAGCAAAATGCTTGGTTTTACTACAGTCAATTTTTGGATTGGGTTTCAATTGAAAATATGTAGGATTTATTGCTTTTTCAAAATTGTTGGTGAACTTGAATAATTTTTTTAAATTTGCATTGACAACAATTTTGCAGATATTGATAGTCAGTCAGTTTGTGATGAAGGAGGATCATCCCTCGTTAGCAAAATTTTACATTTTTGTCAGCTCTCACGTATCTCACAGCCAGCGACACTAGACCTTGCGCCATCGCGGATACTGATAAAAAATTAGGAATTAAATTTTGCATGTAGAGTAATAAGGAATCGCTATTCTGACCAAGCAAATCCTAAATCCGCGTACCTTAATTAATTAATACAAAATTAATTTCCCCTCAAAATTAGAATGATCACGGAAAAACAAAAAATAAATAAATCACGTGATTTCGTGAACAAGTGGACAGTGGTTGGGCACCGATTAAGGGCAGGTACACATATATTTCCAGTGAGTGTTTGATGCCGCCAATCAAATGATTTTTTTTTAATTCCGCAAGCATGCTAATTTTGAGGAAAAATTTATTTTTCAATCATTAATTAAGATACGTGGGTTCCCAATTTTGTATCAATATCCGTGATGACGCAAGGTCTAGTGTCGTTTGCTCTCCTACTAAGAGCGAAATCCTTGGTTTCACTAACGTCAATTTTTGGATAGGGTTTCAATTTAAAATATCTAGGATTTATTGCTCTTTTTAAATTGTTGGAACCCTGAAATTAATTTTCTGAAATTTGCATTGACAACAATTTTGCAGATATAGATAGTGAGTCAGTTCGTAAAGGAGAAGGATCATCCCTCATTAAAAAATTCTTACATTTTTATCAGCCCTCACGTATCTCATCGTTTTCCAAAAATCGAAAAATTTTGAATATTTAAAATCTAGAGTTGGCAAACTTCGAAACCTTAACCTGAAGTTCATTTTAGTTCCAATTTATTGAAAATATTTTCAACAAAATTATTTACCCTATTCCAACTTAGAAAAGATTGGAAATAAAAATTTCCTCCTTTTCAACTCGATAAAAATCTTTAAAATATAGCCTCTTCCAATTCAGAAAAAATGAACATAATCTCATCCTTTTTAACTTAAAAAAATGATTTAAAAAAAAACAATTCGATACAAATCTTCAAAACAGAAAATTGTACCTCTTCCAACCCTAAAAAATTGAAAATCGAAATTTCCTCGCTTTCATCTCGATAAAAATCTTATAAAAAAATGTTCATCTTACAATTTAAAAAATCCTTCCTTTCGACACGATGCAAAAATTAAAAACAGAAAAATATCCTGCTTCAAAATCAGAAAAAATTAAAAAGCGAAATATCCTCCCTTACAACTCAGTAAAAAATGTTTTCAAAAAATAAACTTACCATCTTCCAATTTAGAAAAAATTGGAAATCAAAATTTCCTCCTTTTTCACTCGATACAAATCTTAAAAATACAAAATAGTCTCTTCCAATTCAGAAAAAAATTAAATATAATCTCATCCAATTCAACTAAAAAGAATATAAAAAACAAAAATGTTCAAAATTTCTTCCCTTTTTTTAAAATTAAAATTGCGAAATGCAAATGTTTTTTTTTCTACATAAATCATTGTAGGTTAAATTATTTTAATTTAAAAAAATATAACTATTAAAGCCCGGCAAAATCTGAAAATTGTTTCATTCAGAACAGATTCAGAATCATCTTGTAGAATTAATGACTGTTCAATTTTAAACACTTAAACTACTGTTCAGTTTTAAAAATTATTAATTAATTTATATTACAGTTGATCAAACTGAAAATTTTTTTATATATTTTTTATATATTATAAAAAAAATTTTTTTTTATATATATTATTATTATTATTATTAATCCTTCGAAATTATAGCTTATCATTATCATTATCATTATTTTATAGTCAAAAATAGATTCACTATCACATCCCAGTAAAAAAAAATTCCCAGTTTCCAGGTCCAATTAAATTTTAATTTCAATTTTAGGGTCAACCTGGAGAAGCAATTCCCAATTTAGAATTGGCAGTTTCTTTGGAATTTCAAAAGGTATTTCTAAAAAAAAAAAATTGAAATTAAAAAAAAAGTAAAACTTGTGTACATGTGGTATTAACAAACATTTCTCGACAGGACAAGAAATTATGGAACGTTACGCGAAATTAATAAAAGACTCCGACAAAAAAAATTCAGTTGCGATACTAAAACTCTGCAAATGGAAAAACAGCCGAGAACCTTTTTGGCTAGTTACAAAAAGTCATCAAAAAAGTTCCGAAAAAGGTAGTTTTTCTAAAACAGAGTGGCCGAAAAACTTCATTTTCAAAATTCCCTGACGTTTCTATGACTAATTTTTCATTTTCCGTGAACATTAATATTTAAAGACCAAAATTCTGGTCTAGTAAAATTTTCAATATAGAATCTTTTATAAATGGAATAAAATCATTTTTTATTTCAATTTATTAATCTCATGGCTGCCATACTCTGATTTAATTCAAAAAAGTGAAACACTGACTAATATTCTTTTAAAAAAATTATAATTTGATTCAAAAGAATTTATACAAATTGAACAAAAATCCAAAAATTTCGATTTATTTTTAGTAAAATTGGAATTCATTTTTAAAAACTAAGGAGAAATGAAAAGAATTCAATGAAAATTCTTATGAATATAAGAGATTACAAAAATATGAAAAATTTAATTGAATTCAGTAAGTTTAAAAAGAGTTTAGAAAAATTCAGATATTTCAAAACGAATTAAAAAAACAAGTAAAAATCAAAATTGATGAAATGCCTAAGAATTCAAGAGAATTTCAAAAAATTCAAAAGAATTTAGGGGAAATTAATGAAAATTTAGGGTGAATTTGAAATGAATCGCCAAAAATATTTGTAAATCCCTTAATTGTTTAAATCTCCTGTAAATGTCTTGAAATCTTTATAATCTTTGAATTTATTAAAATACCATAAGATCTCTTCAAATTATTGAAAAAATTTTTAATACCTTAAAACAGGTTAATCCTGTAACTTCTTAAATTCCTTGCAATTTTTAGAAGCTCTTAAAAATTCCTTAGAATTTTTAAAAATAGAAGAAACTCTTTAAAATGACTTGAAATATTTTAAATCTCATAAAAATTCCTTGGAATTATTTTCAATTCCCTGAAATACTTTAAATTCTTTGAAATCATTTCTTAATCAATCCCAATAATACCTTCGAATTGGTAAAAATACCCTACCTTATATCTTAAAAATCCTTTGGAATCCAATGGAATTTAAACATTTATTTAACATTCCTTGGAATCTTATAAAACATCCTAAGATATTTCAGGTCCTTTAAAATCAATACAAAACTATTAAAATATTTTTTAAATATCTTAAGATATTTTCTGAAATCTTTGAAATCCTTTTAAATCTCAAGTTATTGAAATAAACTGAAAATGCCTTTGAATATTTAAAAATATCCTAAAATACTTAATATTCTTTTTAATCACATCAGATTATTGATATATTTTTAAAATACCTTGAGATATTTCAAATCCTGAAATATATTTGGAAATATTTTTAAATTCTGAAAAATTCCTTAGATTTTTTAAAACTACCTTAAAATCTAAATGTTTTTAAATCCCTAACAAATTGTTTAATCTTTTTAAAATGCCTTACAACCTTAAATGCCTTAAATCCTAAAAAATATTTTTAAATTCTTAAAAACTTCTTGGATTTTTTTAAAATGCCTTAAAATCTTCCTTTTTCTAAATTCCTAGAAATTTGTTTAATCATTTGAAAATGCCTGGGAATCTTTTAAAATACCCTAAAATATGTTTACTTCATTTAAATCAGTTCAGGTTAATGAAATTTTGTTTAAATACTTAAATTTTTTTTAATCCTGCAAAATATTTATAAATATTTTTAAATTCTTTAAAACCTCTTAGCATTTTAAAAAATACCTTAAAATCTTAATTTTTTGAAATCCCTAGAAATTTGTTTAATATTTTTAAAATGCCTTGAAATCTTTTGAAATTCCCTAAAATTTTTGTTAGTTCTTTTAAATCACTTCAAATTATTGACATTTTTTAAATTATTTAAGATATTTCAAACCACGTAAAATATTTTTAAATTCTTGGAAATATTTTAAAGTTCCCAAAAATTTCTGGGAATTATTATAAATACGCTAAAATTGATCAATTTTGTTGAAATACCTTCAAATTATTGAAATCCATTTAAAATATCCTCAGATGTTTGAAATCCCTTGAAAGTTTCTAAGCTTCTTGAAAATTCATCAGAATTTTTTTAAATATCTTAAAATCTTTATAATTCTTTGAAAATGCTTCAAATTATTAAAATCTTTTGAAAATGCCTTGGAATCTTTTAAAATACTCTCAAATATTTCAAATCATATGAAATCTTTTCAATTATTGCCATTTTTTTCTTTAAAAACACCTAAGATACCTACGATATTTTGAAATTCCTTGAAAAATTTTGTTCTCAAAAAGCTTTGGAATTTTTATAAATAATCGCAAATCTTAATTTTTTAATTCTTTCAAACTATTGAAATCCATTAGAAATATCCTAAGATATCCGAAATCCTTCGAGATTTTCTTGATTTCCTAAAAATTCTTCAGAAAGTTTTGTAATATTTGAAAATCTTTAAAATGCTTCAAATTTTTGAAATCTGTTGAAAATACATTGAAATCTTTTAAAATACCCTCAAATCCTTTAAAGACACTTCAAATTATTGAAATATTTTAACAATAACTTGGCATATTTCAAATCCTCTAAAATTTTTTGAAAATCCTGGAAATTTTCTCTCAATAATTCCTTCAAAGTTAAAAAAAATATACCCTACCTTATATCTGTAAAATCCTTTGGAATACTTTGAAATTGTTAAAAATCATTTAAAATTCCTTGGAATCTTTTAAAATATTCTAAGATATTTCAAATCCTGTTAAATATTTTTAAAAAATTTAAGCTCTTAAAAATTATTCTAAAGTTTTAAAAATACCCTAAAATCTTTTAAATTCATTAAAATCTATTCAAATTATAAATACTTTGAAAATATTTTCAAATATTTCAAATCTGCTCAAATCTATTAAAGCTCTTAAAAATTCTTTCGAATTTTCAAATCAAATCAAATTATTGAAATCAATTGATGAATATTTTGAAATACCCTAATAAAATATTCAAAATCCTTTGTAATCACTTCAGATTATTCAAATCTATAAAAAATACCTCAACTTAAGACATTTAAAATCCTGTAAAATATTCTTTGCAATTTTTTAAACCACTTAATAATACACTAAAATTTTAAAAATACCCTGAAATGTTTTAAATGCTTTGAAATACCTTCAAATTATTTGAATTTATTTAAAATTCCTTACCAATCTATAAAATGCCGAAAAATATTTCAAATCCTCAGAAATTGCTAAAGCTCTTAAAAATTCCTTAGAATTTTGAAAAATACCCTAAAATTTTTCGTATCTTTGGGAATCCCTTTAAATTATTAAAATTGAATCAAAAGTTTCTTGTAATGGGGTTTCCATGACCTGCGAGCCACCCTGTAAAATAAAATTTAAAAAAAAAACAAGAAAAATTTTTTTTTTCAGATTCCCTCTATGAATCGGAAAATCAAGCTTCATCGATATCGATTAACATCTTTTCTTCATTGTTCCTGTCCAGTAAAAAGACAACGGAAATTTCAAATCAGGAGGAGGAAGCTGAAATTCAAACAAATGTAACTCGAAGTCTCGAAGAAAGAGAAAACACAGAAAAGATAATTCGAGAATGATAAACCAGATTATAATTATACAATAGCATTAAAATAAAAATAAAATAAAATCTATACTTTTTTTTAAAGCTTTTGTAATTTTTTAAAATACCCCTAACTATTTAAAATCCTTTTAAATACCTGCAAATTATTAAAATGTATTAAAAATTCATTGGAAACATTTAAAATACGCAAAAATATTTCAAGTCCTTCAAAATCCTTCGAAACTTTTTAAAGCTCTTGAAAATTCCTTGCGAATTTGAAAAATGCCACTTTATCTTTCAAATCCTTTGCAATCTCTTCATATTATTAAAATTTATCAAAAATTCTTTGTGAAATTTAAAAATAACCAAAAATGTTTCAAATCCTTATAAATCCTTTGAAAAATCTTAAAGCCCTTGAAAATTCCGTGGAATTTTTAAAAATATTCTAAAATATTTCAAATCCTTTGAAATGCATTTGAAAATGAAAATTTTATCTTCAAGGGATTTCTATGATTCTTCTTCAGAAGTTGAATATTCAATTTTCTTAAGTTTTCAACAGTTGAAAACTCAACTGTAAAAAATCAAACTGCTGAAATTCAACTGTTGAGAATTGACGTTTCAACAGTTTAAAGGTGAAGAAAATTGAAGAGAATGTAAAATTCAATTTTTAACAGTTAAAATATTGAAGAAAATTAAAATTTTTGAAATTGAAAGTAACTGCAATTTTTAACTATTAAAAATTGAATGAAATTTAAAACAAAACTGAAAATTTCATTTTAAACTGTTGAAAATAAAGGAAATTTGAATTTTTTACTGTTGAAAATTTAAGAAATTGGAAAATTTATATTAAAACTGTTTAAAATTGATCAAAATTTAAAATTGAATTTTTAACTATTGCAAATTCAAAAAATGAAGAAATCTGAGAATTGAATTTTCAAATTTTGGAAATCGAAAAAATTGTAAAACTGAATTTTCAACTGTTTCGAATTAGAAGTAAAAATTAAAGCTTGAATTTTCAACTGTTGAAAATTGAATTTAGAACTGTTGAAAATCAAAGACATTTGAATTTTTAAGTGGAAAATTGAATTTTTAACTGTTTAAAATTGAATAAAATTGGAGAAAAAATTTAAAACTGAAAATTCAATCTTCCAGCAACAGTTAAACATACAATTTTCTTCAATTTTCAACAGTTAAAAAATCAATATTTAATTTTGTTTCCTAACTTAAGGTAGTTGAAAATTCAATTTTCAAATCTCTTTTTTTTCAACAGTTGAAAATGAAATTTTAAATTTTGTAAATTTTCTTCAATTTTCAACAGCTGAAAATTCATATTTCTTCAAAATTTAACAGTTGAAAATTAAATCTTCAATTTTTTTAAATTACTTGAAATAGTTTCAAATTAAATTTTCTTCAATTTTCAGTTTTCTATACATTTCTTCAATTTTTAATATTTAAACATTCAATTTCCTTGAATTTTTCATAAATTTTCATCAATATTAAAAAGTTGAAAATTAAATTTTGAGGAATTCCTCAACTTTTGAAACTTTTGAAAATTTAATGGAGTTTTTTTTTTAATACAGAAAGATAATTCAGATCCTCAAAGATCCTATAACACTTTCTAAAGCTTTTGCAAATTCCTTGTATTGTTTAAAAATACCCTTTAAAATCTTTGAAATCTTTTGGAAATACTCAAAAATATTTCAAATCCTCACTAACATTTCAAAGCTCTTAAAAATTCTTTGTATTTTTCAAAAACACACCTAAATCTGTAAAACCTTTTGGAATTCCTTTAAATTATTTTTAATTCATTGGAACCTTTTAAAATACCCTAAAATCTTTTAAATCCATTTAAATGCCTTCAAAATATTTAAATCTATTTAAAATTCTTTAGAAAATTTAAAATACCCAAAAATATCTTAAATACTTTTGACATTTTTGAAGCTCTTACAAAATTACTTGAAATTTTTAAAAATACCCTGAAATCTTTCAAATCCTTTGGAACACCTATAAATTTTTTAATTTTATTTTTTTTAATTCTTAGAACTTTTAAAATACCCCAAAAATATTTAAAATCTTTTGGAACCCCCTTAATTTATTAAAATTAATTTTAAATTCCTTAAAATCCTTTAAAATACCCTAAAATCTTCGGGAATCCCTTCAAATTATTAAAATTAATTTTAAAATTCCTTAGAATCTTTTACGATACTAAAAAAATTTTTAAATTATTTTCTCGAATGGAAATCTATTAAACAAATCCTAGAAACTTTATTTTAAACCAAAAACTTTTATTTTTAACCGAGAAGATTAATTTTTACCAAAAAGATGAATTTTCAACCAAAAGAGATAATTTTTCGACCAAAAATTGAATAATTAAATTTTTAGTCAAAAAATGAATGTTGAACCAAAGAGGTGAATTAAAAAAAAAAACTATGGTTTTATTGAATTCTCAACCATAAATATTAATTTGCTACAAAAAAAGGCGAAATTTTCACAAAGTACGTAAATTTTCAAACAACTAGTTTAACTCCTAACTTGCAAATAAAAAGATCATTTTCTCCCAAAAAAATCACTTTTGAACCAAAAATGTGTATTTTCAACAAAACAGTTGAATTTTTAATTAAAAAGACAAATTTGTCTAAAAATTGTTGAATTTTCAACAGCAAAATAATAATAATATTAATAATCATGTATTTTCAGCAAAACAGTGGAATTTTTAATTTAAAAATACCATTTTCTATCCACATTGTTGATTTTTGAACTAGAAAATTAACTTTTATCAATAACAAAAATACGAATTAAAAAAAATAGTTAGATTTTCCACCACAGTGATATTCTTTAAAAAAGAGTTATGAATTTCAAACCAGAAAAATGAATTTTTAACCAAAATTCTGAATCTTTAACTAAAATATATACATTTTTGACCAAAAATGTTTAATTTTCAAGCGGGAAGATTAATTTCTACAATTTTATTTTATTTTCAATCTAAAAGATTAATTTGCAACTTAAATGATAAATATTTAACTGTAATACTTGAGTTTTTGACCGAAAAGAAAAATTTTTAAACAAAATCATTAACTTGCAAATAAAAAGATAATTTTCTACCAAAAAAAAATCAATTTTAAACAAAAAAAAAGGTGTATTTTCAACGAAATAGTTGAATTTTTAATTAAAAAAGAACAATTTTTATCTAAATTGTTGAATTTTCAACAAGAAAATATAAATTTTTAACCAAATTGATGAATTGTCAAACATAAAGATCAATTTTCTACAAAAAAAGGCGATTTTTTCACAAAATACATCAATTTTCAAATAACTGATTAATTTTTTAAATAAATAAAAATTACATAATTGATGATGATTAAACTGAGATAATCTGACAAATCAGAGACTGTAATACTTGAATTTTTGACCGAAAATAAGAAAAAAAACCCATTAACTTGCAAATAAAAAGATAATTTTCTACAAAAAAAAATCAATTTAAACAAAAAATGTGTATTTTCAACGAAACAGTTGCAATTTCAACCAGTTAAATTTTTAAATAAATAAAAATTACATAATAAATTATGATTAAACTGAGATAATCTGAAAACCCTACGACTGTAGATAAAGTAGAAATCAATTTAAAATATTGATTAAATTATTAAAATAATAATAACTTGAATTTTACTGTCATCAGGAGTAAATTTCCGGTTTCCCAGTCAAGTCGCCACCCTGAAAATGCAACTCAATGCCTGTGGAAGAAATAAAAAACATCGAGAATGATGAACCAGATGATAATTTGATGATGTCGTGAAAAGAAAAAAGAAAAGAGCGAAAAATCATGGACTTAACTGTATATTTGTGCAGCACCGTCAACAAAAATGATATAAAACTCGCGAAATACTTAACAGAATTGTCAGCGTTAAATACTAAGATTAATACTACATAAAATTATGTATGATCGGATTCGTCACAATTTCCAAGATAATGCAGGTAAAATCAGATTATGAAATTTCTAGTGAAGCGAGAAATTGATTGATTGATTTACTTCTTCAAAACTAACACAATACGCTCACCACAATTTTTTTTTTTAATTTTATTTATGCAATATTCCAGTGCTACGATCTTCTTCTTCTTCACTTAATTAAGTAGAATCACTTTGTAAGTAGTTGCGTTATTTCAATCGAAATAAAATTAATTAATCTAATTCTACAACTAATTTCAAACACAAAAGTTATATTACAAAAACACAAAAGCTCAAGAATTTAGATCCGATAAAGTCAAAAATTTTGATCCCGAGTATTCAACTTATCACCTTATTTTTTAATTATTCTCTTTTCTTTTTGGAATGAATATTCAATTTACTTTCAATAGACACACCCGATTTTTGTAAAATCATACCAAAAAAAGAAAAAGACGAATCAATTTTAATTTTAAAAAACCTCGACTCGAAAAATGTAATTGCACCATCATTTTGAAGATTCGCGACTAACAAAAAAAAACTTTTTTAAAAACATAATTTTCAAATAAAAAAAAAAACACAAAGTACTAATTGATTCTAAAATTTAAAAAGAAAAAATGAAAAAAGCTGTTTCGATAATTGAATATTATCAAGTTTTTGACTCTCTTAACTCCTTATTCAACAAACATAGAGAAATCACATTACTTACATTTTTATTACATGCATTTCAAGGGCGTACAAACACTTTGTACTTTAATTACATACATTTCTCTCCATTCTCGGCTCTTTCAAACCAAATTCAAATTCATCCGATCCCATATTTTCTTCTGCTTCTTCTTTTTCTTTTTTTTTTTTCATACGAAAGACAGAAAAAAAAACAACTTATAAACCAAGAATTCGGAGGTGTGCAAGGATGCCATGATACTATTTACATCCAAAGTGGTAAATAAAAACGAATTTATAGAATATGAAATCTCTTAACTCTAAGTTTTCTTGCTATCATTATAACGGAAAGACTTGATAACAATTCTTTCCAAAAATTATTATTCCGCTGGCCAGAAATCGAATCTCGTTATTATTATTTTTTTTTTATCATTAAACAACAATTTCAGCTTTTTAGACATACCTTCTTTCTTTCTTACTTTTTTTCTGTTTGTTTGTTTGTTGAATAATCTACGTATATTTTATATATATATATGTATATGTTAGGTGCATATATCATCATATATCATTACACGTATATATAAAATCTGATCTTTCCCTCAAGAAAAAAAAAACAAAAAAAAAAAAAACCACGTCCAAAAAACTTTCACAGAGTCTAGATTCGAGAATTACAATGTACAGAGAAAGACGAATCGCGCGCGCTTTTTTTTTCTCTTTCTTAAATTTCAAACTCACAAATTGGACTCGTCCGTATCCAAAATTGGCATGTCATCTCCATTTAAACCGTCATTGGATATCTCCTCAAGATCCTGCGACGGAATATAGCCAGTCGCTTTCACCGTCTCCTTCTCCACTTCCGTTGTCGCGAGATCGAAAACTTCCTGAAGAACCTCCGTCACTGCCTCTTCTGCCGTCGCGTTCTCATCTGCCAACGCGTTCTCATCTGCCAGCACATTCTCATCTGCCAGCGCGTTCTCATTTACCAACGCGTTCTCATCTGCCAGCGCGTTTTCTTCATTTTCGAGTCTCGACGTCTCAATCTCTTTCACAATTTCCGTGGTGATGTCCTCGACAATTTCCGACTCAATCTGTACTTCACTGATAATCTGATCAACAACTTCACCAGGATTCTCGACTTCCAGCCCATTTTGAACAACATCGGCAATCACCTGGGGCAAATGTTCAAAAAGATCATCGCCAATTATCTCATCCTCGGCAATTTCTTCCGTTTGAATGATGTCCTCGGTAAAATCAATTGTCTCAATTGGATTCTCGATAACTTGAGCCACCTCCATTGCCTCGGCTGGCTTCTCCGATTCATTGTCGATAATCGGAATCTCAACCTCGTCCCTTGTCGGTGTGGAATGTCGGGAAATTTCAACAGCATTCAATTCCTTGCTGGAATTTTCCTCCTGCACTGGCGATTCTGTTGAATCTTTCACTAATTCTATCGGCGCAATTTCCTCCGCTAAAGATTCGTTTGCTGTGTCCTCTTTCGCTGCAATCTCTTCCACCAAAGGTACTTTTGCCGCGTCTTCTTTCACCGCAATCACTGCCTCCAGAGGTTCTTTTGCCGCGTCTTCTTTTGTCGCGTCTTCTTTCGCCGCGTCTTCTTTTTCTGCAATTTCTTCCTCCACTGTCATTTCTTTTGCCGCCTCTTCTTTCTCTTTAATTTCTTCCACTACAGATTCTTTTGCCGCGTCCTCTTTCTCTGCAATTTCTGCCTCAAGAGGTACTTTTGCCCCTTCCTTTTCCAAAGATTCTTCCTTCTCAGCTGGTTCAGCATCAAGCTCCACTGTCGTCAATTCGACACCACTTTCCTGCGAACCTTCATTATAGTCGACCTTGAAATCCTCCTGACTTCCCTCCTCAATCGATTCGCCCTTCTCTAAAATCTCCTTCTCCAAAACATCCTTATCTAAAATCTCCTTATCGGAAACTTCCTTATCCTCTAAAACCTCCTTGTCTACCTCCTCGTCAGGATCGACCGCGGAACTCGCCGAGTCGGCAACTTCGTCAATCACCTGAAGCTCTTCTCGCTGAAGAAGATCCTCAAGATTCTCACGATCTTCATCCTGCGACTGAGAATCCTCGTCCTGACTCTTTTCCTCCTCAGTCTTGTCTTCCGGTGCTGCTTCCACTCGATCAGCAGATTCCGCATCTTTAATTGATTCAGTGTCTTTGACTGATTCGGATTGATCTTTGATTGGTTCGGCTTTATCGTCCTTTTCTACGGTTTTATCCTCCTCCAAATCCTTCGTTTCCACCTCTCTCGCCCCCTCCTTCTCCTTCTCAATCGGCTCTATCGTCTCTTGAACTGATTTTTTCTCTTCAAGAGCCAACACTTTCTCCCCGGACTTTTCAGCCTCTCCATTTGTTTCCTCGGGCTCCTTACTTTTCTCAATCACCTCGCCCTCTTCCATACTCGCGTCTTTAGCTTCCTCCTCGACGAGCGCCAATCTTTCACTCGGCTCCTTCTCCTTCTCCTCAACAAGCGGCGTCTCTTCAACGATCATCTTCTCGTCAACAATCACCTTCTCTTCAACAATCACCCTCTCAAGTATAATCTTCATAATCTTCAAATGCGACTCCTGGTGCACACCGTACTCCTTGCAGTCAATAAAATCACTTTCACAGGCCGCACAAATGTAGGAAGTTCGTTCAAACACCTCCTCCTTCCTCGGCCGTCCCTTTCCTCTTTTGGCAACACTCGGCTTCGGAACAATCGACGAGGGACTTTTGAATTTCGGACTCTCCGCCTTGACAACACTCCTGCCTCCTTTTTTCGAACTGGCGGAAGGCGAGGTGGCATCCGAACCCGCCGAAACGACAGAATTACTTCGTCCGCTCCTTTTTCTTTTTACAAGATCCTCCGTTTGCGACGAGTCTTCACTGTGAGCTGACTCACTGTCCTCTCGAATTCTCGCCTTTCGAACTGGCCGAGTCGCCAATTTTGTCGCCTTGGTGCTACCCACAGACTCCACGGAACTGCTTCTACTTCGCTTTGTTTTTGGAACATCCGAGTCCGAACTCTGATTGCCATTTGCTCGTTTTAGCCTTTTAGATCCTGATTTCTCGACTGGAGTTGGCTCCTCCACGGAATCTGATTTAGCCACCGGAGCTGGCTTTTCCACCGGATCTGGTTTCTCCACTTCTGGTTTTTCCACTGGAATTGACTCCTCTACGGGGGCTGGTTTCTCCACGGGATCTGGTTTCTCAACTGAAGTTGACTTCTCCACCGGAGCTGCTTTAACCGCAGGAACCGTTTTAGCCGCAGGAACCGTTTTAGCCGCAGGAGCCGTTTTAGCCGCTGGAACCGTTTTAGCCACAGGAGCCGGTTTCTCAGACTTGGCTCTTTGTCGTCTTGCCGGCTTTTCCTTGAGCTTCTCTTCCTCAACCTCTTCAACTTTCTCCTGCTTCTCCACTTTTCCGCCTCTCTTCGGTCTTTCATTTTTCTCCGTGCTTTCAGCTTTTTCCACCCTACTCGCTATTGGTTTATCGTCATCGGAAGTTTCAACAGCCACATTGCTGGCTTTGCGAGTTCTTTTCGATATTACACGAGTCGGCTCTTTCGCTTTCGCTACCTCTTTTATTTTCGCAGTCTCCTTTGCTTTTGGAACCTCTTTCGCTTTAGCAACCTCTTTTGCTTTGGCAACCTCTTTGTTTTTGGCAGGTCGACCTCTTCTCGGAGCTTCCTTTATCTCGGGAAGTTCTTTGATCTCGGCAAGTTTCTTCGTCTCGGCAACTTTTTTCGTCTCAGCCACTTTCTTCGTCTCGGCAGTTTTCTTCGTCTCGGCAATTTTCTTCGTCTCGGGAAGTTTCTTCATCTCGGGAAGCTGTTTCAGCTGGGCCTTTGTTTTTGTACTCGATCGGCTCTCGCTGCCGGAACTGTCGTCCGTGATTGTGTAAACGAGTTTACCATCCTCGGATTTGTCGACGCGATATGGTTTCGGTTCCTGGCTGTTGGAAGTAATGTCCTTTAAAAACACTTTGCACGTTTTCGGATCGATATTTTCACTCGCGTTCCTCTTGCGCTTGTTCTTGCGCGTGTCCTTGTCGGGATCCATTCGAATCCAGCAATCTTTGCAGACTGTGCGCCCCGTTCGGTGAATTCTAAACATGTCCACCCCCTTCTCGGTTTCAGTTTCGCACTCGTCGCAAAAGCGGTTTTTCGTCTTTTTACTGACCTTGTCGCCACCGGCACCGGCGCCGGCAGCGCTCGTCTTTCCGGAAGCTTCGCGTCCGCGTGCCATTGTGTTTGAGTCGCTCTCCGTGTCGGACGGTGTGTGTAAGTCGATCCTGGGACCTTTTACGTGCGTTGTCTTGCGACGAACGATGAACGTCCTTGTCTGGAAAACAAAGTCAAGAGATTGTATTGAATTTGAGATGTAGCTAACTAATATCATGCTAGCAGGCCTCACAGTCCCCATGGGATAAAATATAGGGCCAAAGGGTAATTTTTGCAACTTTTTCGCGCTCAAAAGGTAACAAATTCAGGTAAACTTCATAAGACTTTGAAACCATTCAAGTTAAATTCAAAAGAATTCAAATGAATTGGGAAAAATTTTTCATTAAAAAAAAACCAATTGATTTCCGTACAATTGGAATGAATTTAGAGGAATTTGAGGTAAATGAGAAAATTTAGGTGAAATGCATACAAATTCAAGTTGAATTAAACAAAAAATTCTAGGGAATTCAAAAGAATTTGATGAAATGCCTTAGAATTCAGGGTGAGGTTAAAAGAATTTAGGATCAATAAAATAAGAACTTTTAAAAACCAAAAAAAATCCTACGATTGAAGTAGAATTGAGTAAATTTAGAAGAATTCAAGTGAATTCAAAAAATTCTAGAGAATGCTCAAATATTTAAAAGAATTCAGGAATGACAGTAAAATTGGAGGGAATTTCACAGGAATTTAAGGGAAATGAGAAGAATTCGATAAAAAGCCATAAAAATCAAGCTGAATTTAAAAACCATTTAAGCGAATTGAAAACAATGCTAAAATATGAAAAATGCATTAAATTGAGTATGTTTGAAATAAATTTAGAAAAATTAAAGATAATTCAAAAGATTCGAATGAAATTCCTAAGATTTTAATGTGATTTTTAAAGACTTTAAGATGAATTCAACAAAAACTTGTTAAAAATTCATTAAATTGTATGAATTTAGAAAAATTCAAAAGATTTCAGGGAAAATTGGGATCTTTTAAAATATCATCAACTATTTCAAAGTTTTTAAAATTTCTTCAAACTTTTGACATAAATAAAAAAAAAGTGATAGAAATCTTAAAATTTCTACAAATATTTCAAATCCTTTGTAATCCCATTAAATTACTCAAATCCATTCAAAATTTAGTTCTAAACTTTTAAAACAACCTAAAATATTTTTAAAACTTGAAAATCTTGAAATTTTTTTAAAATCTCGAAAATGCCAAGGCAATTGAAAAAATACATTAAAATATTTCAGAGTGAGCGTTTTAATCGACGAAATAAATTTCCGGTCATTTCCCGGTTTTTTCCGGGTTCGCAAACATTTTTCACGGTCAATGAAATTTAAAAAATGGAACAATAAAGCTAGAAAATTCTTCACTCGAAGTAATAAAAACTGAGCTTTAAATTAAAGCACTCAAAGTGGAACTGCTATATTTTGAACTTTTAAAATAGAAATTTAAAAGTTTTTAATTAAAAAATTTTGTATTCAAATGCTCAATAATTTACGCGCATAAAATTGAAGGTACTGACTTTTCCAGTATAAAAAAAGATAAATCCACGTTATCATTTTCAATGCTCTAAACTAAAAAATCAATCAATGAACTTTAAAATTTTCAAAATTATATAATTTTAAGGAATTTTAAGCTTAAAACATCAAATATTCAAAAATTGAACAAATTTTAACTGAAAACTTCTTAAATTAGAAAATTCAATTATTTTCTTTTTAAATAGTTTAAACATCCTTGGAAAGCATCAAAATAACTTTTCATTGTGAAAAATTATTTTAAGAGAATATTTAGTAAGTTTTTCAAAGATTTAAAAAAAATTTGAACAAAGATTCTAGAAGATTTTAAGAAAATTTTCTAAAATTTGCATGATCATTTTTAATCAATTTAAAACTCCTAAATATGTCTTAAAATTACTCACATTTTTTCTACAAATGTTAATTTGTAAATTATACATCAAAATTTAAAAATTTCACTTACCAATTAAGCATTTTTCAAATACAAAAATTAAAATTGTTCGAAATTTTAACGATTCTCGGTTTTCTAGGTCAAACAATTCAGTTAAAGATTCTTTACTTTGAAATATTTCGTTTCAATTGACTTGTCTTAAATAAAAATTCAAATATTGCTAAACATTCAATAATTACTCTTTTTTTTTAATTAAAAGATTTCAAATTGAATGTGTTAAAAGTTGAATATTTTAGACGGAAGGAATATTTTAAATTTAATCAAATCCTTTAATTAAGAATATACTATTATGAAGTTATTTTAAAGTTGAAAATAGTCTATAAACTTTCAGTCACACGTTCACATTTGTTTATTGACTAATACTTTCAAATTGAAATCGTTTAAGTTTTAACGTTAAAATCTGAAAATTCTTAAATTTTGAACTAATTTAAAATCGTTTTGTCAAATCGTTTTTGTTTATTTTTTATTACTTAAAGTACAGATACATTAAGAACATTTATTTATCAAATAAAAATGTTTTTATCCAAAATTTTCAACATCAAAGGCTTTAATTTTTTATTTGTTCAAGTCTTTAAGATAGCATTTACTCATTCTATAAATCAAAAATGTAAGCTTAGAAATAAAAACTTTTAATTTAAAATTTTTAAAATAAAAAAATTTTGAATTACGCATTGTAAGCTAAATAATAGCATAATTGAAAATATAACAATTCCACTAATTATTTAAAAGCGGTTAAAATCGAACGTGGACCGATTTTCCTTCTACAAATTTGTCAAATTCCCGTGTCAAAAAAATGCACTGTCATTTCGCGGTTTTTCCCGGTCTCAAAAAAATCCCGGTTTTCCGGTTCACCGACCACCCTGATATTCAAATCCTTTGATCAATTTATTAATTAATCCTCAGGATCAGTTAAATAAAATCTTTTTAAAAATCATTTGAATTAAGTAGAATTGAATACATTTAGAAGAATTCCTATAAATTAATTTTTTTTAAGAGTCAAAAGAATTCAGAATAAATTAATGAGAATTCAGGGTATTTTCCAAACAATTCAAATGTTAGAAATCCTACGAAATACCTTACCTTTCTTCAATAAATTCTTTAAAAACCATTAAAATACGTAGGTCACTCTGAAAGTTCCCGGAATGAATAAAAAAAAACAATTTTTTAAACGCAATCTGTATTATAACTTTTCAAAATAGTCTTCACTAACAGATGTACAGTTGTGCATACTTTGACTGTCATTTAAAGACATTTTATATTACTTAAAAAAAAAAAAACAATATTTGCGCGTGACCGTTTCTACAATCTCATTCCAGAAACTTTTAGAATGACCCATGTATTATTATATCCCGTGAAATTTTATGAAATCTGGCAACATTTCCTGAAATTCTGGCAAATTTATTAAAATATCTTGAGAGCTTTAAAATCCCTTAAAAACATTGAAATCCTCGGAAATCTTCTAAAGTCTTTCTAAATATATTAAAACCATATAGGTCCTTCAAATCGTTACATTTCTTGAGAAATTAAAAAAAAAGTATTTATCCTAAAATATTTGAAACGTATCGAAATACCTTCAAATTAATGATATTAAACAAAAAAATAGCATGGAATCTTTTAAAATTCCCTGAAATATTTCAAATCAAAAGCTCTTGACTCAACTGAATATAGGGTACAATAGGGGATACAGGGACCTGTCTGTGAGGCCTGTGCTAGTTTCTACATATTAAATTGAGTGCTTAACTATATTTAAAATCTTTTATATTATCAGGCATGGTGCCCAGCGATTCCTAGGAGAAAAAATTCAAGGTCTTTTCCAGGTTCTCCGGGTCAAGAAACCAGGTTTTTCGATGTCTCCTTTTTTTATATCAAATAATCAAATAACAGTCCGTTATAAATGTTGTCAAATAT
>NC_046661.1:87600470-87622803 GCF_010883055.1 Belonocnema kinseyi | reverse complement strand
AAAAAAATAAATAATATAAATAATGGCAAATATTTTTCAATGTTTGTAAAGTCTTTGAAATCCTTCAAATTTTTGAAATCATGGTAAATTTTGTAAACCTTTTAAAATCTTTTGAAGTATTTAAAATCTTTGCGTAATCTTGAAATTTCCGTAAAATCTTTTAAAACTGTTATAAAATCTTTAAAATCCTTGAAATCTTCGAAATATTTGCAAAATCTTTTTTTAACGTTTTGTGAAAACTTTTCTGTTCGTTTGAAACCATTAAAATCTTTTAAATCTTCTCAAATGTCTTCAAACATTTTGAGATTTTTTAAACCCTTTTAAATGTTCTGGGATATTTGATAACTCTTGAAATTTTTTAAATTCTTGAAATCTTTTGAAATCCTTATAGATTCTTCCAAATATTTGTGAATTTTTAAAAATATTTTTGTAATATATTTGAAATCCTTGAATTGTTTTAAATCTTTGCGAACTGTTTTGAAATACTTGAAAACCTTTATGAAATCTTCGAAACAAATTTAAAATCGTGTAAAATCTTTTGAAATCTTTGAAATATTTGTGAAATCTTTTGTATTCATTTGAAATCATTAAAATACTTGTGAATTTGTTCTAACATTTTGGTAAAATCTTGGAAATTTTTTTAATATTTTGAAATATTAGAAAATCTTTAAAATGCTTGTGAAATATTTGAAATTTTGAAATCTTCTAAACAAATTTAAATTGTTTGTAATCTTTAAAATCTGGTTGCACTGTACCCTTTTTGAAATCTTTGAAATATTTGTGAAATGTTTTTTATTTAATTTATATCATTAAAATATTTTTAATATTTCAAAACTTTGGTAAAATCTTAGAAATCTTTGTGAAATGTGTTCAAATATATTCTGAAGTCTATGGAATCTTTTAAATGTTTGTGAAATCTTGGAAATCCTTCAAACCTTTGAAATATTTCTAGAATTTTTTTAAACATTTGGGCAATGTTCGAAATGTTTGTGGAATCTTTTAAAATCTTCGAAACAAATTTGAAATAATTGTGAAATCTTTTGAAGTCTAAACAAATTTAAATTGTTTTAAATCGTATGTAATCTTTGAAATCTGGTGCACTCCGCCCTTTTTGAAATCTTTATGAAATTTTTATGAAATCTTTGTAATATTTGTGAAACCTTTTCTACTCAATTTATATCATTAAAAAATTTTTAATCTTACAAAATTTTGGTAAAATCTCAGAAATATTTGTGAAATGTTTTAAAATATATTTTCAAGTCTTTGTGGTATCTTTGAAATACTTGTGAAATCTTTGGAAATCCTTCAAACTTTTGAAATCTTTTAAAATTTACGAAACAAATTTGAATTCGTTTCAAATTTGTGAAACATTTTGTAATCATTTGAAATCAATATAATATTTGAAATGTTTGTGAAATCTTCTGAAATCTTCTAAACAAATTTAAAATCTTTTAAATGTTTTTGAAATCTTTGACATCTGGTGCACTTTACTTTTCAAGATAATAAAAATCCTTTAAATCTTTTGAAAGTTTTGAAATCTTTATGAAACCTTTGTAAAATCTTTGTTAAATGTTTCTGAAAACTTTTTTGTTCGTTTAAAATCATTTCAATATTTTGTAACCTCAAATTTCCTGAAAAATTTAGATATTTTTTAAAACCTTTAAAATTGTCTAAAATCTTTGATAACTTTTAAAAAAATTTTAATTCTTGACATTTTTTGAAATCCTTATGGATGCTTCCAAATATTTGTGAACTTTTTTTTAACATTTTGATAAAATATTTTAAATCCATGAAATTTTTGAAAATCTTTAAAATATTTGTAAAATAATTTAAATCTTGAAATCTTCTGAATAAATTTGAAATCGTTTAAAATCGTTCGAAAATCTGGTGTACTGTACTCTTTTTGAAATCTTTTAATTTGTAATCTTCACGAAATTTTTATGAAATATTTTAAATCTTTTTTATTCACTTTATATCACAAAAATTTTGGTAAAATCTTAAAAATCTTGGTTAAATGTTTTGAAATATTTTGAAGTCCTTATAAAATCATTGAAATTTTTTATAATTATTTGAAATCTTTTTAAATTTTGGTAAAATCTTTGTAAAATGTTTTGAAATATTTGCGCAATGTTGAAAATCTTGTCTACGCACCTTTTTCAAATCCTTAAATCATTTTTGAGTCCTTGCAATTTTTGAAAGCATTGTAAAATTTTTTAATCTTTTGAAATCTTTATGAATTCGTTGAAATCTTTTTAAATGTTTGTAAAACGTTTGCAATCCTTGAATTCTTTTAAATCTTTATGAAATCTTTTTAAATTTTTACAAATTTCGCGAATCCTATTAAGTTGTTTAAAACCTTTGAAATGTTCTAAAATCTTTTAAATCTTGAAAAATTTTTTAAATACTTAAAATATTTTGAAATTCTGATCAATTCTTTAAAATACTTGTGAAATCTTTCCCACATATTTTTTATTTGTTTGAAATCACTGGAATATTTGAAACTTTTGTGAAATATTTTGAAATATTTATGAAATATTTTTTATTCATTTAAAAGCATTAAAATATTTGATATCTTTGTAAAATATATTGAAATATTTTTAAATTTTGGTAAAATCTTGGAAATACTTGAATGTTCTTTTAAATCTTTGTGAAATCTCTCGAATTCTTTTTAAATTTTGGTCAAATCTTGGAAATCTTTGTGAAATTGTTTTAAATATTTATGAAATCTTTGCAATATTAATAAAACATGTTGTATTTATTTGAATTCATTAAAATATTAGAAATCTTTATAAAATATTTTAAAATTTTGGTTGAATTTTGGAAATCCTTGAATTCTTTGAAATCTTTGTGACATTTTTTAAAATCTTTATGAAATATTTTAAATCTTCGTAACATCTTTTGTATTCATTTAGAAGCATTACAATATTTGAAATCTTTAGAAAATATATTGAAATATTTTCAAATTTTGGTAAAATCTTGGAAATCCCGAAATATTCTGTGAAATCTTTGTGAAATCTTTTGACATCTTTTAAAATTTTGGTGAGATAATCGAAATCTTTTTGAAATGTTTTAAAATATTTTGAAATCTTTACGAAACGTTTGTAAAAATCTTTGTTTAACGTTTCTGAAAATTTTTTTGTTCGTTTGAAATCATTGAAATCTTTTGAGTCCTTCTCAAATTTCTTAAAATCTTTTGAAATTTTTTGAAACCTTTAAAATATTCTAAAATCTTTGATAACTTTTAAAATTTTTAAATTCTTGAAATTTGTTGAAATCTTTATGGATTCTTCCAAATATTTGTCCACTTTTTGAAATATTTTGGTCAAATCTTTGAAATCGTTTAAAATCGTTTGAATCTGGTGTACTGTACCCTTTTTAAAATCTTTATGCAATTTTTATGAAATATTTTCAAAATCGTTTTTATTCATTTTATATCACTAAAATATTTGAAATCTTTTGGTATTTTGATAAAATCATAGAAATCATGCTTAAATGTTTTAAGATATTTTGAAGTTTTTATAAAAGCTTTGAAATATTTGTGAAATCTTTTGTAATTATTTAAAATCATTATAATATACAGAAACTTTTATATTTTTGTTAAAATCTTCGATATCTTTGTAAATTTTAGTAAAATCTTTGAAAACAGTGTAAATTTTGGTAAAACCTTTGAAATCTTTGTAAAGTGTTTTGAAATACTTGCGCAATGTTGGAAATCTTTGTAATTTTTTCTAAGCGCCTTTTTCAAATCCTTAAATTATTTTTGAGTCCTTGAAATTTTTGAAATCATTGTAAAATGTTTGAAATCGTTGAATTCTTTAACATCTTTATGAAATCTTTGAAATCTTCCTCAAGTCTTTGTTTGTGATAACTTGTATTTATATTTTGTATATTTTGTATTTATTTGAAATCACTGCAATATTTGAAACTTTTGTTAAATATTTTGAAATTTTCTAAAAAAAAAAAAATATTAACAAATTTTAAATCGCTTAAAATCTATCAAATGTATTTACATCTTTGAAATTTAGTGTACTGTACCATTTTGGAATTCTTGATTTTAAAATCTTTATGAAATCTTTGAATATTTGCTTGAATTTTATGTGTTCATTTGAAATCAATAAAATATTTGAAATCTTTGTGAAATATTTTCAAATTTTTGTCAAATCTTCTAAATCTTTGTAAAATGTTTTAAAATCTTTATGAATCTTTATGTTCATTTGAAATCATTAAAATATTATAAATCTTTGTGAAACTTTTTAAAAGTTTAGTAGAATCTTGAAAATCCTTGAATTCTTTAAAGTTTTTGTGACATTTTTCAAAATCTTTGTGAAATCCTTTAAATTCATTTAGAAGCATTAAAATATTTAAAATCTTTGTAAAATATATTGAAATATTTTAAAATATTGGTAAAATCTTGGAAATATTTGTGAAATCTTTTTTATTCATTTAGAAGCATTTAAATATTTAGAAATCTTTGTAAAATGTATTGAAATATTTTTAAATTTTGGTAAAATCTTAGAAATCCTGAAATGTTCTTTAAAATTTTCTTGAAATCTTTCGCAATATTTTAAAATTTGGTTTATAACTTGGAAATATTTGTGAAATCTGTTGTATTTATTTGAAATCATTAAAATATTAGAAATCTTTTTAAATTTTGGTTGAATTTTGGAAATCCTTGAATTCTTTGAAATCTTTGTGACATTTTTTTTAATCTTCATGAAATCTTTGAAATATTTGTTCAGTTTTTTGTATTTGTTTGAAATCATTAAAATATTTTAAATCTTTGACATTTTTTACAAAAATTAAAAGAAAAAGTTAAATGTTTGAAATCTTTTTAAAATGTTTTGAATTATTTGCGAAATTTTAGAAATATTTATAAAATCTTTCGAAATCTTCTAAACATACTTCAAAATCGCTTAAAATCTTTGACATCTGGAGTACTTTACTTTTTGAAATATTAAAAATATTTGCAATCTTTTGAAAGTTTTCAAATCTTTTTCAAATATTTATGAAATCTTTGAAATCTTCTCTGCACGCCTTTTTTAAATCCTCGAATCATTTTTAAGTCTTTAAAATCCATGAACTAATTTCGAAACTTTCAAAATCCTGTTAATAGTTTTTTAATCTTTTTAAAATATTTGAAAGCTTTCCAATTATTTTGTACCCTTTTGAAATCTGGTTTATATACTCAAAAACCGAGTGGTCAGCCCCTCGAAAATTGTTTGAAAAGCAAAACAAAAATTCAAATTCGAGGTTCTCCAGAGAAATTCAAGGAAAACTCTAGGTTTTCAAGATAATCGGACACCCTAAAAATCAGGGCATCTAATCAAAATTCTAAAAAAAATCCCTTGCAATTTCATGTTTTTTTTTCATGCATCTCAAAATGTGTTCAGCTATAATTTTTCTTAATCTGACCCATTCAAGTATTAGCAAGGTGGCCGGAAAACGTCACTTTAAAAATTCCCTGACCAACTTTTAATTTTCCCCGAACATTAATATTCAAAGAACAGCAATTTAATATTGCAAACATTTTTAGCATAAAAACTTTAATAAATGGAATGAAAAAATTTCAGAATAAAATTAAGATTTTATTTACCTTAAACAAGAAAGATGATTTTTCTACCATGAAAACTGAACTTCCAATTCAAAAGGACAGTTGAATTTTCGACAAACAAAAAAAAATGAATTTTCAATCAGCATTCAAATTTCGACCAAAAGGATGAATTTTTGACAAAATTTTTCAAATTTCATCAAAAAAGATAAACTTTTAACCAGATAGTCGAATTTTCAAACAAAAAATCGTAAACTTCGAACAAAAATAATTGCATTTTCAACCAAATAATTTAATTTTGTTGATAAAAGTTGAATTGCCATTACGAAAAAAAAGAGATTAATTTTTAATCCAAAAGGAAAAATTCTGAACAAAATAGTTGAATATTCGATTAAAAAAATATTACTTTTAAACAATTATTTAAACTTTCAACAAAACAGATTAATATAGATGAATGTTCAACAAAAAAGTTTAATTTTCGATAAAAAAATAACTTTTTAACAAAATACTAATAATTTCAACAATGAATATGATATTTTAACCAATTAATCAATTTTTTAAACAAAAATTAATTAATTTCAATCAAAAACAGTTGCATTTACACCCAAACAGTTGAACTTCATATTGATTAAACTATAACAACAAACTACTGCATTTTCAACCAAATGGTTTAATTTTCAAAGTATAAAGATGAGTCTTTTAGAAAACAGTTGAATTTTCAACAACAACAAAAAAAATATATATATATATATACATAATAGTTGCTATTTTAACCAAAGAAGATAAAATTCTAACCAAAATAGATGCAATTTAAAAACAAAAAGACGAATTTTCAACTGTGAAAATTGATTTTCTACCAAAAAGACGATTATTTAACAAAATGCACGCATTTTTAAACAAACAGTTGAAGTTTCAACTAAAATTATAAATTGTCCAACCAAAAAGACGAGTTTTAAACAAATCTAGATTTTTCAGTCAGGAATAGGAAATAACAAAAACAAACAAAATTCATTTACTACCAAAAAGACGAATTAAAATGAAAAAAATCAATTTTCAAACAAAAATGAAGCAGCTACTTTTGCAGTTAAAAAAATTAATTGAAAAAAAAAATTCAACCATAGAGATGAAAATTCAACTAACATGTTGAATCTTCCACCGGAATAATCAGATTTTCAGTTAAAAAAATCAATTATCAGCACAAAAACGAATGCTCAACCAAAAAGACCAATTTTGAACTAAAGTAATGAATCTTAAACAGAAATATTTACATTTGTAGTAAAAAAAAATTTCAACCAAAAAAGTTGACTTTTTAACAAAATAAGTAAAGTTTTTCCGAAAAAGATAAAATTCAACAAAACAGTTTAATTATCGACCGAGAAATATAACTTTCTAACAAAATACTTAAAATTTCAACAAAATAATTAAATGTTCAACAAAATAGTTGAATTTTTAATCAAACAATCGAATTGTCAACAATATGATGAATTTATAAAAACGAATTTTGAACAAAACGGTTAAATTTGCAGACCAAAAGATGAATTTAAAAAAACTTTAGTTTTCAACAAAAAAAGTTGAATTTACGAAAAAAATGTTAATAGTTAATATTTCAACCAAAGATGATAAAATTTCAACTAAAAGAGATGGATTTTAGAAACAAAAAGACGAATTTTCAAAATAAAAAACTTCAATTCTCAACCAAAAAAGGTTAAGTTACATTTTCAGTTTAAAAAAAAATCAAATGAAACAAAGGAAAAAAAGGAATGAATTTACACACGAGTTAAATTTTCAAGAAAACTTTCCCAAAATTTGAAAAAATGGTGTAAAAATAGTGTCAAATTTTTCCAGTTTTAAACTTATGTGGAAACTTATGCAGTTTTCTGCTCTAATCTTTTTAAAATGTCAAAATAAAACTTCATATTTTATATAAAATGTTATCCTTTAATTTACAAATTAACAAAATTTCTATTTATTTATGGCAGGCTTCACTGTCTTTCCCCTATTACCCGTTTCTTCTTTTTTTCTCTCGTCTTTCCATCTTTTTGTTAAAAATTCAACTGCCTAGTAAAAATATTTTGTTGAAAATTCACCTTTTTTGGTTGAAACCCAATTTTTTTAAACTAAAACTGATGTTGAAAAGTTTTGTTTCTGGTCGGGAAATTCATCTCTTTTGGTGAAAAAAATTCTAAGGAGAGTTAAGCTATTTTGTTGTTGTTGACAATTTAACTACTCAGTTGAAAATTTAGTCGATTGGTTAAAGATTAAAAATTTTAGTTAAAAATTCATTTCTTTGGTTGAAGATTTCACTATTTTGTTTAAAATTCGTTTTTTTTATGGGAAGGGGGAGGGTCAAATATTTTCTTATAACATTCAACTATTTGGTTGAAAATTAACTTTTTTGTTCTGGTAAAAAGATTTCCATATCTTTTTTTAAATACAAATGTTTGATCAAAAAAATGTAACCGAAAAATCCTACTTTAACTAATGCCTGCTTGTTTTTAAATTTAATTATTTATCAGGCCTCGGACTCACTTTACAGATAAAAAATAGTGTCAAAATAGTATCATAAAAGTTTTAAAGTATTAAAAATGAACTTCAGTATTGATTTAAAATGTTTTTCTTCAGATTATAAATGATGAAAATTTCTTTTTATTAATCGCAGACTTCCCAGTGTTTCCCCTTTTTCTCATTTTTCCAATTAAACTCGTCCTTTGAGCTTGATAATTCAACAGTCTGATTAAAATTTTGGTTCTGTCTTGACTAAATTTTTTTCTTTTTTATTGCAAATTCAAAGTCTTGTTAAAAAATTATATTTCGGTTAAAAATTAACTTTTTCGTAGAAAATTAACATTTATTGGTTAAAAATTAAACTGCTTTGTAAAAAGATTCGTATTTGCCGCTTGAAAATAAAACAATTTGATAGAAAATTGAACTATTTGGTTGAAAATTGATGTATTTTGTTTAAAATTCGTCTTTACTTGGAATAAAACCAATTACTTTGTGAAAAATTTAATTTTTTTCGTTAAAAATTAATCTGTTTTAGATGAGAAATCAAGTATTTTAACTTGAAATTTTCACAATTTGATATAAAATTGAAGTACTGGGTGTAAAAGTAAAAAGCTTTGCAGAATTTTTTTTTAAATTAAAAATAAGTTCTCAATAAAAATTAAACTTCATAATTTTTGTTTAAAAATTCAATTACTTAGTTCAAAATGTATAGAAATGAAAAAAATTATTGCCTAAAAGTTAATCAAATAAAATTTGGATTAACATCACATCTATTATTCAAAATATTTAATTAAATGTAATTTGTTGAAAATTCGTATTTTTATTGGTAGAAAATTCAAGAATTTTGTTGAAAATATATGTATTTTGTTTTAAATTTTTTTTTTTTTCTTACAGAAGATTAATGCTATTAATTGAAAATTGAACTATTTAGTAAAAAATATATGTATTTGGTTTATAATATGCATATCTTTTTTGTAGAAATACTGTTTTTTTTTTATTTTCAAGTGAAAATCCTTTATGCTTTAAATAACATCTATTTCCTTTTTTATAGAAAATTATTATTTCCAGGTTAAAAATTCTGTTGTTTTCTTTTGCTTTAAAATTAATGGTTTTAACTGAAAATTTAACTATTCCATATTTTTTTATAAAAAATTAATTTTGTTGGTTAAAAATATAACGGTATAGTTGAAAATTAACCTGTTTTCGTTGAAGATTTAAAGAGTTTTTTGAAATAATTTCACGAGTTTATTTTAAATAATGTTTTTTTTCTTCAGTCTATTTTAAATATGTAAATGTGAAAAAATAATACTATCAATATTTAAAATTAAATAAATGTTTTTCCACTTGGAAAAATAGCTTTGACTCAATTAATATATTTAATTTAGAAAGGTTTGAAATAAAAAAATACTAATTAAATAATTAATAATTTCTTGAATTTGTCTTTGAAGTCCACGAATTTGAATAATAATTACAAACCATTTTTATTTTATCTTTCTATACTTCAAATTCAGGTAAATAATTTTCAACAAAATAGTTAAATTTTTAAGTAATATGATGAATCTTCAACAGAAATAGTTAACTTTTAAACAAATTTTCAGTACAAAGACTTGATTTTCACCCCAGAAAAAAACGAGTTTTCAAAGAAGAGATCGATTTTCAAACAATGAGATGAAATTCCAATTAAAATTATGAAAATAACAACAACAAATTCTAACCAAACTATTTAATTTTCAAGCAAAAAATGAATTTTCAACCGATTAAATTATTTTTCTATCCAAAAGGATGAATTTTAAACCAAAAATTGAAGTTACATATTTTGTTAAATGGTTAACTTTTAAACAAAATATATGCATTTTCAGTAAAAAAATTAATTTTTAACAACAAAAAAAAACGAATTTCTCACAAAATAGCTAGATTTTCAACCTAAATGATACATTTAAAATCAAATGATGTAAATTTAAACAACAAAATTAATTTTATAGAAAGTAGTTCAACTTTCAACAGATTTGCAACCAAAAAAGATGAATTCTCAGAAACGAATTTATAAGTTGATATTTCAACCAAAAAATCTGTTAATTTTAAATGAAAAAAAAACAGTTAAATTCAACCAAAAAATACGAATATTTTAACAAAATATACGATTTTTCTAGCAAACACTTGAGTTTTCATTTAAAAATGTAAATTTCCGACTAATAAATAGAATAATTAAATTTTCAGTTAAAAAAAATTAATTTCCATACAAAAAGATACGAGTTTCCATGAGAAATAGTATAATTTTTAATGAAAGAGATGAATTTTCAACCAAAAAATACAAATTTAAACTAAATTTTTTAATTTCTACCAAAATATAATGTTTAAATCCAGTAACCTAAGGCTACTTTTACAAAAGCAGAAACATTGCTATTTATTTTTATATTCCGAATTTTAAAAAATTAAGGCATATTCTTCAAAAAAATCCCTAAAAAAAAGCTTTAACGGATTTTCAAGAAAATAGTTCAATTTTCCACATAACTGTTGAATTTTCAACTAAAATTATGCATCTTCAAATAGAATAGTAGAATTTTAAACGAAAATACGAGTTTTTAACTCAAACTAAAACCTAAGTAAAATTTTTTTTTTATCAAACAGATGAATTTTAAACTAAAAAACTATGGAATCTTCAATAGGAATAAGTTACATTTTCGGTTAAATAAATCACTTTCCACTACAAAAAATTAACTTTCCAAAAAATAGTTAAATTTTCAAACAAAGTTATGAATTTTAAAATAAAAATGTCAATATTTAACTGTAATAATTGAATTTTAAACAAAACAAAAAATGAATTTTCAACCAGGAAAATAAATTTATACAAAAAATAACAAATTATCAAATAAGAAAGATAATTTTTCAAACCAAAACTTAAATAATTGAATTTTTAGTCAAAAATAAATTTCTTACTAAAATTATGAAATATTAAACTGGAATAATCTTAACATATTCAGATTTTAAAAAATCATTTTAAACCAAAAAATAAAGAAAAATTTCAACAAAAAGGTTAAATATTCGGTAAAAAAATTCCTTTTATCAAGTAATTTTATTTCCAACACTAGGTAAAAAAAATTCTTTTACCAAGTAATTTTATTTCCAACATAAAAGATGAACTTTCAACTAAAATGATAAATGCGAATACTTGGATTTTTAACCGAAAAGGAGAAATTAAAAAGGAGAAAATTAACTTGCAAAGAAAAAGATAATTTTCTACAAAAAAATTGATTTTTAACAAAATATGTGAATTTTCAAAGAAATAACTGAATTTTCAATTTAAAAAAAAAGACATATTTTCACCTAAATTGTTAAACATTAAAGAAAAAAAGATCAATTTTAAACCAAAAATGGACCTTCAAATTTTCAGTTGAAGGAATTAATTTTCACCCCTAAAGATAAATTTTCTGCAAAAACGTGAATTTTTCACAAAGTTCATACATTTTCAAACAGCTAGTTTAATTTTTAAATAAAAAATATAAATTTTCAACCAAAAATAGTTGAATTTTCCTCCAAAAAATACACTTTTTAACCGAAAATAGACATTTATTTCCAACCTGAAAAATGAATTTTTATCTAAAATAATAAATATTGATCTGAAATACTCGGATATTCAACGGAAAAGAAAAATTTTTAAACAAAAAGATTAAAATACAAAGAAACAGATAATTTTCCAACAAAAAATAGATTTTTTTAACTCAATATATGAATTTTCATCGAAATAGTTGAATTTTCAATGAAAAAAGACAAATTTTCATCACAATTGTGGAATTTTAAACTAGAAAAATTTATCACTTTAAACCAAAATGAATAGTCAAATCTTCATTTGAAGGAATTAGTTTTCAACCAAACTGATGAATTTTCAAATAAAAAATTACAAATCTTCAACTGGAATAGTTGAATTTTGTACCAAAAAGATTAATTTTCAGCCATAAAGAATAATTTTTCACAATAGAAGGCGAGTTTTTCACAAACTACACAAATTTTCAAACAAACAGTTTAATTTCTGAATAAAAAATATCAATTTTCAACCAAATAGTGGAATTTTCATCTCAAAAAAGATTCACTTTCAACCAAAAATAGAATAGATCCAAAAATTTCATTCTTAACAATACAAAACGATTTTCAACACAATAGTCCAATTTTTTACTGGAATAGTTGTATTTTAATTTTTTTTTAAATTACAGGGTGACCGTTTTAATCGAAGAAAAAAAACCCGGTAATTTCCAGGTTTTTTCCCGGTTCGAAAACATTTTTCACAACTGTGGAACACTTGAATTCCAAACTTTTAAAATTGAAGTTTAAAAGTTTTTCAATTCAAAAATTGTGTATTCAAATGCTCAAAAATGTACACGCACCAAATGGAAGGTACTAGCACGTTTAAATTAAACAATGTTAAATAAAATGCAAATAAACTGCAAAATTTAGAACTTTTATCAATTATAGAGTTCAAAAATTCAGATTAAGTTCCAAAAATATAAATCCACGTTAACATTTTCAATGCTCTAAATCAAAAAAATCAATCAATGAACTTGACAATTTTCAAAATTATATTATTTTAAGTACTTAAATATAAGTATAATTTTAGAATTTTTTCGGAACTTTTAGAAAATCCTGCAAATTTAGAAAAAAAAATTAATTTGAATTTATAAATAACAATAAAACACTTATTATTTGTAAAAATATTAGAATAATTTTAAGAGATATTTAGAAGTTTTTAAAAGATTCGAATTAAATTTAGAACTTGAAATAATTTGAAACACTTACAGCCGAATTTAAAATAAAATGTAGATTTTTGCAGATTTCAAACAAAAAATGTAGAATCTTTTTAAGAAATGTGACAGACTTCAAAAGAATAAAAAAATTTTCTTAAAATTCTTAGGAAAATTGAAAATGATTTTTCACTTTGAAAAATGATTATAACAGAAAGTTTAAAAAAATTTTAAGAGATTTCAAAAATTATTTAAAAAGAACATGGAAGATTTTAAAGATTTTTTTAATTTGCAGTATTTTCAAAAATTGTAGGGAAATGTCGATTAATTTTAAAATATATTTATAAGTTCTGAAAAAAAATGTTAACACACTTCGTTTAAATTATTTGAAATAATTTCAAGTTTTTAATTAATTTTGAATCTTTTCAAAATTTCTAAATATCTCTAAAAATTACTCAAATTTTTTCTAGAAATAATAAGTGTTCAATTATTATTTATGCGTCAAAATTTAACAATTTCGCTTGTAAATTAAACACTTTTTAAATAGAACAATTAAAATTGTAACACTAAACTTTAAAAATTTCTTCGAAAATCTAAAGATTCAAAAGTTTCTATGTAAAACAATTCAGTTTCAAATTGTTTTCTTTTAAATATTTGGTTTCAATTTACTCGTCTTCAATGAACAGTGAAATATTGATAATTATTAAATACTTATTCAGAATTCTTGAATTTTCTTAAAAATCCAGTTTTTTTAAATTAAATTAATCTTTATTTAAAAAATCATCGCTTTTAGTTTAAAATTTAACTTTTCGGTTCAGAAGTCTTGAATTTTCTTAAAAATCCAGGTTTTTTTTGTAATAAATTAATTTTTTGATTTAAAAAATTATCGTTTCTAGTTTATAATTTAACTTTTTGGCACAGAATTCTTAAACTTTCTTAAAAATCCAGTTTTTTTTTTGTATTAAATTAATGTTTTGATAAAAAAATCATCGTTTTTAGTTTAAATTTTAACTTTTTGATTCAGAATTCTTGAATTTTAATGAAAATCAATTTTTTTTGTATTAAGGTAATTTTTTATTTAAAAATTCTTTTTTTTTTTTAGTTTAAAATTTTACTTTGGTAGTAACTTAATCGGTATGTTTAAAAATTATTATTTTTTTAGTTTAAAATGCAACTTCCTCGTTAAAAATTGATTAATTTTATCAAAAATGCGGCTTTTTTGCATTAAATTAATCTTTTTTAGTTGAAAATTTAACTTTTCGGTTGAGAATTCTTGAATTTGATTGAAAATTCGTTTTTGTTGTAATAAATTAATCTTTTTATTTAAAAATTAATCTTTTTGATTAAAAATTTAACATCTAGGTTTTAAAGTTGAACTAAAAAATTATTTCTTTCTTCAAAATTCTACTTTTTAGTTCAGAATTCTTGAATTTTATTGAAAATTGATCTTATTAATTAAAAATTCGTCTTTTTGGTTGAACATTCAACTTTCTGGTTCAGAATCCTTGAATTTTGTTAAAAAAAATTTTTTTCGGTAGAAATTAATCTTTTTGTTTAAAAAATTAACATCTAGTTTTTAAAGTTGAACTACTTTCTTTAAGATTAAAAAAATTTCTTTCTTTCTTAAAAATTCAACTTTTTGGTGGATAATTTATTATTTGATTGAAAATTCGTCTTCTTTGGTCGTAAATTTATCTTTTTTAGTTACTAATTTAACTTTTTGATTGAGAATTATTGAAATTTGTTTAAAAACATTAATTTTGGTTTGTTTGTTAGAAAATTAAACTGTTTGTTTATTTTTGTTCGAAAATGGTTGTTTTTAAAGTAAGAATTCAAATTTTTATTAAAATTAAACTATCCTGTTAAAAATTCCTTTTTTTTAAATTAATATAGTTTGGTTGAAAGTTCGTCTTTTTTTGGTGTAAAATAAACTTTTATATCAAAATTTTATACATTTCATTTGATAACTCAACTGTTTGGTACAGAAAATTCGTCATTTTGTATTGAAAGTTCAATAATTTAGTAAAAAAAAAAGTCAGAGCAAAAAATGTTTAAACCCTTTTTTTTACAATGAAAAATAATAAAAATTCAATAATAAATAATGATTTCATTGCGGGTACACTGAGATAATCTGAAAAATAATCGACTGTAAATAAAGTAGAAATCACTTTTCTAAACTGATCAAAATTATTAAAATAATTCAAACATGAATTTTTTTGCGACCAGGAGTTTTCTAATTAAATTCCCGGTCAGGTCGCCATCCTATTATAAACTAAAATCGAAAAAAACTTACCTTCGGCAAAAGAGAAACGTCAGTCCCTTCCTCTACAATCTGAATCAATTTTTCGGAAACTTCCTCGGAAACAGCCTTCAGATCGTACAAAACATCTAACGAATAACGACACCAGAGACAGATGAAGATATTTTTCGAATCACTCAACTACAAAAAAAAGTTAATCTACATAAATAATTAATCAAAGATAAAGATAATGAAACCAGGCCTCACAGTCGCTAATGGATAAAATATAGGAACCAAAAGGTACATTATTCATGCTCAAAGGGTAACAAATTTCGTAATCAATTCATAAGAATTCGAAACAATTCAAGCTAAATTCAAATGAATTCAGAAGAAATTTAAAAAAAAAATCCATTGATTTCTGTGAAATTGGAATGAATTCAGAGAAATTTCAAGCAATCGAGAAAAATTCGATGAAATTCATGAAAATTCAAGGTGGCTTGAAAAATACAATTACGTTGAGAAGAATATAAAAAAACTTCCGCGGTTTCAGAAAGTTTGAAATGAATTTAGACAAATTCAACGGAATTCAAAAGAATTTTATGAAATGCATAAGAAGAATTCAAGGGGAAATTAAAAGAGTTCAGGTTCAACTAAATAAAAACAGTTAAAAATTAAAATAAATCAATAAAAAACCCATTGAACTGACTACAATTCAGTAAATGCAGAAGAATTCAAGCGAATTAGAAAATCGAAAAGAATTCTAAAGAATTTAAATGAATTGGAATTTTTTTTAATTGAAAAAATCCATTTATTTTAGTAAAATTTAAGTGAATATAGAGGAACTTAAGGAAAATGGAGAAAAATTCGAGAAAATTTATAAAATATTGTTTAAAAAATCAAGGGAATTCAAAGCAATTCTAAAATATGAAAAAATGCATTGAACTGGATAAGTTTTTGATTAGTTTAGAAAAATTAAAAAACAATTTAAGTTAATTTCTTAAGAATTCAAATAAATTGTAATTTTTTTTTATCGAAAAAATCCAGTTATTTTAGTTAAATATGAGTGAATCTGGGTAAGTTTAAGATAAAGTAAAATAAACAAAATAAAAATAAATAAAATTAAAAAATAAATAAATTGACTGAATTTAAAAGAATCTAAAAAAATTCAGGACAAATTAATAAGAATTCGGGTACATATGAACTTCCTCACTTCCTGTGAATAAAATCTTTGAAATCCATTAGAATATGATAAAATTCAGTGAAATCCCCTGATATCTGGTCATACTTCTTGAAATTCTGAAAATAGAATTAAAATACCTTGAGTGCTTTAAAATTCGTTAAAATCATTCAAATTCATAGAAATATAAACCCCCAAGAAATCTTTTAAAATTTCTTAAAATTTTTTAGTTCCTGTTAAAACTCTTGAAAAAGTCGTGGAACCTTTTAAAATATTCAGGGTGACCGTTTTAATTGACGAAATAAATTCCCGGTCATTTTCCGATTCGCAAACATTTTTCACGGTCAATGAAATTTTAAAAAATTTTCAATATAAATCCACGTTATCATTTTCAATGATCTAAGTTTAAAAATCAACCAATGAACTTTAAAATTTTCAAAATTATATAATTTTAAGGAATTTTAAGCTAGCAACATCAAATATTGAAAAATTGAAAAAAATTTAATTGAACACTTCTTAAATTAGAAATCTACAAGTTGTTTTAAATTTCTTTTAAATTAAAAATTATTTTGGAAATTTTTTCAGAACTTCTAAATATCTGTCAAAATGAATTGAATTTTTTCTACAATTTTGAGAAAATCCTGCAAATTTTAGAAAATTTCTTCGCAATTTGAATGTATAAATAACAATTGAACATTTATTATTTGTAGTCGAAATTTGAGTAATTTTAAGAGATATGTAGGCTTCAAAAGAATAAAAACATTTTCTTATGATTCCTTGAAAAATTATTTTAAGAGAATATTTAAAAAGTTTTTCAAAAATTTAAACAAAATATTCAAAAAAGATTCTAGAAAATTTTAAGAAAACTTTCTAAAATTTGCATAATAATTTTTAATCTTTTTAAAACTCCTAAATATCTCTTAAAATTACTCAAATTTTTTCTAGCAATGTTTATTTGTAAATTATATATCAAAATTTAAAAATTTCACTTACAAATTCAGCATTTTTCAAATACAACAATTAAAATTGTAACGTTCAAAGTTTAAAAGGCTCTTCGACATTTTAACGATTCCAGGCTTTATGTCAAACAATTCAGTTAAAGATTCTTTACTTTTGAATATTTGGTTTCAATTTACTTGTCTTAAATAAAAATTCAAATATTGCTAAATATTCAATAATTAATCTTTTTTTTTAATTAAAATTTTCAAATTGAATGGATCAAAAATTGAATATTTTATACTGAAAGAATATTTTAAATTTAATAAAATCCTTTAATTAAGAATATATTATTATGAAGTTATTTTTAAGTTGAAAATAGTTCATAAGCTTTCAGTCACACGTTCACATTTTTTAATGACTAAGACTTTCGAATTGAAACCGTTAAAGTTTTAACGTTAAAATTTGAAAATTCTTAAATTTTGAACTGGTTTAAAATCTTTTTGACAAATCGTTTTTGTTCCATTTTTATTACTTAAAATACAGATAAATTAAAAAATGTATTTATTTATTAAATAAAAATGTTTTTTATCCAAAATTTTCAACATCAAAGGTTTTTTTTTATTTGTTCAATTCTTTAAAAAGGCATTTAAAAATTCTTTAAAATAAAAATGTAAGCTTAAAAATAAAAATTGTAAATACAAAATTTTTAAAGTACAAAAATTTCGATTTACGCATTGTAATCTAATTAATAATCTCCGGTCCAACGGCCATCCTGATATTATAAAATATTTCCGTCTTTTAAAATATTTAAAATCCTTTAATATCTCTTGAAATTCTTTGAAGATTTTTTAAAGAAACTTTTTTTTTTTAATATATTGAATTAGGTGCAAGTGAGTAAATTTAGACAAAAACAAGTAAATTGAAAAAATTTAAGTGAATTAAAAAAAAAGTAGGTTAAACTAATAAGAATTCAGGGTAATTCCAAATCTCTTCAAATCTTTAAAACCTTACAAAATACCTCACTACTCGTGAATAAATTCTTTAAAATCCACTAAAATATGATAAAATCCCGTAAAATTTTATGACATTTCCTGAAATATGTATTAAAATACATAAAAAGTTTTTAAATCTCTTAAAATGATTGAAATCCTCGGAAATTTGATAAAATAACCTAAATATTTTTAAACCTTATTAACCGTGTAAAATCGCTCCATACCTACCAAAATTCTTGAAAATTCTCTATCCTAAAATATTTCAAACGCTTAAAAATCACTTAAAATTAATAATATTAATTAAAAAAATTCCTTGGACTCCTTAAAAATTCCCTAAAATATTTCAATTAAAAAGCTCTTGAAAATAGTGACTGTGCAGCAGCCTAAATATTTTTGGCAGATACTTTTTGTAAAAATTCTCTACTCAAATCCTAAAAAAAAAATGCCCTGACAATTCCAGTTTTTTGTCAGGTATAATTTTTCACATTATTTTATCTTGTTATACTTAAAATTCAGTGCATATTTAGATCAAATTAATTCCGTTACTAAATAATAAAATTTCGAATAAAAAGGATCAATTGTAAACTAAATATTTGAATTTTTAACTAAAAAAAGATCAGTTTTCAAACTAAAACGAAATAGTTAAATTCTCAGTTACAATACTTAAATTTTTAATCAAAAATATAAATGTTCATACCAGAAGATAAATTTTCTACCAAAAATACGATTTTTCAACAAAATACATGCATTTTTAACGAGATAGATGAATTTTGCACTAAAAAAAAATATTAAAATTTTCCATAACAAAATTTAATTTTAACAAAACAAAAACGATTTTTCAATAAAATAGTTCAGTTTTCAATCAGTGATGAATTTCCAACTAAAATGAGAAACAATAATTGAATCTTGAACTAAACCATTAATTTTCGATCAAAAATGGAATAGTAAAATTTGCAGATAAGAAAAAATTAATTTTTAACAACAGATTTTTTTAAACAAAATAGTTTAATTTTCAATCAAAGTTATGAATTTTCAACTAAAATTAGAATTCTTTAACAAATAAGACGATTTTTTAACTAACAGAGACAAATTGCTAATTGTGTAAATATATCTTAATAGAATATTTAATTCGAATAGTCACATTTTCAGTAAAAACAAAATAATGTTTAAAAGCAATGTCTAAGCGTATGAATCTTGAACTGGAATAATGGAATTTTTAACAAAAAAGATCTATTTTTAAATAAAATGATGAATATTTAACTAAATACTTGAATTTTTAACGAAAAAGAGACATTTTCAAATCAGAAGATTAATTTTTTACTTAAAAAGGACGATTTATCAACAAAATACATGAATTTTAAGCAAGAGTTGAATTTTTTAATTAAAAAAAAAAAAAAAAATTTCAACTAAAAAGGGTAAATTTTCAACCGAATAGATGGATTTTGAACTAAAAAAGATTTATTTTCAATCAAAAATGTAATAGTGGAATTTCAACCCAAAAAGATGAATTTTCAAATGAAATGTTAAATATTCAACTGGAATATGTAACTTTTTAAACAAATAGTTAAATTTTCAACCAAAAGGTGAATTTTCAATCAAGATTAATTTATACTAAAAAATACGAATTGTCAACAAAATACGTGAATTTTCAACTACAAAAGATAAAATGTCAACCAGAAATTATATAGCTAGATTTTAGTTACAAAAATTAATATACAACCAAAGAGATACATTTTAATTAAAGTGATGCAGTATTCAGCTAAAATAATTACATTTTCAGTTATCAAAATTTAATTTTAAAAAAAAATTGATTTTCAACCGAATATTTCAAATGAAAAAATTAATTTTCAGCTAAGGAAAAAACGAATTTTCCACAAAATATCACATTTTTTAACCAAAGAGATAAATTTTCATTTAACATGATGAACTCCAAATAAAAATAATTGTTATCAAAAGAAGTTAAGATTAACCTGTTAATTGAATGTTCATTAAAAAAAGGATTCTGAACCAAATAAAAATGCAGTAGTTGATATTTCAATCAAAAAAGATTTAAATTTTTAATCAAAAAAATTTTTATTTAACTAAAAAAAGAGGTTTTTTCAACATGAGCTGTCTTTCAAACTAAAAAAGATTGTCCTACCAATCAAATAAATATCAATTTTTAACCAAAAATAGAATCGTTAAACTTTCAGGTTAAAAAAACAAATCAATTTTAAAAAATTTTTAACCAAATAGTTAAATACAGCAATAGAAAGCTATTTTTATAAATAATATCTCACCCTGGTCTCTGATTTGCTACTTTTTGCCTAAATTCCTGACTCTTGCGCTTTTAGGTTGGCCGTTTTAATCGAAAAAAATTCCCGGTCATTTTCTGATTTTTTCCCGGTTCGCAAACATTTTTCATGGCCAATGAAATTTTAAAAATCAAACTATATTCTAAACATTTTCTCCAAATAAAATAATAAACAATAAACAACCGTTTAAAGCATTCAAAGTGGAACACTTGAATTCCAAACTTTTAAAAATTGAAGTTTAAAAATTTTTCAATTCAAAAATTGTGTATTCAAATTCTTAAAAATTTACACGTACCAAATGGAAGGTAGTAACACTTTTCAAATAAACAATGTTAAATGAAATTCAAATAAACTGCAAAATTTAGAACTTTTATAAATTATAGAGTTCAAAGATTCAGATTGAGTTCCAAAAATATAAATCCACGTAAAAATTTCAAAAGTCTAAATTAAAGAAGCAAGCAATAAACTTTAAAAATTTTCAAAATTATATTATTTTAAGTAATTTTAAGCTACACATTAAAAATTGAAAAAAATTTTTTTAACTTAACATTTCTGTAATTAGAAGTTTAATTATTTTTATTTTAAATAGTATAGACATTATTTAAAAGCTTTAAAATTTTATTTCAAAATCTTGAGAAATATAGAAGTGGTTTGAAATTTTTCCAAATTCAAAATAATTTTAGAATTTTTTTGCGGAACTTTTAAATATATTTCAAAATTAATCAAATTTTTTCGATAACTTTTAGAAATCTCTGCAAATTAAAAAAATTTAATTTGAATTTATAAATAATAATAGAACATTTATTATTTGTAAAAATATTAGAGTAATTTTAAGAGATATTTAAAAGTTTTAAAAAGATTCGAATTAAATTTAGAACTTGAAATAATTTGAAACACTTACAACCAAATTTAAAATAAAATGTAGATTTTTGCAGATTTCAAACCAAAAATGTAGAATCTTTTTAAGAATTGTGACAGACTTCAAAATAATAAAAAATTTTTCTTAAAATTCTTAGGAAAAGTGAAAATGATTTTTCACTTTGAAAAATTATTATAAGAGAACGTTTTAAAAGATTTCAAGAGATTTCAAAAATTATTAAAAAAGAACATGGAAGATTTTAAGGATTTTTTAATTTGGAGTATTTTCAAAAATTGTAGGAAAATGTCGATTAATTTAAAAATATATTTAGAAATTCTGAACAAAATGTTAACACACTTTGTTTAAATTACTTGAAATAATTTCAAGTTGTTAACTAATTTTGAATCTTTTCAAAATTTCTAAATATCTCTAAAAATTACTCAAATTTTTTCTAGAAATAATAAGTGTTCAATTGTTATTTATGCGTCAAAATTTAACAATTTCACTTGAAAATTAAACACTTTTTAAATAGAACAATTAAAATTGTAACGATAAAAGTTTAAAAATTCTTCGAAAATCTAAAGATTCAAAGCTTTCTATGTAAAACAATTCAGTTTCAAGTTGTTTTCTTCCAAATATTTGGTTTCAATTTTCTCGTCCTAAATGTACAGTGATATATTGCTAAATACTAAATCCTTATTCTTTCTCTAAATTAAAAAAATCCTAATTAAATGGGTTAAAATTGAATAATTTAGACTTAAACAATACTATAAATTTAATTTACATGTTTTAATTGCTAAAAAAAATTAATGGAAATAATATATTAATAAATATATCTATTAAATTTAATATATTATATTAACTAATTAATTATATTAATTTCAATTCTTATTAAGATTTTTGGATTGAAACAGTTACAATCGGAAAAATAATTTATGTATATTTACAGTTATTATTATTATTATTACACCATTAAGCCATTTCCCTTTCGGGGTAGGCGTGACTCACTCGGCAGGGGAAAGGAGTAGTGTGTGGATGGGATAGAGA
>NC_046661.1:87556134-87600370 GCF_010883055.1 Belonocnema kinseyi | reverse complement strand
GACGTCTCCCATCTCGAAACATAAATTTATCAATTCGCACAATCTATGTGGTATGCACGCGCCACCGTGTTCAAGCATTTCAGCGTTAATACCGTCTACCCCAGCAGCCTTACCGTTTTTCATGCTCTTAATTATATCCCTAACCTCAGTGACACAGACTTTTTCAATTGAGTTTTCTAACGCATCGTGTTCAACATCGCAGTTGTGGTGTCCTATAGCTTCATCTCCGAATTGTCTCCTAAAATAGTCTCTGAAAGCCTCTAGTATTCCATCTGCATCATATACCATTTCCCCCCTACTATTTCTCATGTTGACAATTTCTGAACTTTTGTTTCCTTTCATTTTTTTATAAAGTAGTTTCCTGCTTCCTTCAAAGTCGTTTTGTATTTTTAACTCTGATAAAAGAAAACTGTTTTTTATCAACAATTTTCAACTTCAAATTCTTTTAATTTTTAATTGTTTAAATCTTCAAAACCGGACTTTAATTATTCCAAAAGCTGTTAAAATCGAACTTGGGCAGATTTTTCTTCTGAAAATTCGTAAAACTCCCGGGTACTATGCCCGGCGGTCACCCTGTTTTTTATTTTAAAAATCTTCGATTTTTAAAAGTGATAATTTTCATTTTTTAACTTTTAAAACTGCATTTAAAAATTCTTTAAATTAAAATATATGCTTAAAAATAAAAATCTAAAATGAAAAATTTTTTAATTCTAAGATTTTCGAATTAAACATGCTAAACTGAATATAATAATTTATAAAAATCAGAATTTGAAAAATTATTTGAAAAACGGTTGAAATCAAAGTTGGATAACATTTTTATTCTAAAAATTTGGTAAAATTCCCGGTCAAAGAATAAATTCACTGTTATTACCTGGTCCAGCGGCCACCCTGATTTAATACTCTTTTTTTTTGTAAATTCTATTAACGGCTGCAAATAGGGGCCAAATAATGAAAATAGGGCACTTTAGGGACCTTTACTGAATATACATTAAAATATGGAACATAGGGACCGTTCTGTGACGCCTGTGAAAAAGTTTTATCAGTTTAAAATTGAACTTACATCGTCTTCGAACAGGTAGAATATTTTGTTGAATGCGTCGTTATATCGGTTTGTCTTTTTCAAATGGAAAATATATCCCGTCTTTGCAGCTTCCTGGCAAAAATTGCACGAAATTGGCTTCCTCGGCTTGTTCGGATTCTTTTCTAACTTTTTACGCGACTCTTTATACTTGTGAACAAAATCACAACATTTATCGACCTCGTAGGCGCATTTGTGGCAAATTTTGGTCGATAGAGCATCTTCTTTAGAAGCCTGTTGTGCAAACAAAAAATTATAAATAAATAAATAACGTTAAATAGCTTTTAAATTATTATAAAATAAATCTATATACATATAATCCAACATTTATCAGGCAAGCACTTGAATTGTAAAAATATCAAAATTAAAAGTTATAACACTAATTATAAATTTATATACATTTTAATTATATATATTTCATTTAGGAGCATGCTTTTTAGATGAAAAATATTAAGAATAAAACAGCGCAATTAAATGCAGACTGTTTATATTTATATTTACAATAATTGATGTAAAATATTATTTTAGACTTAAATGTTAGTCCCTCAAAATGAACCCAAAAAGTAGAGAAGAGAGCGAAAAGTAGAGAAATTTTTCTTTTTTTTTATTTCAGCATAATTGCGTGTGTTATCAAGTGAAATTTAAAAAAATTTAATCAGTTTTTCGACTAAGAAATAAAAACATTCTTAATCTCTGACCTCGGACTCATTTTAGAGATTAAAAATAGTGTCGTATAATTTTTCAAGTATTAAAAAAGATCTTCAATATTTATTTTAATTGTTTTTCTCTAGTCTATAAATGATCAAAATTGTTATTTATTGATCATAAGATCTATTTTTGGTTGAAAGTTCACTATTCTCAGTTTAAAAGTCTACTATTAATTTTTTCGTTAAGAAATGATCTTTTTTTATTTATAACTTGTATTCTATGGTTAAAAATTGAATAATTCTGTTTGAAAAAAAACATACTTCTTGGTTAAAAATTCAACAAGTTTGCTGAAAATTCGTGTTTTTTGGCTTAATAATTCAAGAATTTGATTGAAATTTTGTTTCAATCTTGACTAACAATTTCTTATTTGTTTGAAAATAGTTACACTTTCAAACAAAGAGATGAGTTTTTAAATAAAATTGTAAATCTTAACTGGATTAATTGAACTTTAAACCAGAAAGATGAATTTTCAACTGAAATGATGAATCTTTAACTAGAATAATTGAATTTTCGACCAAAAAGATAAACTTTCAAATAACAACGATAACTTTTCAAACCAAAATTTACCAAATTTAATTTTTCGTCCAAAATAAGTCTCTAACTAAAATGATGAAGTTTGTAACTCGAATAATAGTTACATTTTCAGATTAAAAAAATAATAATTTTAAACCAAAAAATAAACAAATTTTCAACAAAAAGGAACATAAATATTTATTTTAAATGTTACTTTAGTTTATAAATTATAAAAATTCTTATTTATCAAGGCTCTATTTTTGGTTGAAAGTTCACTATTCTCAATTAAAAAGTCTACTATTAAATTTTTCGTTAAAAAATAGTATTTTTAATTAAAAAATTGTATTACATCGTTCAAAATTGAATTATTTTAATAAAAAGACATACTTCTTGGTTATAATTTCAAATAGTTTATTGAAAATTCGTGTTTTCTCGCCTAATAATTCACAAATTTGATTGAAATTTTGTTTCTTTCTGACTCACAAATTGTTATTTTTCTGAAATTCGTTATCTTCTCTAACAAAAAAGGGATGATTTTTTAACTAAAATTGTAAATCTTAACTGGAATAATTGAATTTTAAACAAGAAAGATGAATTTTCAACTAAAATAATGAATCTTCTACTAGAATAATTGATTTTTTGGCCAAAAAGATCAATTTTTAAATAAAAACGATAATTTTCCAAACCAAAATTTACAAAATTTAATTTTTGGTCCAAAATAAATTTCTATTTAAAATTATGAAATATTAAACTGGAATAATAGTTACATTTTCACATTTAAAAATATATAATCTTAAACCAAAGATAATATTTCAAAATTTAAATATTTCGTTAAATATCCATCTTTTTGGTCTGAAAACGAACCTCTTTCTGTACAAATTTTATCTTTTTTAAAAAATGCAACTTTGTGGTTGGAAATTAATCAATTTCAGTTAAAATATAAATTTTTTGGTTGAAATTTAACCTGTTTTAGTTAAGGATTCAAGTATTTTGTTAAAATTCGCCGTTTCTGCTTAGAACCAACGTTTTTTTTTCTTTCTTTAAATAAAATTGTTTTTTTGAATTATCCAAAATTACGTTCTTCGTTAAAAATTCATCTTTTTCACTACAAAATTCAACTCCTTAGGTAAAACTTGAACTATTTTCTTGAAAATTCATTTTTTTGGTTTGAAAATTGAAATTAATGTTTATAAATTTACTTTTTTTTTTAAATTCATATTCTCAATGTTGAAAATTCAACTGTTCTATACAAAATTAAACTTTTTGACTTAAAAATTAAACAATTTGGTATAGAATTCAACTATTTGGTACAAAATTGAACTGTTTTGAAGAAAATCCGTTTTTCTTTCATTGAAAATTAAATCAGCTTCGGTTGAAAATTAACTTTTTAGTTCGATATTGCCATTTTCGGATGGAAAATTCGACTTTTTTGTGAACAATTTGTATTTTCGACTGAAAAAATAAACAATTTGCTAGAAAATTCCACTTTTTGTTTGAAAAATGATGCATTTTCTTGAAATTTTTTTCTTTTTGCCTGAAAATGAAATTAATTTTTTGTTTAAAATAATCAAATGGTTGAAAATTCATCTGTTTTAATTAAGGATTCAAGTGTTTTGTCACAATTCGTATTTCATGCTTGAATCCCACTAGTTATTTCTGTTTTAAATAAAAAAATTTTTTAAATCAAACATTACGTTCCTTGTTGAAAATTCAGCGTTTTTTATTGAAAATACAACTCCTCAGTGGAAATTTGAACGAATTTTTCAAAAATTCATTTTTTTGGTTCAAGATTTTTATTTTTAGTTGAAATTTTTTTTTTGTTTAACAATTGTTTATTTAAATGAAAATTTAAGTAAATGGTTGTAAATTTACAGCTTTGTTAAAAAATTATATTCTCGGTGTTAAAAATTTAACTGTTTTATAGAAAATTCAACTTTTTTGCTTGACAATTCAACAATTTAGTTGAAAATTAATCCGTTTTAATTGAGGATTCAAGTATTTTGTTAAAATGCTTCTTTCTTAATAAAGTTAAACTATTTTCTTCAAAAATATATATTTTTTTTTTATATTATGGCTTGGACCAGACAAAATGTATTAAGTAATCTGATATTAATTGTGTTTTGTCTACTGGTCTAAAATCAATATATTTTAAATATTGATGTTAATTTCTAAATTGTAAAAAATAAACATTAAAATTCGACAATTTGGTATAAAATTCATTTATTTGATTCAAAATTTAAACTGTTTTGAAGAAAATGATTTTTTTTCATTAAAAAATAATTTAAAAAAAAATTTAACTATGCCATTTTGGGCTAAAAATTAATCGTTTAAGTATTTTCGATACAAAAATTAAAACAATTTGGTAGAAAATTGATATTTTTTAGTTTAAAAATTCAACTATTCAGTTACAAATTTGAAGAAGCAAAAACAATATAAACTAAAATTAATCAAATAAGATTTTGAAAGAAATCACATCCATTCAAAAAATATTTAGTTTAAAATTCATCATTTTTGGTAAAACAAAATCGACTATTTGGTCAAAAATTTTAATACTTTGTTGAAAATTTTTCTTTCTGTCAACTGTTTCCTAAAATTTTTTATTTAAGATTCATAATTTTAGTGAAAAATCGTATTTTTCAGTTAAAAATTTTTTTTACTGAAAATTCATATTCTGTAAATAAAACCATGATAAAAATAAATAAAGCCGTAAATAAAAATGCAACTATACCATGATTGGTAAAAAAATGTATCTTACTTGGTTTAAAAATTTGAGAACCGAAAAAAATTTACTAAAAATTAGTGAACTAAAATTTGGACTAACACCACATCCATTGTTCAAAAAATTTCGTTGAAAATTTACATAATTTGTTTAAAATTCGTCATTTTTGGTAAAAATCTATTTTTTTGTTTGTTCAAAATAAAACTTCTTAGTGGGGAAAAAGCTGCTTTAGTCGAAGATTCAAGGACTTTGTTGGAACTTCATCTTTTTATATTGAAATTTCAAGTCATTGGTTAAATTTCAAACTTCTTTCTTATAATTTCAGTTTTAAAGTTTAAAAATCGTAGTTTTAGTACCATATTCGCTTATTTATTTCTTGAAAATTAAATTATTTGATAAAAGATTAAAGGGTTTTGTAGAAAATACGTATTTTTTGAATGAAAATTAATTTTCAATCAATATTTAACAACAATTTTTGTTTGAAAAATTGATCTTTTTTAGTTTAAAAATTGAACTATTTAGTTGAAAAAAATTCGACTACTTGGTTAAAAATTTAAGTATTTTGTGAGAAATTCGTTTTTCTGACAGAAAATTAAACAATTTGGATAAAAATTAATCTTTTTACATTAAAAATTAATACTCTTGGTTAAAAACTCAAAAGTCTTGCAATAAACTCGTTCTCTTTTTATTGAAAATTAATATTTTGAACTAAAAATGAAACTATTCGATTTTTGGTTGTAAATTGATCTTTTTTGGTTGAAAGTTGAACTCTCTTATAATTTTTATTCGAAATTCAACAATTAGGTAGAAAATTGAACCATCGGGTAGAAAATTTAACTGCTTTGTGAATAATTGATGTAATTTTTGAAAATTCATGTTTTTTGTTGAAAATTTAACTATTTAATTAAAAAATTTTGGGACAGAGATAAAAATTAAAACTAAAATATTGTTTTTTTTTAATTCGTTTTTTTTTAAATCTTGTTTTATTAAAAATTGATCATTTTAGTTAAAAACTAGTTTTTTTGTTGGTTTTGTTAAAAACTAATATTTAAATTATAAATTTAACTATTTATTTCAAAACTTAACTGTTTTGTAGAAAATTCTTCTTTTTTGTCTTAAAAATTCAAGTATTTGGTACACGAATAAACGAATTTTTAGAAAATTATTTTCTTTTTCCATTGAAAATTAATTAATTAATTCTTCTCAATGTAAATTTAAATACGCCATTTTTGGATGAAAATTGATTCTTGTTGTTGAAAAATTCGGTTCAACACCACATACATTGTTCAAAATATTTAGTTGAAAATTTATTTAATTTTTTTTAAATTCGTATTTTTTGTAACAAAAAAAATCCACCATTAATTTCAAAATTTAAATAAATTGTTGAAAATTTGTATTTCTGGTAGAAAATTCAACAAACTTGTATTAAGTTCAGTTTCTTTTTATTGGAAAATGATATTTTCTATTTGAAATTTGAACTATTTGATTGAAAATGCATATATATACTTAAAGAATCGTCTATTTTTATACAATGTGAACCTCTTGGTTTAAAATTTAACTATATGGTATAAAATATATGTATTTTGTGTAGAAATTTGTCTTTTCTATAATTTTTCTGTTTAAATACCAACTATTACATTTTTTTGGTCAAAATTCATCTTCTTAGATTGAAAATTCAACCCCTTGATTGAAAAAAATTGAACTGTTTTCTAAAAAAATTCGTTTTTTTTTTTATTGAAGATTCGTAATTTGACCCGAAAAAACTTCTTTTTTTAAACTGAAAATTTAACTTTTTTTAAATTCAACTGCTTTATAGAAAAGTCTTCTTTTTAGCTTGGAAATTAAACTATTTGGTAAAATACTAAACAGTTTTGTTGTAAATATTTTTTGTTAAAACTTAATCTTTTTTAATTTGAAACCTCAACTATTTAATTCAAAAATTTTCGAATCGAAAAATATATAAACTAAAAATTAATCAAACAAAATTTGGACTGACACCACATCATCCATTGTTCAAAATATTTGGTTGAAAATTTATGGAAATTGTTGAAAATTCCTCTTTTCTCGTAAATTTTTTTATTGTTTATTTTACTAATTAATCTTTTTGACTGAAAATTGGTTTTTTAGTAAAAAAAAAATGCAACTATCTGATAAAAAATTAGTCTGTTTTCTCAAAAACCGACTTTTTTATTTGTATTTTTTCGTTATATTCAACTGCTTTTTATTTAAAATTAAAACATTTCTTGGTTTAAATATCAACTAAGATGAACGCCTCAGTAATCGGGATGCCAATTTTCTTGATTTATAATTAATTTGAATGAATATAATTTCTATTTGATATTATAAAATTTAATTTGTTTTGAAAATTCAACTACTTGGTTGAACATTCATCTTTTTATTTTCAAAATGTATCTCTTTCTGTAGAAATTTAATCTTTTTTGTTTAAAAATGCGAGCATCTGATTAAAAATTAATCGGTTTCGGTAGAAAATTAATTTTTTTTGTTGAAAATGGATATTTTCGAGTGTAAAATTAAATTTTTTTGTTGAAAATTCGCAGTTTCGATCAAAAAATTAAACAATTAGTTAAAAATTTATCAATGTTAGTTAAATCCAACTGTTATTAATTTAAAATTTAAAATTTTTTTATTAAAAATTCTTCGTTTTAGAATAAAGCCTTAACTCCTTGGTTCAAAATTGCTCTACTTTTTGAAAAGGTATTTTTTTTGGTTAAAGATTGATATTTTTAGTTTAAAGTTCGATTTTTTTTTGGTTAGCAAATATTTTTTTTAAAGTCAAAATTTAACAGATTGGTTTAAATGAAACTTTTTGTCAAAATTTCATAATCTCGGGTTAAAAGCTCAACTTCGTTATAAAAAAAAAATCATCTTTTTCCCATGAAAATTTCACAAAACGGTATAAAATTTAAATATTGGGTACAAAATTAGTTTTTTTTTTTAAATTAATTCACCTTCATACAAATTACACTGCATCATTTTTTATTAACATTTATATTTTTTTGCATAAAAATTCAACTATTTAGTACTAAATTTTTACAAACGAAAAAAAGACTGAAAGTTAAACAAATAAAATTTGAACAAACATCGAATCCATTGTTTAAAATATTTAGTAGAAAATTGATTAAATTTGTTGAAAATTCGTATTTTTTTAGTATAAAATTCACCTATTTGGTTAAAAATGTATGTCTTTTGTTGAAAATGTGTCTTTTTTTATTAAAAAATTAATCCTTTTGGTCCAAAGTTAATACTTGTGGATTAAAAATTTGTGTATTTTCTTGAAACATAGTTTTTTTAAATAAAAAATCCATTTTTTGTTTTAAAAAATAGAACTATGTGGTTGAAAATTAATCCTTTTTAATTAAGGATTAAGGTATTTTTTCAACTTTTTCCTTGAAATCAAAATATTTTTTGTTTAGATATCAACTATTAAAATTTTTTGTTGAAAATTCATCATTTTGGATAAAAATTCAACCGCTTAATTACATTTTGTTATCACTTAATTTTTCAACTGAAAATTAAACTATTTTGTTGAAAATTGCAATGTTTTATAGGAAATTTGTATTTTTGAATTAAAAAATGCCACAAATATGTATAAAAATCACCTGTTTGGTACAAAATTAACCTCTTACATATAAAATTCCTTTTTTCATAGAAAATTAATTGTAAATCAAGATTTACATACTCCAATTTTAAAAATTGTTCCCTTTCAGTTAAAAAATTCTAACATATAGATAATAATATTTAAAAACGAAAAAATATCAACTAAAAATTATTCAAATACAATTTAGCACACCAGTTGTTCAAAATATTTAGTATAAAAATGAATCAATTTGTTGAAAATTCGTATTTTTTGGAAGAAAACTCAACTCGTTGGTTAAAAATTTATGTATTTTGTTGAAAATTCGTCTTTTTTGTAAAAAATTATACATTTTGTTTAAATTTTTTCAAATATTTTGTTGAAAAATCGTCTTTTCAGACAAAAGATTAAGCTTCTTAGTTCAAAATTCTTCTCTTTGTTTGAAAACTTTACTATTTGGTTGAAAATTTTCGTTTTTTTGTTCTAAAATTAATAGTTTTAACTAGAAATTTACCTTTTTTAGTCGAAAATTCAATTATTTGGATGCTAATTTTTGTATCTTATGGGAAGACATGTTTGAATTCAAAATAATTCAAAATAAAAATAATTGAAAGTAATATATTTCTGGATGAAATTTTTTGAAGTGATTGTTATTTTAAATTTAAACAATATTATTAGAAAATTTTTATTATTCGAGAATTTCCTAATTCAGGAATTTTATTTTTCGGGATTTTTAAGTCGTCCCTATTTTGTCGAAAATTCGTTTTTTTAGTACAAAATTATCCCTCTTGATTTCAAAAATGAACTATTAAGCAGAAAATATATATATCTTTTAGCTTTCTAAATTTTTTCATTTAATTTAATTTTAACATTTTTTTAATTTTTGTACAAAAAAATTGATTATTTCAAGCGCCTTCGTGCAATTGGAAATAATTTAGCGAGACTGCGAGAAATAACAAAAAATTCTAAAGGGATTAAAAAAAAAATTCAAGAGAATCTACAAAATTAAAAAAAAGAATTAAAAAATGTTTCAGAGATTTTAAACAATTTCAAGAGCTTCTGATTGAATAAAAAAAATTTACGGTTTCAAGGGAATTTTCTAAGAAAAAAAAATATTTTTACGTATTTATAAAATATTAAAAAAATTTTTAAGGATTTTAAAGCTTTAAGTATTGTTTAAAAAGATTTTTAGGGTTTTTAATTCTTTGTGAATTTTTAAATTCAGGAACTTTATTTTACGATTTTTTTAGTTATCCTTACTTTGTCGAAAATTCATGTTTCTGGTAGAAAATTATTCCTTTTAGTTTAAAATATAACTGTTTAGCAGTAAATATTTTTAATTTAGTACTAACAATTAATAAATTTAGTATTTTAAACAATTTCAAGGAATTATAAAGGATTTAAAAAAATTTGTTTCAAAAGATTTTCTGGCAATAAAAATATATTTTTAAAGTTTTAAAAATATTTTAAGCATTTTTAAGGATTTTAAAGATTCAAGATTTTTGTTAAAAATTTTACGGGTTTTTATCATTCGAGAATTTTCCAATTCCGAAATTTTATTTTTCGGCGCTATTTTGTCGAAAACTATTACGTTTGGCTTAAAATTTAATTTTTTGGTAAAAAAATATATATTATTTTGATAACAATTAGTAATTTTGGATAGAAAATTATTTTTTTGTTGTAATCTGTTTTAGGTGAGGATTCAAATAGATGGTTGATCATTGATATTTTTGGTTGTACTCAAATGTTATAAATTTAAAATGAAAATATTATTTTGTTTAAAAATAAAAAATTACACTTTTTGATAAAAATTCAACTGTTTTGCAGAGAATTCGGCTGTTTGGCTTAAAAATTCAACTTTTTTGTGCAAAATGTATTTAATTTGTTAATAACTCATCTTCTCGGTTGAAAATTTATCTAACTAGCTCAAAAATATTTTTTTGATGAAAAGTAAAGCTTAAAAAAAGTGTCAATCGTGTGGTGAGTCCGAGGCCTGAAAGGTATAACAGAAAACTTAAAAAATAAAACCTTATTTCAATGCATGCCTTCACAAAAACGTTGACCTTCGAAAGTTCTGCAGTGAAAACACCTTTTTAATATCACTTCACCCAAAAATGTAACTTTCACAAAACAAAATGTCTACATAACCTAACTTTGGCGAAATGCAACGCCAAAAATAAAAGTTGGAGTCTTAGATTAAAAAGAGATGAAAAGGGGGAAAATGTAGTGCAGTTTTGGAATAATGGTTTGAAATAAAGAGTGTTATTGAGAGAAATGAGTGAAAATGGAAATGTCGGCAAACCATAACATGAAACAGGCGTTTGTACGTGCAAAACAAACCGGATATTTGAGAGAAAAATCACATCGGCTCGCGAGATGAATCGTACCTAGGCAAAAGCAGAAAGCACAAGACAATAGGAAAAATGATTATCGCGGCAGCATTTCGCAGACCGAACTCTTAAGCGAAAGAAATAAAAACGAAGCCTCACAAGGTTATTTATCGCAGTGGCGTACGTTCAAGTTTCAGCCGCCAGATGAAGTCTCGGAGTCCGGGCTGCGGAAATAACATAACCTCTCAAATTTCATACTCGCGAACTTTAGTGGCAGTCATATTTAAAAATAGAACGTGGGAAAATGCGTACCTTGAGTGAAAGACAGGTTTCTACTTTTCGGAAAAAGGCCTGATCCTCAGAAATATCGAGGAAAATTCCTTCATCACTTGCACACAAGAAACAGTTACTCGGCATTCCGTACCAAGAAAATGAAACAAACGCGAATCAGGCTTTTTGCACGGGAAGTCACTTTTTAGTTCATTTGAAACCGAACGCTGCAGGAATGCAGGTCGGAACCTGCGAACGCGTGGAGGAAAAACTGGAATCCATATAATCACAACGGAAAAATGCAGATGATAGCAAAATCTTACAAATTGGCGGCAACGCGAGGGGAAGTGGGAACTCTTTCGGGAATACGCGGAAGTGACGTCAATCAGAGAACGGAAAATCGAATTTCGAAATATTGAGCTGAGCTCAGGAGTCGAACGCGAGGCGGTAAATTCAAGCGTAGTTTGAAAAAGTACTAGAAAGAGTAGGTACAATTTTAAGGATGTAAATTAATTTTTGCATACAAACTTCCAGGGTTTTTTCCGGTTCGCAAACATTTTTCATATTAAATGAAATTTAAAAAATCGAACTCTAAAGCTAGCAATTTTTCAACTTGAATTAATAAAAACTGAGCAGCAAATAAAATCACTCTGGTTCAAATTCTCAATAATATACACGCTTCCAAATCTTATTAAAAGTTCTTGAAACATCTGCATGTTGTTTACATTTTTTTCAAATTTTTTATTATTTTTGAAATTATTTCGGAACTATAAAACATCCTTTAAAATGAATCCAATTTTTTCTGTTTAATTCTGCCAAATTAAACAAATTTTCTTAAAATCTTCCACATTCATTTTTTGATAATTTTGTAAATCTTTCTAAATCTTTTTGAATAATCACTCAAAATTATCTTTTCAAAATAAAACTCATTTTCAATTTGCATAGGAAATGTTTTTTAACCTTCTGAAGCCATTCAAAATTCTTAAAAAGCTTTTAAATTTTGTGTTTGAAATCTGCCAAAATCTATATCTTTTTTTTTAATTATGCCGTGGGCTATTTACACCGAAATTTTATAACTAATAGCCAGATTTTGTCAGTACACGTAGACACTTTGTTTAAATTATTTTAAATCATTAGAAATTTTTTATTGAATTTTGATTGTTCCAAAACTTCTAAATATTTCTAAAACTTCCTTTATTTTCTTAAAAGAATAATGTGTATTAAATGGTTATTTATGCATCAAAGTTCAAAAATTTGACTTAAAAATTAAATTTTTTTTAATACAACACACATAAAATAAATAATTTGTTAAAGTGGAAGTTTTTGTCTATAAATTTGTAAAATTTCCTGTCAAAAAATAAATTCACTGTCATTTTTAACCAAGAAGATTTATTTTCTACCAGAAAGACTAATTTACTGAAATTGTAAACCAAATAGTCGATTTTTTAAATTAAAAAATACAAATTTTAAACAAATTACATAAATTTTCAACTAATAAATATTTTAAACAATAGATGTGATATTATTCAAAATTTTATTTGATTAATTTTTAGTTTATATTTTTTCGTTTCTAACTTTTTTTAACTAAATACTTAAATTTTTAAATTAAAAAGGGTCCATTTTTTAACCAGAAGTGGCGTGGTTAAATTTTAATTAAGTTAATTAATGTTCAATAAGTAAAAAGAATTTTCTACAAAATGGTTAAACTTTGTACCAAATAGATTAATTTTATACCGGAAAGAGGAATTTTCAACAACGCAATTAAATTTTTAACCATTAAAAAAAAATCTTTTACTAAACAGCTTAATTTTGTAACAAATAGTTAAATTTTTTACCAGAAAGAGGAATTTTCAACGAAATACTAATCAATATTTTAAACAGTGGATGTGATGTTAGACCAAATTTTATTTGATTTATTTTTAGTTTATATTTTTTCGTTTCTAAATTTTTTAAAATAAATAGTTAATTTTTTAAACCAAAACGGATTCGTTTTTTAACTAAAAATGGTTTAGTAAAATCTTAATTACGAGAATTAATTTTCAATGGAAAAAAAAGAATTTTCTACAAATTACATAAATCTTCCACTAAATCTTTTAACAAATAGGTAATCATAATGTTAGTTCAAATTTTTTTAAATTAAATTTTAGATTATTTTTTCCGTTTCTGTAAATTTTTAACTAAATAGTTAAATTTTTATTGACTAGAATTAATTTTCAATTAAACAAAAATTTACAAATCAGCTCAATTCTATACCAAATAGTTGAATTTTCAACAAATTTCTTAAATTTAAAACCAAATAGTCCAATTTTTTTTACTAGAGAATATAAATTTCAAACAAATTACATAAATTTTTAACTGATAAATATTTGAAACAATGGATATGATGTTAGTCTAAATTTTATTTGATTAATTTTTTTAAAATGGTTTTTCGATCCTACATTTTTTAAACTAAATAGTTGAATTTTTTAACTAAAAAAGATCCATTCTTTAACAAAAAATTGCGTAGTTAAATTTTTATTGAGGAGAATTAATTTTTCAATTAAAAAAGAAGATTTTTTTACAAAACAGTTAAATTTTGTACTCAATTTTTAACAAATTATATAAATTTTCAACTAAATCTTTTGAGAAATGGATAATTATGCTGTAAGTATGAATTTTATTTAATTAAATTTTAATTTATTTTTCCACCGTTTCTGTATATTTTTAACTAAATAGTTAATTTTTTATTGAGGAGAATTAGTTTGCACTGAAAACAATGTTTTTTTTCACAAAACAGCTTAATTTTGTACCAAGTAGTTGAATTTTTTACCAGAAAAAGGAATTTTAAACAAAATACTTCAATTTCAAACCAAACAATCAAATTTCGTACAAAAAAATACAAATCTAAAACAAATCACGTAAATTTTCATCTAATATTTTAAACAATGGATGTGATGTTAGTCAAAACTTTATTTGATTAATTTTTTGTTTATATTTTTTTCGTTCATACAAGTTTTTAAATAACTTGGTGGTGAATTTTTAAGCTAAAAATATTAATTAAAAAAAATAGAGTAGCTAAATTTCATAATAGTAGAATTAATTTTCATTTTTAAAAATATATAATTTTCTACAAAACAGTTGAACGAATTTTCGACTCAAATGATGAATTTTCAACAATAACAAAAATTATTATTGATTATTAAATTTAAAATGTTCCAATTAAAAAAATAAAAATCGACCAAAAAAGAAGAGTTTTTAACAAATTATGAAAATTTGGAACTAAATAGTTTTTATTTTTTTTTCAATTAAAATGATTAACTTCTAACCAAAAGTGAAACAGTAAAATTTTTATGAAAGAAAAAAGTTCTTGACATGAAACAGACGAATCATCTACAAAAGAGTTACATTTTTTACCAAACTATTTAATGTTCAAGACAAACAGACGAATTTCCTATATAAAAGTATTGCATTATCTACCTACAAATAGGAAGTTTTCACAAAAAATTCATTTTCAATCAAATAGTTATATTTGCAATTTTAAACTTTTAGTTATTACCCCAGAAAATAAATTTTCAACAAAAAACAAAAATTTTTAGGGAAAAAGTTGAATTTACAACAAAAAAGATTAATTTTCTACCAAAAAAGGTAGAATGTTCAAAAAACTAGATCAATTTACAACCAATTTAATTCCAATTTTTCAAACAATTTAATTTAAAAGTATATGAAGAATTTTCAAGGATTTAAATGATTTCAAAGGTATTTACAAACATTTCATGCGATTTTAAGGAGCTTAAAATGTTTTTGCGGGGTTTTAAGAGTTTTAAAAAAATCAAAAGATTTCAAGTAGTTTCATGGGATTTTAAAAGACTTCAGAATTTTAAGGGATTTCAATCAATTTGGAAGAATTCTTACGAAATGTAAAAAAAAAAATTTTTAAGGATTTAAAAACATTTTAAGCATTGTATACGTTTCAAAGAAATTTCAAAATATATAAAGAGGTTTCAAATAATTTAAAAATTAAAAGGAATTAAAAATATATATACCTTTCCTTGAATTTGAAAAAAAATCGAGGAGCTGCAATAAATATAAAGAATTCCTAATGGGTTTTCAAGAAATTTTCAAGGGATATTTAAGAATTCCAACAAAAAGTCAAAGATTTCGAAAAATATTTCCAGGGATTCCATTAACTAAAGATTTCAAACAATTTTTAGTGTTTCCAAGGAATTTAACCATTTCAAAGGAATGTTAAGGGGTTTCAAAAAATAAAAATATTTTTTCAGGATTTAAAAAGATTGAAGGGATTTCAAGGGGTTCAACAAAATGAAAAGATTTTAAGAAATTTCAAAAAATTTTTAAGGGATTTTAAAAAAAATGAAAGATTTTAAGTGAGTTCGTAGACGGGACTGTAAGGCGTTTAAATAACTCTTATGGGATTTAAAAAATTTTCGAGAGCTTTGGAATAATTTGAACAAAAAATAACGATATTTAAAAAAGTCTCAAGAGAATTTTTAAGAATGTTAAATATTTCAAAGAAATTTCCAAAAACTTAAAGGGGTTTCAAGGGGTTTCAAAAAATGAAGATTTTTTTCTTCGAAATTTCAAAAGATTTAAGGAGTTTAAAAAATTTTTAATTTGTTACAAATAACAAAGGTTTTAAGCGCCTTCGTTAAATTGGAAATAATTGCGCAGGCCTGCTGCGAATTAAAAGAATTCTAGGGGGATTAAAAAAATTTTAGGATATTCTAAAATTTCTTTTTTAATTGAGAAATGTTTCAAGAGATTTCCTGGTATTTAAAAAATTTAAGATTTTGAAGAATTTCAAACGATTTTAAGTATTGCCAAAGATATTAAATATTTGAAACGTGTTTTTAAATACTTTAAAAGATTTTAAGGAACAAAAAAAAGAAGAGCTTTTTTAGGATTTCGAAATATTTAGACTTATATTTTTTAAAAATATTGCAAACAATTTTATGGGATTTGGAAGGATTTGGTGGACTGGAAAAAAATTTTAAGAATCCTTACGACCTTAAAAAAAACTTCAAAGAATCTTAATAAAGTCTTTTTAAAAATTGAACAATGTTTCAAAGGATTTCCTGGCAATTCAAAAATGTTTTCATGATTTCAACAAATTTAAATCATTCGTATAGCATATAAAACAATTTCAAGGAATTCTAAAGGGTTAAAAAAAAATTCACATTCCAAGGGATTTTCTGGTAATAAAATTTCTTTAAGGGTTTCAAATCATTTTAAGTATTTTCAAAAGTTTTTAAGATTTAAAATAAATTTGAAAAGATTTTAAGGGTCTTTGAGAGATTTAAAAAAATAAACAGATCTTTCCAGGATTTCGAAACATTTGAGGGATTCCATTCAATTTCAAGGTAAGAAATTTAAAAAAAGCGCTTTTACGGGGTTTTAAAATATTTTGCGTGAATTCAAAAAGTTTAAATAATTTTTAAGGGTTTTAAAAAAATTTCGAAATAATTAAAAAACAAATAAAAATTTGTTAACGGATTTTCTGGTTCTTTAGAAAATTAAAGATTATTAAAGATTTCAAACAATTTGAAGTATTTCCACAGATTTTAAATATTTTAAAAGAATTTCAAGGATTTCACAAAAACTTTTTAATATTTCAAGGATTTTTTTGGGATTTGAAAAAATGACCATTTTTGAGAATTTCCAAGAAAATTAAAAAGATTTCATAGAATTGGCATGGCTTTCTATTTTTTTTTTAATTTTTAGGATTTCTATTTATCAAAAAAATAATTTCAAACGATTTCATAGGTCTTTAAAAGCTTACGCTGAAGTTCAATAAATTTAATGAATTCTTATGGGAATGAAAAATTTCTAAGTTATTCTAAAAGAATTTTAATAAAAATAAAAAATAAAGTAGAAAAATGTTTTAAGGTCCTACCTGGAATTAAAAAAAACTATTGACTACATATACCCATCTCTTCACGGTCTTTCTTATTTGATTTAAGAAATTCTAAATTTTAATTCGTATCTTTTGAAAATTTCCCGAACTATGAAGTTAGCTCAAACATGAAATTATCCTAACCGCAAATCTCATAGATTCTCTACAGGACATCATCTAATCAATTAATTATTACTTTACCTAAAAAATCTCATCCTTCATCTTCATCCTGAAAAATCTCATCCTCAAAATGATCTCAACCATCAGAACCCTCTCGAAAACCTTTAAAAAGGACCTATTCTGCTTCAAGAAAAAAACCTACTCCACAGAAGCTACCTTTGAAACCCAACCATTTCGTCTCCACAAGCTTGAGAAAGGACCAGATACCACATCCAAACTCACTAAAGAAGATGCCCTCATCTATTACAAAAAGCTCCTCACCATCCGAAGAATGGAGAACGCCTGTAGTACCCTCTACAAAGAAAAAGTTATCCGAGGATTTTGTCACTTATATTCTGGCCAAGAAGCTGTTGCAGTTGGTATGATTGCTTCTCTCCGAAAGGACAAAGATACTGTCGTAACATCTTATCGAGCCCATGGCTGGGCTTACCTCATGGGAATTCCAGTATTAGAAGTCATAGCAGAACTCACAGGTCGAAAAACCGGTAATGTCCGAGGAAAAGGTGGTTCCATGCATATGTATACAACAAATTTCTTTGGAGGAAATGGGATTGTCGGTGGTCAAGTTCCCCTTGGAGGTGGACTAGGTTTTACCCACAAATACAGAAAAGACGGTGGTGTTTGTGCCTGTCTTTACGGAGATGGTGCGGCTAACCAGGGTCAGCTTTTCGAAATCTACAACATCTCTCAGCTTTGGAAGCTTCCCATTATCTTCATTTGCGAAAACAATGGATATGGAATGGGTACAAGTGCCGAAAGGGCTGCAGCAAGTACGGAATATTACACAAGAGGAGACTATGTTCCGGGAGTTTGGGTTGATGGTATGGACTTCTTTTCTGTGAGAGAAGCAACGAAATTTGCGATTGAACATTGTTCCTCTGGAAAAGGACCAATTGTTATGGAAGTTGCGACCTACAGGTACTATCCAAGTTGGCAAAAATACATTGTCTGATTTCTTAAAGACGTACTTGAGACGTCAAGCATCTTTAAGACAATAATTGGACTCACCTAGACATCCTCAGGGTGGAAATGTCTTTTTGCCCACCCGGCTACTTTCGCAATCGTTTAGCCAATGATTTGATGTTGATCTGCCCCTCTCGCCTAGCCAGCATCTTCTTTCTGCCCCTTTATCAAAGTGTTTATATTCCACTCTGAGCCAAATATACAAATTATTTTACTTCTTCAACCCCGTTTCACTGCCATTCCTTACAATCCTTCATTCCACCTTTTTTCTGAACAATTACTTTCGACGCTTCTACATTCAGAACAAGTCTTTTCTTTCAGGTATATCTTAAATCTCATCTTATTTTTCATCAATCCTCCTTTTCTTGTTAAAAACACTGCATCATCCGCAGGTGTCTCATTCCTAACTCTATCCAAAACTACTTATTTCCCTTTCCGCCATTACATCGTAAAGCTTATTCCTATATCTGCTAATGAGAATACTGCCTTCAAATCCACAAAAAACGCACTTTTCTTCCGTTAACATTATTGAATATACACATACTCATTCTCTACTTCCTTCATCCACACTTTCCTCTAAATTTTCTCATATCCTTTTTCATTTTACCTTTTAGATATATCCCTAATGGATGATGATCTGACTCTTCTCTCGTCTTTATACTCATTTTTCGTACCTTTTTATTTCTTTTTATCAATTGAAGTTACAAAGCTTCCGGGAAGCCTTCCTCTTTCCAAACTATTTTTACTACCTCCCTAAATTTCATTCTGACTTCTCCGCTTTCCCTTTGTATAATTTTTTTCTTATATGTGCTTCCATATCCTCCTCCCCTAGCTCTGTTCCTCCTCATCACAATTTTTTTGATCCTCTTACTATTTTTCCCTACTTTCTCTATCTCTTAGTATCACTTTCAACTCATCACAAACCTCATTTTTAATTCTACTTTCTGAAATTTGAGTTTTTCTCTATTTTCTACCTATTCTTTTCTTACCTTGCCTCCCTTTTTTATGTATATATTGGGGTATCAAAGCTCTCTTTCTCAACTTCCGGGAAGGCTTCCCCTTTTTAAACTATTTTTTACTACTCACCTCAACTTTTTTCTGGCTTCCCCGCTTTCCATTTTTATAATTCTTTGGTATGTGCTTCTATATCTCGTCCCCAAGCTCTATCCCTCCTCATCATAACCTTTATCTTTTTCATTCTCCTACTACTACCTATTTCTTACTCTTCTTTTCACTTCATCTCAAATCTCATATGACTACTTTTTCGAATTTCAGGTTTTCTCTATTCTTTACATATTTTTTCCTAACATTCTCTGTTCACACTTCTTTCTCTATTACTTTTTCTGACTTTCTTCTCTACTTTCCAATTTTACCATTTATAACCATGTCCCATAAAAGTTGATCATCTGACTACTCTTTACCTACTGCCTACACTTCTCTATATTTCCATCTCTGATTTTTTAATTTTATTTCTAATTTTACCTTTTAGCCATATCCCTAATATTAAATTATCTGACTCTGCTCTCGTCTCTGCACTCATTTTCCTGACCTTTTCCAGCCTTTCAGTCTACTTGATCCTGCTCTGTTACCATAAAGTAAATACCAGCCTCTCCCACCACATTCAATACTTCTTTTCTCTCCTTTTTAAGCAACTGATCTTTTGAATCTCTTAGATTATATTCCCGGTCCATGTGAAAACTCTCCCTTTTTTATTTATGCATTCAAATCTTTTCCCTCTTTCATCCTTCTCATATAATTATCAGTGTGTCTTTCTTTTTTCTTTTATGTAATTCTCTATTTCTTTTCTTATATTTTCTATTTCCATCCCATTACATATCTCTACGTCCTCAATCTCTCTTGCTGTTTTATTTTCTTTTAGTGCCTCTCTCATTTCTGAAATTATTCTATGGTAAATTTCCCACACATGTATTGGAAGTAATTAACTGATACAGTATTAAAATATTTTCATAAATCGGTATCAGAAAATAGTTATACTTTTATGTGACTTTTCCCATACCGGGTTAGTATTTTTCCCATACTTGGTATGGGAAAAATTCCAATCGTCCGCTAAATTTGTATTTGTATTATTTCCACACAACAAATAATTGCCACCATACATTTTTTTAATCGTAAAATATTTTATAACTTAATAATAATAATCTGAAAGTATAATTTAAAACTTCGCTTGTCGCCATGATTGTATTATATTCTGTTCCTTCTTCTCGATTCACCATGGTTACAGCACATGCGCGCTTCACTCGGCTGCGCATTCTTAAGCCGCTCATCAAAGTTCCATAGATGACTGGAAATCTTCCCATATCAGTGTATGCGCGGTAAGAAGGCTTACATTAAAAAGTATTGGAAAATTTCATGCATCCAGTGGTAACGTGAGAAATATTCAATACTTCGATTATTGAGATGTATTCTTGTGTACAATCCAACTAGATTTAACAAATTTTATCCTTTTAGAGCGCGTTCGAATGCTTCAGACGAAAATTGTGTTTTTATTTTATTTGAGGTTACATTTGGCAGGTCCGATCGGCTTTGAAAGGGATTGGAGTCTTATTATTTTTGCGGCCTAATGAGAAATAGAGAGAAATTATAATTTTATACTAGCTTATTGCTCTCAAACCCAGAAAAGAGGGTTCAGAAACCGGATTCAAACGGAATTCCGTATTCCAGTTAGTTTTAATTCTTTTGAATCTTTTTTCATTTACTGGGTACTGAAACTATTATGAATTAGACACTTGTCTAGAATTTCCCCTCTCCTGTTGTTTGCTTCTTCTTTTTGCTGAAAAATTTCTAATTGCACTGAATCAACCTGCTGGAAGTAAATGGATAAGTTCTCTATCCTTTCAAATCATTTTCTATCTCTAAGATGGAAATTGAAAGAAACGATGTATTCATCTTTATCCGGCGGCTATCCCTTCAATCCTCTTCTATCTTTCTTTCAATCTACAATCACCTCTATTCTTTTGGATCCCAATCTTCTCATCCATGTCTACCAGCCACTTATCCACTTATATCCTTTTCTTTCAACTCCCTATCCCTATCCTAATGTTTAAATCCAAATAAATCCTTTACTTATCCATGGCTATCTTTTTCTATCCGTTAGGCAATCCAAAATCTAGTCTATCGCTTTCAACCCCTATCTTCTTATCTAATTGAATCTAATTAAAATCTAAATTTATCCACCTATATCCTTTTCTATTCGTTTCTATCCACTTCTAACTGTTATTAAATCGAAAATCTTATCTATCTTTTTTAATCCTTATATTCTATCTGATTGAATCTTTTTCCATCTTTTTTCAAGTATAAGCTAGGCCTATCCTTCTGAAGCCCAGTCTTTCTATCGACATGAATTCTCTCCTTATCCACCTATATCCTTTCCCATCCATTAGAAAATCCCAAATTCGTATATCTTTTTCAATCCCTATATTTCTATCTAATTGAATTCTTTTCTATCTTTTCTGAAATATAAGATAGTCCTATCTTTCTGAATCCCCGTTTTTTAATCCAAATGTATCCACGGCTTATCCACCTGTTCTTTTCTACCATTATGCAGTACAACATTTTACCTATCTTTTTAAATCCCTAGCTTCGTTCTGATTAAAACCTTTTCTATCTCTTCAAAATATAAGTCAGCCCTCACCTTCTGAATTCTAGACTTTCTATCGACGTCAATCCTTCGCTTGTCCACCTTTATCCTTTCATATCTACTAGGCAATCCTAAATTACATCCATCTTTTTTAATCCCTATTTTCATATCTAATTGAATCCTTTTCTGTTTCTGAAATATAAGAGAGCCCTATCCTTCTGAATTCTAGTCGTTCTATCCAAACGAATCCTTTGCTTATCCACATCTATAATTAGCGAGGCGCGCGTTACTTGACGTACATTCCTGACTTAGAACCGGTAGGTTCCCAGTAGGTGGCTGACTGCAAGTCAGACTCAAGTGAAATAATTTGCACCGTCTATAACTGAAGGGTCGGCAGACGCCCTTGTAGAGTTCGAATTTCGACTAGTAAGTCGTAAAGTTAGGGAATTTTTTTGTTAGTTATATAAACCCTTGCTGGTTTAATCATATTTTTCTGGGATTAAAATTCGGGATACATTATTATTTTAGAAACAGATGAGAATACTACATTTTTGAGTGGATTTAAATGGATAGAAATTAAAAACGATATATCGTTGATAGTCTGGGATACATAAAGATAGACATTTATGAACGACATACACTAAAAAAGATAGGCCCATGTCACCACAAGGAATACAGAGTCAGTGATAAAGAAAGATAGGCAGTCAGGGAGACAAAGAGATAGGTCTGAGTAGAGAAAAAAGATAGGGCATGAAAAGAAAAGGAGAGCGTTTGTGGGATGCAATGTATGCATTTGGGAAGGATTGAATATCTCTATCTTTTTCTATCCATACGTTACTACCTTTTTGAATCTTTTTACTTCCAGCAGGGCATATTTCACTCATAATATTTAACTGTTTCACTGCTACAAATACAAAATGTTTCAAAAGTGTGTACTGACCCTATTATGAATTAGACGCTTGACGCCATGATGGTATTATACTCTGCTCTTTCTTCTCCATTCACCATGGTTGCAGCACATGCGCGCTTCACTTGGCTGAGCATTCTGCAGCCACGCATCAAAATTTCATATATGAGTGGAAGTTTTCTCATACCAATGTATAGCCAGCAAACATGGTTACAGAATAGATCTGTAACTGTTCTAGAACACAAAAAAAACGTGTCCTAGAACAGCTTAGTAACCGGTTACGAACGTGCAAGGAACTATGTCATCCCCGATACGTTAGAACAATTCTGTAACAGTTTGATAATGCTGTGACATACGATCTGTAACATTTCTAGAACAATTCTAGAACTCAATTACAAACGCTGTATAACCAATCTTTAACAGATTTAGAACGCTGTGACAACCGATCTCTAACATTTCTAGAACAATTCTAGAACTTTGGTACACTGCGTTGTAAAAAAGCTAGGGCAATTCTATAACGCTTCTATAAAAATTCTATAACAGTTCTAGAACTCTTATTTATCAAATATGGAACAGTGTTATGTACCCCTCACAGCAAAAGGATATCCCGAAATATTCGATTTGACCCCATTTATGTCCCGGGTTATTCCAGGGATAACCCGTCGGAATATCCTGCGAGACAGAAATTTAGATATCCCCATGGATATTTTTTGATCCGGGATAGCGCGTACGCAGTCCCGACTAATAAAAATTATACGTCCGAGATATCCACACTAGGGATATTCGCAAGGTTAACCTCGACCGTAGTGTTAGCGAACTATTTTTTGTTCCTAATTCGTTCTGGAACACACTTGTTGCAGAGTTCTAGAACTTCCATACAACACTGTTAGGGCACAGTTCTAGAACAAACATGAAACAAACATTATAGAAGATCTGTGATCAGTTTGTTCTAGAACAATTCCATAGCAACTATTTGCGGGACAGTGCTGTCACGTGTTCTAGAGCACTGTTACCTTTTTGTTCTAGAACAGTTCGATATTAAAAAGTATTGGAAAAATGCCATACTTTCGTATGGGAAAATTACGATTATTTTTTTAAGTATACTCTTTTCTTTTTCCTTTACCTTCAGGTACTTTGGTCACAGCATGTCTGATCCGGGAACGAGTTACAGATCCAGGGATGAGGTTAAGAAAGTTCGAGAAACGAGGGATCCGATTGCTGGTTTCAAAGAGAAAATTATCAAAGCCAATTTGGTCTCTCCTGACGATCTTAAAAAGATTGACGATAAGGTGAAAAATGAGATAGAAGAGGCTGTGCAGAAGTCTAAGACTGATCCGGAAGTTCCGGAGAAGGAACTCACATTTGATATTTACTCGAATTGCCTTGAACCGGAAATTCGTAACAATCATTCATTTTCGCCTCTGAAGCATGAAAGATTGGGAAAACTGTTGGTGCAGCAATAGGGAAGCATCATCAGTTCTGCTTGGAGTTATGTACTCAATAAATTTCGATTTTTGAGTTTTAAAGTTGGTAGTTCTAATTGGAGTTTCAGACAGTACATGAAATTTATTTGGGTTTAAATAATTTTTACAATTAAAACATATTCTATAGATCTAAACTAATTCCTAAGAAAGAAAGAACCGATTGGAAAATTTGAATCGGTCTGAACCCTGGCGGACCGAAGGAGCCGAAAGGAGCCTCTACAAAGTACCCTTAAAGATCCCACTGAGTCCCGTTTCGGTTCCTTATTAAAAAAGAACTCAACAAAAAAACAGCAAGATCAACTTTTAAATTGTTGAAATTCGGATTCTACGTTAAAATTTGCATTAGAAACTCACGGAGTAATCGCAATACTTTTTCTTGCAGTGTTAAAAACTTAAAATAATAAAATACCTGTCATTTACATGGGCCGAAGGCGGCTTCAAGTGCATCTTCTTTTAGTAGCAGTTATAAGCGTTCCGTCGGTAACTTTAAGAATTTTTTGTGGATGCTAGCGCCACGAAGTGGAAACCTCAGACAACAACGCTGCGATGCAAGTGAGAGAGAATTTCATTTTTAAACTTCACGCGCAACATACTACTTCAGCTATTATGGAGGCGCTTGAAGTCACCTTCAGAAGAAGTTAATGGCATTTTTAAAATTTTTTAACGATGCAAAAAAAAGTATTGCGGTCCGCCAGGGTAAGTCTCAGTGAATCATCTTATCTGGCTTCATTTTCGATCCAATTCAATCGGATTTTTCTCATTTACGTCGTCTAAATCGGAGTCTTTAGGTTAGGATCCGATTCAAACGCGTGATTACGATTCAAAAGATAAGAAAGTGATTCACTGGAACAATTCGTTCCGATTGTTTTTAATTAAAAAAATTAATAAATAATTTAACGGGCTTTGTCTGAATCGGTTTCCGATTCAAATGATTTCCATCCAAGCGATTCTTTTTTTCCTGGAAGGGTAACGCATCGGTCCTTATATTTACAATTAAACTACCGCGAAATAATGGGCGTAACTGCAATCTATATATTGACAATAAACAATTATTATTATAATTCTATTTAATTATATAATATAATTCGACCAAAATATCCATCAGTTCAGACCATTTTTTAATACTGCTTTAAACTGGCCGATTCGCTCATGCGGCAGTGCGTCAAGTTTGTAGTAGAAAAGTTGCGGGCTCGATTCTCGCTGCCTACACATTTTTCCATTTTTTTCCTTTTTATTTTGTCATAATATTTAAATATTTTATTTCATTTTAAATTTATTTAAAATTATTCAAAAATAATCATTTTTGATGCTTTCTTTCAATGAATAACTCACTCAAATGCATTATAAATTAATTCACTTGATAAAAAAAAAGAATTTTTAATTTTAAAAAACGGCAATTTTGCGGTAAAGTAAATTTTGTACTAAAAAGGGACATTTAAAATTATTTTCTTTACGTATTTGAAAAAGAATTTAGAAGGGAATTCAATATTTGAATTCAATTTTTTCAGATTCAGTTCCAAAAATGTAAATCCATCCTAAAATTTTCAATACTCTAAATTGAAGAATCAATCAACGAACTAAAAAATTTTCAAAATTATATAATTTCAAGCAATTTTAAGCTAGAAATATTCAAAATTAAAGGATAACATTATTTTATAAACTCAATACTTCTTTAATCACAAGTTGAATTATTTTTATTCTAAATAGTTTGAAAATCCTTAAAATGCATCAAAATTTGGATACATTTACATTTTTTAAATTTTATAATATGTTTTGAATTGTTTCAAAACTTCTAAACATTTAGAATGATTGGAATGGTTGCCCCTAATTTTTTTAAAAACCTGTCGAATTAAAAAAATGTCCTTCAAATCTTCCACACTTATTTTTGATAATTTTGTGAATCATTACAATTCTTTTCAAATATTCTCTTAAAATTAATTTTTCATGCGAGAAAATCATTTTCAATTTCCCTAGGAAATTTTTTTGTTTTTCTGAAGCCTTTCAAAATTCTCAAAAAACTTCTAAATTTTTTGTTCAAAATCTGTTAAAATCTATATTTGTTTTTAAATTAGATGGCCGAATTTTTATTAATTTTGAATTTTTCAAAGTTTCTAAATAATTCTTTAACTTACTCAAATTCTTTTTATAAGAATAATAGGTGTTCAATTTTTATTTATACCTAAAAATTCAAGAATCTGACTTACAAATTAAATTTTTTTAAGTAGAATGATTAAAATTTCAACATTCAAATTTGAGCTTTTTTGTTTAGTTTTGAATATTTCATTTATAATTACTGATTTTCAAATAACAGATATTTCGAAATATTTAGTAATTCTTCTTTTTCTTAATTAAAAAATTCAAATTGATTTTAAAAATGGAATATTTTAGACTGGAACAATATTTGAAATTTAATAAAAGTCCTTAATTATGAATTTATTATTTTGAAGTTATTTTAAAATTGAAAAGTTTATGAAGTTTTTAAATGTTAAAATCTGCAAATTCTAAAATTGTTGTTGATCAACAAAAAATATTTTTGCCAAAAACCTTCGATTTTAAACGCTTCTAATTTTTAATTGTTTAATTCTTTAAAACTGCATTTGAAAATTCTTTAAAAATTTGTAAAATTCCCCAACAAAAAATAAAGTTCCAAAAAATGATTCATTTCCCAAATTTCTTTTTTTTTTAATCCCAGAGAAGTAAACGACAAAGAAAAAAAATGTGTATTGTTTAATATTTTTAGTTTCATAAAACTGAATAGAATTTTTCGTTCCGTTGGGAAAAGGTAACAAATATATCGTAGTATTATACATTATTTTTAGCCTAAACTTTTGGCCTTGTCACCTTTCGTTTTGTCGGTCTTATCTTCATTCGTTATGGATAAATTATTGAAGGTGTTGATTACACTCGATACAATATTTTCACACCATTCTATCGTCGACAAAAATGTGAGTCTGAAATAAATAGTATTTATAAAAAAAATCATTTTATAATTAATAATTGCAATATTATAAATTACAGGCCTCACAAAAAATGGTTTAATCAAAAAAATTCTATTGATTTCCGTAAAATTCGAAATTATTTAAAGGAATTAAAGGTAAACGAGAGGAATTAGATGGAATTCATACAAATTCAAGGTGAATTGAAAAAATCAAATGAATTTAAAACAATTTTAAAATATAAAAAATCTTCATTGAATTCAGTAACTTTTGAAATGAGCTCAGAAGAAATCAAGGGAATTAAAAACATCCGAGTGAATTCCAAAGAATTAAAAAGAATTCAGGATGAATTCCGAAAAATAATTTCAAATCTCTTCAAATATTTGAAAACTTACTTCAAATTAATTGGACAAATTTTTTAAAATCCAAAAATTCCATTTATTTCAGTAAAATGTGAATTTTATTGATTTAAGTAAATTCGAAATAATTTTAAAATATGAACAAATTTATTCAGTTGATTAAGTTAAAAATGAGTTTAAAACAATTTAAGGGAATTAAAAATAATTTTATGAAACGCCTAAGAATTTAGGGTGAATTTACTTCAAGATGAATTAATCCAAAACTTGTTAAAAATCAACTGAATTGAGTAAAACTAAATGCATTTAAAAGAATTCAGAAAAATTAAAAAGAATTCGGGATAAATTAATAAGAATTAAGGGCCGATTTCAAATTAATTGCAAGAAATATATACTACCTGAAATCCTGAAAAATGTATTGAAATACTTTGAGAGCTCTGAAACATCTATAAAATAATTTAAATCCTTTGAAAACGAAATTTATACCTTATACGAAAATTGTTAATTTTTTTTTTCATAAATGAATTTTCAACCAAATATTTGAATATTTATGCCGAAAATATTAATCTTCATCAAAAAGTAAATTTTCAACCAAATAATACCTCGTTTTACAAAACCAAAAAGACGAATTTTGTACAGGACAGTTGCATTTTCAAATCGAAAATATAAATTTTCAACAAAAAAGTTACTTTTTTACCAAAAGAGATCATTTTTAAACGAAAAAGGCCAAAATTTTAACCAAAAAGAAAAAAAATGACCACTAAATTGATAAAATTTTCAAAACCTAAAAAATGTAATATTTAACAAAAAAAGTGACTTTTAATCTGAATAAACTAGTAGAATTTTTTTTAAAATACCAACTTCAGTTTTCATCATAATACTTGAATTTTCAACAAAAACAAAATGGAGTTTTTTTACAAAAAGAGATAAATTTTAATGGAAAAACCCAAGTTTTTAATTAAAAAAGAAAGAAAGGAATGTCTACTAAATTGTAGTATTTTAAAACAAAAAATATGAATTTTTAATAAAAAAATAGTTACTTTTCAACAAAATAAAATAGTTCAATTTTGTACAAAATACCGACTTTATTTTCTACCAAAAGAGATCAATTTTGAAACGAAAAAGCCAAATCTTAAACCAAGAAAGAAAAAAATCTGAACTAAATTGTTGAATTTTCAAAAACCAAAACGACGATTTTTTTACAGAACAGTTGCATTTTCAAATCAAACATATGAATTTTCAAGAAAAAAGTACTTTTTGACCAAATAAAATGGTAGAATTTTTAAAAAAATACAAACTTCATTTTTCATCAAAATTGTTGAATTTTCAACCAAAAATTGGGTTTTGTTTACCAAAAGTGATCAATTTTCAAACGAAAAAGCCAAATTTGAAACCAAGAAAGAAAAAAATCTCAACTACGTTGTTGAATTCTCAAAAAACCAAAAAAACTAATTTTCTACAGAACAGTTGCATTTTCAAGCCAAAATTATAAATTTTCAACAAAACAGTTGCTTTAAACCAAATAGAACATTTGAATTTATTACAAAATACCAAAAAAAAAATTCTAGCAAAGTAGTTGAATTTTCAAGAAAAAAATGTATTTTTTTTTACCAGAAGGGATCAATTTTCAAACGAAAGCCAAAATTTTAACCAAAAAAGAAATAAAAGTCCGCTAAATTGATAAAATTTTCAGAACCAAAAATTTTACACAGAAAGAAAGAAATTTCCACTAAATTGTAGATTTTTCAAACAAAAAATATAAATTTTGTTTACAGAAAAGTTACTTTTCAACACAATAAAATACTTGATTTTTTTTACAAAATATCTAGTTTATTTTCTATAAAATAGTTGAATTTTCAACAAAAAATTGGGGTTTGTTTACCAAAAGAGATCAATTTTTAAACGAAAAAGCCAAATTTTTAAAGAAAGAAAAAAAGAAGTGTCCACTAAATTGTAGAATTTTCAAACCAAAAATATGAATTTTTAACATAAAAGTTAATTTTCAACCAAATAAAATGATTGAATTTTCTTACAAAATACCGAGTTTATTTTCTACCAAAATGGTTGAAATTAAAACAAAAAATGGCTTTATTTACCAAAAAATGATCAATTTTGAAACGAAAAAGCTGAGTTTTAAAACTAGAAACGAAAAAACCTTAACTAAATTGTTTAATTTTCAAAACCAAAAAAACGAGTTTTCTACAAAACAGTTGCATTTTCAAACAAAAAATATGAATTTTCAACAAAAAAGTTAGTTTTTAACCAAATAAAATAGTATATTTTTTTACAAAATGCCAAGTTAATTTTCAACCAAACTATTTGAATTTTCAAGAAAATAAAATTGACGTTTTTAACAAAAGAGATAAATTTTCAAATGAAAAAGCCCAAACTTCAACCAAAAAAGAAAAAAAAAATGTCCGCTCTATTGATAAAATTCTCAAAACCAAAAATATGAATTTTCAACAAAAAAAGTTAGTTTTCCACCAAATAAAATCGTAGATTTTTTTGACAAAATACCAAGTTAATTCTCTAACAAAATAGTTTAAATTTCAACGAAAAGAATTCGATTTTTTTTTTACCAAAAGAGAAAAAATAAGAAACGTAAAAGCAAAATTTTTTACCAAAAAATGAAGAAATAAATTTCCACAAATTGTAGAATTTTCAATACAAAAATAATGAATTTTTAACAAAAAATTTCATTTTCAACCAAAAAAAAATAGTTGAATTTTTTACAAAATACCGAGCTCAGTTTCTAACAAATAGGTTGAAATTTAAAAAAAAATAATTAGAATTTTTTTTTACCAAAAGAGATGAATTTTGAAACGAAAAAGCCAAGTTTTTAACCAAAAAAGAAAGAAAGAAATGTCCATTAAGTTGTTGAATTTTGAAACGAAAAAGCCAAATTTAAAAAAAAAAGTTACTTTTCAATCAAAATAAATAGTAGAATTTTTCTCAAAGTATGTAGATACATGAATTCTCAACCAAAATAGATGAATGTTGTATTTTTTATTTTAAAAATGTGACATTTTTTTTAACGGAAGAAATATATTTGCAAGCCAAAAGGACTAATTTTCAATTAAAAAAATACTTTTCAACCAAATTTGGTCTTTCTGCGAAAATAGTTAATTTTTTTAAAATATACATGAATTTTCTACCAAATACTTGAACTTTTATATTGAAAATATTAATTTTTAAGAAAAGATTTAATTCTCAACCAAGTAGTTAAATTTTCTACCACCTTCAAATTAAAAAGATTTACAGTGACGAAAAGTTACTTTTCAACCAAATAAAATAGTTCATTTTTTATACAAAAAAGAAGAATTTTCAACAAAATTCAGTGAATTCTCAAAGAAAAATATAATAAATAATTTGATATCTACTGGTTTAAAATCAAAATTTTTTTAATAATGATTTTTAATTCTAAATTGTGAAAAAATTGTTCTGAATTTTTTAGACCAGTAGACAAAAAACAATTAAATTCAAATTATTTAATAAATTTGATATCTACAAAACCATAATTTAAAAAATATATCTAAAAAATATAATAGTTGATATTATTTCAATCAAAAAAGATTTTGATTAAAATCAAACACAGTTGAATTCAATAAAAAAAAAGAGTTTTAAACAAAATACTTAAATTTTCAACACAAAATAAATTATATTTTTTGACTAAAAGACATAAATTTTGAAACGAAAAAGTAGAATTTTATAACAAGAAAAAACGTCCACTGAATTTTTGCATTTTCGAGACAAGCCAAATTTTCTATAAAACAGTAGTAATTTCACATCGAAAATATGCATTTTTAACAAAAACTTCATTTTTAACCAAATGAAACTGTTGAATTTTTTACAAAATACAGGAATTCTCAACAAAAAATGTAATAATTGATATCATCTCAAAAAAACTAGATTTTGATTTGAAATCAAACACAGTTATATTAAAATAAGAGAAAACAATATTTTTTTACAAAAAATGATACATTTTAATCGAAAAAAACAAAATTTCGATCAAAGAAAAAAGGGTCCATTTGTAGAATTTTCAAATTAGAAAGAGAAATTTTCTACAAAGCAGTTGTATTTTCAAACCGAAAATATAAATGATCAAACGAAAAATTTACATTTAAACAAAATAGTTGAATTTTTAACAAAGTATTTATATTAAAAATGTAAAAAAAATTTAACTAATTTGGTTGAAAAGTAACTTTTTTATTGAAAACTAGTCCTTTTGGCTTGAAAATTCATTTTTTCCGTTACAAAATTTTACATTTTTTAAATTAAAATTACAACTGTGGACATTTTTTTTCTTTGTTGTTACAAAATTCGACTTATTCATTAAAAATTTATCACTTTTAGTAAAAAAATCTAATTTATTTTCGTAGAAAATTGAACCATTTTCTTGAAACTTTTTTTTTTGTTCAACTGCGTTTGATTTCAATCAAAATCTTTTTTGATTGCAATAATAACTATTATATTTTTTGTTGAGAATTCATCTATTTTGTTCGAAAATTCATTTATTTTCTAATAAACTCAATTACTTTATTCGGTTAAAAAGTAACTTTTTTTAAATTCTTATTTTTGTTTCAAAAATTAAAGAATTCAGATTAAATTTTTTTTGTCGGTTTCAAAACTTGGCCTCTTCTATTCAAAATTTATTTATTTTGGTAAAAAAAATTAAAAATGCAACTGTGGAAAATGTGTTCTTACTTGTTTCAAAATTTATCGCTTTTATTTAAAAAAATCGAATTGATTTTGTTTAAAAATTTAATTATTTTATTTAAAAAAATATATTTTTGATTGAATTCAACTGTGTTAGGTTTAAATTTATCGCGGGGGGGGGGGTCAAATATTTCGTTAAAAATTCAATTGTTTGGTTAAAAAGTAGGTTTTTTTTATTGAAAATTAGTCTTTTTGGCTTGAAAATTAATATCTTCCGGTGAAAAAATTGGACATTTTTTAAATTAAAAATACTATTTTAGAAATTTTTTTCTTTCTTCTTTCCTAATTCTACTTTTTTGTTCCAAAATTGATCTGTTTTAGTAAAAAAATCTAATTTATTTTAGTTTGAAATTAAACTAGTTTGTTAAATTTTTCTTTAATTCAACTGTGTTTGATTTCAATTTAATGTTTAAGGTGGGGGGGATTTTTTGTTAAGAATTCAACTATTTAGTTTAAAATTAACTTTTTTGTCACGAATTGAACTCTTTTGTTGAAAAAATCTCCTTTTTTTAGTTGAATACAACTGTGTTTGTTTTCATATAAAATCTTTTTTGCTTGAAATAATATCAACTATTATATTTTTCATATATATTTTTTAAACTATGGGTTTGAAAAGATAGAGTTTATTAAACAATTTGAATTTAATTGTGTTTTGTCCACTAGTCTATAAAATTAGGAATATTTTTTTCACAATTTAGAATTAAAAATCAATATTAAAAATATTGATTTGAAACCAGTAGAAAAAAATCAGTTAACATAAAATTATTTATTATTTTTTTCGTTGAGAATTCACCGAATTTTGTCGAAAATTGATGTTTTTTGTAAAAAAACCACTATTTAATTTTTTTTAAAAGTGACTTTTTGTTGAAAAATCATATTGTCGATTTGAAAATACTAATGTTTTATAGAAAATTTGTTTCCTTGGCATTCAAATGAAACAATTCACTGTCAATCTTTTTGGTTTAAAGATGGTAGAAGATTTAACTATTTGATTTAAAATTAAATTTTTTCTTAAAAATTAATATTCTCGATATAAAAGTTCAATCACTTGATTGAAAATTCATGTTTTTCTTTTTCAAAAATTAACTATTTTGGCAAAAAAACAAAACTTCGTTGAAAAGTAACTTTTATATTGAAAATTAGTGATTTGGCTTGCAAATTCATTTCTTCCGGTAAACAAATTTCACATTTTTTTGGTTAAAAATACAACTGTAGAATTTTTTTTCTTTCATGTTTCAAAATTCCCCTTTCCTCGATTGAAAGTGTATCTCTTTTATTAAAAAAAAATAAATAAAATTTTTTTTTTTATATTTTGGTTGAAAATTTATCTATTTTGTTGAATTTTTTGGGGGTGACTGAATAAAAGATTAGTCCTTTTGGCTTGAAAAATAATTTCTTGCGGTAAAAAAATGTTACAATTTTTTTATTAAAAACAAAACTGTAGACATTTTATTCTTTATTGTTTCAAAATTCAAATTTTTAGTTTCAAATTCGTTTGATTTCAATTTACTGTTTTAGGTGGTGGGGGGGGGGGCGGGATTTGTTGTTTAAAAACTTACCAAAAAGTTGAAAATGAACTTTTTTGTCAGAAATTGAACTCTTTTGTTGAAATATTTTTTTTTGTTTGAAAAAAGATAGAAAATTCAAATATTTTTTTGAAAATGAAATTTGTCTAAATATTAATATTTTCGGTATGAAAGTTCAACCAATCGTTCAAAATTTATTTCAATTAAAAAATACTGTTTTGATAGAAAGAACAAAGGTAGTTAAAAACTAACGTTTTTTTATAAAAAATTAGTCCTTTTGGCTTGAAAATTATTTTTTTCCGGTGAAAATTTTCACATTTTTAAAATTAAAAATACCACTTTAGAGATTTTTTTTTCTTCTTTCAAAATTCGACTTTTTTCTTCCAAAATTTCTCTCTTTTAGTAAAAAAAATCTAATTTATTTTAGTTTAAAACTGAATTATTTTGTTGAATTTTTGTTTTTAATTTAACTGTATTTGATTTCAATCATCTTTTTTTGGTTAAAATAATATAAACTATTATATTTTTTGTTGACTGACAGGTATGTGAGGCCTGAAATTATTATAAATTTTCAAGTATACAAATATTTACCTGAAATTTAATCTGAGATTTTCGATAATTTCTTCAGCCGGTATGTTTATCGTCGGTATTTTTTCGATAGTACTGCCAATAAATTCGGATCCCTTTCCGAGACTTTTTTCAGTTTCGTTGAGAATATTGGTGATTGTTTCGTTCGATTGCTTCACAGTTGTGTAAGCATTACAAAATGTTGAACTAATGGTTTCAAAAATTTGAATCTGAAGAAAAGATTTATTCTCTTCGATGGGAAGCGCTAATTGCTTTTCCTTTGGACTGTCATACTTAGTCATAAAACTAGCTTGCTAAAAAAATATTATTAAATTTTACTCAAAATAATAGAATTTACAGATGAGAAATGACAAGGAATTCGAACCAATTTTAAGGGATTTACAATTATTTGATAGAATTTCAGGCAATTTTCAGGAATTTCAAGGGATTTTACCAACTTTAGAGAAATTTTTTAAGAATTCAAAATATTTAATTGAACTGAAAAAAATTTCAAGCGATTCTAAGAGAATTTTACATGGAATTTCGTGGTTTTACAGGATTTCATAGGGTTTAAAGGGATTTAAAAAAATGTTTAAATTTAAGAGATTTGATCAATTAAAAAAAATATTTCAAAAAACTTTATGAAGTTTTCAGGATATTAGAAAATATTTTATGGGATTACAGAGATTAACTTTTTTTCAAAATTTTAAGGGATTTTTTTCGGATTCAGAGAGATCTAAAACATATTATTTAAGGGATTAAGGAATATTTTAACAACTTATTTTTAATAATTTCAGAAAATATTTTTTTAATTCCACAAAATATTTTTTTTTTTCATTACTTTTTTTTAATCCCTTAAAAACCCACAAAAAATTTCAAATTCTCTAAAATAATTAAAATCCCTTGAAATATATATATATTTTAAATTCCACAATATACATTTAAAATGTTTAATTTTTTTAATTCCCTTAAAATCAATAACAATTTTTCAATATCCTGAAATTAATGAAAATTTCTTGGTATATTTTAAATATTTTGCTATTCCTTGGTATTTTTTTTAAAAACCTTAACTTCTTTTTAAATCCTGTGAAATATTTTGAAAAATATTATGAAATCTTTTCAATTCTAAGAAAACACATTTTTTGTAATCTCTAGAAATGTCTTAAAACAAAATCTTTTGTATCCTTCAAAAATCTTAAAGTATATTGAAATATTATTTTTTTATTCCGAAATATCTCTTCAAAATAATTTTGTTTAATCCTTTAAAAACCCGTAAAAAATTTTGAACCTCCTGAAATGCTTTAAAATTTCTTTAAATATTTGCAATTCTTTGACATTTCTTGGTTTTTTTTTTAAATCCCTTAAAATCTTTTAGACATAAGCACTTGAAATTTTTTAAAATTCGAGTCCTTTCATATACATAGAAATAATTTTTAAAAAATTTTTGAAACCACAAAATATCCTTTTACAAATACTTTTTTCCAAACCATTAAAAACCCATTAAAAAATTCTCCTTTAAAATCTTGTGATTCTTAAAATAAAATGTTTTGAACCCTTAAAAAATTCTGAAATGTATTAAAATAATACATTTTTTAAATTACACTATATCCATTTAAAATTGTTTTTTTAACCCTTAAAAAATTTATATATATTATTTTAAAAAAATTTAATATTTCAAGAAACTGTATAAAGATTTCAGGAGACTGGAAAGAATTTTATGAGATTACAGGGATTAACTTTTTTTCAAGATGTAAAGCCTTTTTTCGAATTCAGAGCGATGTAAAAATATTATTTATATTCGAGAAATTTAGAAAGATTTCATGGGATTTAAAGGGATTTAAAAAATGTTTAAATTTAAGAGATTTGATAAATTACAAAAATTATTTCAAAAAACTTTATAAAGATTTCAGGATATTAGAAAAGATTTTATGGGATTACAGGGATTAACTTTTTTTCAAGATTTTAAGGAATTTTTTTCGGATTCAGAGAGATGTACAAAATATTATTTAAGGGATTACGAAATATTTTGACAACTTATTTTAAATAATTTCAGAAAAACTGAAAGAATTTAATGGGATTTTAAGGAATTTCATATGATTTCTGTAAATTTTCAGAGATTTCATGGGATTTGAATATAAAGAAATTTCTAAAGGATTCAAAACATTTAATTGAACCTTTAAAAATTTTAAAGGATTATAAAATAATTGCACATTGAATTTCGAGCAATATAAAAAAGTTTCAAAGAATTTTAAATGATTTTTAGGTATATTAAGGGATTCAATTTCAAAGAAGTTTTATAGGATTTTAAGGGATTTAAAAAAATTTTAATTTAAAAGATATTTTGAGAAATTTCAAAAAATGTAACATGTTTCGGGAAACTTAATAAAGATTCTAGAAGATTGGAAATGACTTTATGGTGTCGCGAGGGATTAATATGTTTTTTCAAGATTTTCAAGAATTTTGCTGAATTTAGAGAGATTAAAAAAATACCTTATTCAAGGCATCAGGAAATATTTAAAAAATTATTCTAAAGGATTTCAGGAGACCTAAAGGAATTTAATAGGATTTTAAAGGATTTCAAATGATTTCAGGCAATTTTCATATATTTTAAGGAATTTGAATATAATGAAAGTTTGAAAGGATTAAAAAAATGTTCAAATTTAAGAGATTTTGATCAATTGAAAACAAAAAATATTTCAAGAAACTTTATAAAGATTTTCGGGACTGGTAAGGATTTTATGTGATTATAAAGATTAACATTCTTTTTTAAAACGATTTTAAGGGATTTTTTTCTGATTCAGAGAGATGTAAAAAATATTATTTAAGGGATTACGAAATATTTTTTTGCAACTTATTTTAAAGAATCTCAGAAAATCTGAAAGAATTTAATGGGATTTTAAAGGATTTCAATTGATTTCAGGTAATTTTCAGAGATTTCAAGGGATTTGAATATAAAGAAATTGCAAGGGATTCTAAAATAATTGTACATTTAATTTCGAGCAATTTAAAAATATTTCAAAGAATTTAAAATGTTTTTTAGGTATATTAAGGGATTTAATTTGAAAAGATTTTACAGGGTTTCAAGGAATTAAAAAAAATGTTTCAATTTAAGAGATTTTGATAAATTAACAATAAAATATTTCAAGAAACTTTATAAAGATTCCAGGATATTGGAAAGGATTTTATGGGATTACAAGGGATTAACTTTTTTTCTCAAGATTTTAAGGTACTTTTTTCGAACTCAGAGAGATGTAAAAAATATTATTTAAAGGATTACGAAATATTTTTTCAGGGATTGTTTTCGGATTCAGAGAGATGTAAAAAATATTACTTATGAAATTAAAACATATTTTAAGAAATTATTTTAAAGGATTTCAGGAGATCTGAAAGAATTTAATAGGAGTTCAAAGGATTTCAAATGATTTCAGGTAATTTTCAGAGATTTCATGGGATTCTAAATTTAAAAGAGATTTTGAGAAATTGCAAAAATTTAACATATTTCAATTAAATTAATAAGGATTCCAGGATATTGGAAAGCGGATTTTATGGGATTACAAAGGATTAACTTTTTTTCAAGGCTTTAAGGGATTTTTTCGGATTCAGAGAGATGTAAAAAATATCCTTTAAGGGATTACGAAATATTTTAAGAAATTATTTTAAAGAATTTCAGGAAATCTGAAAAATTTAATGGGTTTTTAAAGGATTTCAATTCATTTTAGGTAATTTTCAGAGATTTCGAGGGATTTGAATATTTAAAAAATTTTGAAAGGATTATAAAAAAATTGTGCATGGAATTTCGAACAATTTAAAAATATTGCAAGGAATTTCAAATGATTTTCAGGTAGATATATTAAGGGATTTATTTTCAAAAGATTATACAGAATTTGAAAAAATCTCTAAATTTAAGAGATTTTGTTCAATTAAGAAAAAAAATATTTTAAGTAACTTTATAAAGATTCCAGGAGGTCGGAAAGGATTTTGTGGGATTACAAGAGATTAACTTTTTTTCTCAAAATTTTAAGGGTTTTTTTCAAACAAAAAAAGATGTAAAAAATATTATTTAAGGCATTAGGAAATGCTAAAAAAAATATTTTAAACGATTTCAGGAGATCTGAAAGAATTTAATTATTATTAATTTTAATTCATTATTTTTTAAATTATTAATCAATTATTTTATTATTTATTATTTATTAAATTATTTTTAAATTATTTTAAAGGATTTCAGGAGATCTGAAAGAATTTAATGGAATTTAAAAGGAATTAAAATGATTTCTTACGATCTCAGGTAATTTTCAGATATTTCCAGAGGTTTAAAAAACGTTAGAAAAATTTTAAAGTGTTCAAAATATTTAAGTAAATTTCAATAAATTCCCAGGAATTTTAAATTCAACAGATTTATATTTAAAAATATTTTAAGAAACCTCAAATGATTAAAAATATTTCAAAGGATTTCAAACGATTTTAAGGGATAGGCAAAAATTTTAAATACTAGATATATAAATGTAATATTATACGTCTTTTAAGGAATTCTTTTTAAATAAGTGAAATTGAAATTGCTTGAATTATTTTATATTTTTTGGTATTCCTTGGAATTTTTTTAAATCCCTTAATACCTTTCAAGTCTCTTCTAATCCCTTGAAATCTTTAAAATTATTGAAAAACATTTAAAAGTCTTTTGTAATTTAGTTCCAATTATTTTAAATTCCATACAAAATTTTGAAATATTTTTTAATTTTACGAGAAACCTTCTTTATTTAATCTAGAAATTTCTTGAGATTTAATTAATTGTTTTTTCTTTCAATTCTTCTAAATTCCTTTAAATTTTCTTTGAAATTTCTTGAAATATAAACTTCTTAAAATTTTACAATATACCTGTAAAAATTAAAAAAAAAATTAACCCCCCTGTAAACCCATCCTAAACTTAAAATCTCCTGAAATCACTTAAATTGCCTTTATTAAATACCTTAAAAGCCGACAAAATAACTTGAAATATTTATACTTTTTTTAAAACCTTTGGAACCGCAATGAAATATTCGAAAATCTCCTAAAACATGGAAACCCATTAAATGCCCCAAAATATTAAATTTTTTTAAATGTCAGAATATCCCTTTATAATTAAAAAATGGTTTTAATGCATAAAAAACCCATTAACAATTTGCCAACAAATATTTAAAAAATCATACATTTTTTAAATATTGAAAAACTATTTAAAGTCTTTTAAAATCTAGTCCCTGAAATACCTTGAAATCATTTTAAATTCCTTGAAATATTTTATAATATTTTTAAATTCTACGAAATTTCTTCTTTTTTAAATCTCATGAAATTTGTTGACTCCTTTAAATTTCATGAAATTTTCGCAAGTTTTCTGAATAAATTCCAAATTCCTGAAAACTAGAATCCCTTAAAATCCCTTGAAATATATACATTTTTTAAATCCCTCCAAACTCTTTAACAAATCACAAAAATTTTTCTATATTCTGAAAAAAATTAAAAATGTGTTAAAATATTACTTTTTTTAATTCCGAAAAATATATTTTTTAAATTACTTTCTTTTAATCCCTTGAAATATATATATATATATATTACATTCCACAAAATCCATTTAAAATGTTTAATTTTTTTAATTCCCTTAAAATCAATAACAATTTTTCAATATCCTAAAATTCATGAAAATTTCTTGAAATATTTGTAATGTTTTGCTATTCCTTAGTATTTTTTTAAAATACCTTAACATTTTTAACTTCTTTTTAAACCATGTGAAATATTTTGAAAAATATTATAAAATCTTTTCAATTCTAAGAAAACACATTTTTTTAATCTCTAGAAATTTCTTAAAACAAAATCTTTTGTATCCTTCAAAAATTTTAAAGTATATTAAAATATTATTTTTTTATTCCAAAATATCTCTTAAAAATAATTTTCTTTAATCCTTTAAAAACCCATAAAAAATCTTGAACCTCCTGAAATGTTTTAAAATTTCTTTCAATATTTATAATTCTTTGACATTTTTTAATTCCACAAAATGTCCCTTTACAATTACTTTTTTTCAAACCCTTAAAAACCCATAAAAAATTTTAATCTGCAATATTAATTTTTTTTATTCTATAAAATATCCATTTGAAATTTAACAATTTTTTCAATTCCCTGAAGATGCATACAAAAATTTCAATATTCGGAAATCCCTGAAAATTTCTTGAAGTATTTTTTGGTATTTTTTTAAAACCATAAAATCTAGTAATTCTTTTTGAATCCCGTAAAATATTTCGATTTTGAAAGAACATGGAATCTTTTAAATTCTACGAAATTTCTTCCTTTTTCTAAATTTCTACAGAATCCTTAAAATAAAATCTTTTGAATCCTTCAAAAATTCTAAGATTTATTAAAATAGCACTTTTTTCAATCCCACAATATCCATTTAAAATTGCTTTTTTTATCTCCTAAAAAACATATAAAAACGCAAATCACCTGGAATTTCTTAAAATTTCTCGAAATATTTTTATTATTTTTATATTCCTTGATATTTTTTAAATAACTTAAAATCTTATCATTCTTTTTAAATATTGTGTTATCGAATACTTTACTTTTTTCTCAGTTTCCATAAATTTCTTGAAATAAAATATTTTTAATCCTTCGAAATTTCGTTCAATTTTTTAAAAACCCTTCGAAATTTGTATTAAAATTCCTTGAAATATTTTTTTTTACTTTCACAATATCCCTCTACAATTTTTAAATTGATGAACCCCCTTGTATACCCATAAAAATATCAGATCTCAAATCTCTTAAAATCCCATGACACATTAAAATTTTGTTATAATCCCTAAAAAATAATTCTATTTTTTTGTTTGAAATCCATAAAAATTTCAAAAGTAACCAAACCCATAAAAATTTCACGTTTTTGCAAGAATTAGAACAAAATTTAAAAATAAACTCTACCTCAATGGGTGCTGAAAATTTTATTTATACACGCCCCTGAGCCAAATTTCAGAAATGCTTAAATTTGAATTCTCGATTCGCAAATCGAATTCAAATTTGAAAGAATAAACAAGGTAACATAAAAAAGTGAAATGATCCCACATATTTTAGAAAAGTCCAAAAAACTCGAATGCATTTTCTACTTATTTCTGATAGTAATTGTGAATTTGTCAGAGGAGGTGGCAAAAAAAGGGGGAAAAAAAAAACAAAAGGTTAGCAGGGAATATTTAAAAATAAATTGTACGAACCGCGTAGGCGATTTTCGCGATGCCGGCCGGTCTTTCTGGACTGACTTCCGGAAAATTTTCTGACAGTCGCATTTTAGAAGAGAAGAGACTTTCAGAAAATATGACGGAAAATATTATCCAAGAATGAAGACGATGGGATCGATAGGCACGATGATGGTTCTCGTCAGTGGTGCTAAACTTGCTAAAGTCAAAACATTCCAAAGAAACATGCGCGTTAAACTCCGTACCTTGGTAGTTCACGAATTTGACACCAGTGTCTCTGGAGCGGTATTCAAGTTAGGTGGGAGAAATCCAAGATGTCCGAGTTACGGGAAAATTTAAATTTAATTTTAAAAAAATAGCTTGTTTTATACAAATTATTAATGAAAGTTTATAGTTTATTTGTGAAATAAAGTAAAAAATTGAATCATTCAGTTTGATGAAAATAAATTAAATTTTTTAATTACTGGTCACTTTTTCTTGCGTAGTTCTGAATTTTACAAACATATTATTGTCTACAGACAAAAATTAAAAGTACGAGTTGCGACAACAATCTCTTTTTTTTCTAACAAAAAATAGAACTGTCAACTAATGAAGATAATTTTTTGAATTTGAATTTTCAACAATACATTTCGATTTGTAACAAAATAAGTGAATTGTCAACTAAAAAAGACAATATTTTCAGCCAAAAATGAAATGGTTAAATTTTGAAAATAATTAATTTTTAACCAAAAAAGCTGATTTTTTAATAGAAAAGTTAAATGATTAGTCATAGAAATTATTTTTTAATGAAAGTAATGAATCTTCAAAGAACAAAATTACTTTTTAACAAATTAGTATAAACTTAAACCAAAAAATATGAATTTTCAACGAAAAATTTAATAGTTTATAGTCCAACCAAAACAAACTTTTTCAATAAAATAGTTAAATTTTCATCGAAAGAAATGAATTCATAACTAAAGAAAAATTAATTTGTTACTAAAAAGAAAATAGTTAAATTATCAGTTAGAAAAATAATTTCGAACCAGAAAAAAGAAGGCTTGAACAAATACTTCAATTGTAAACTAAATATTTAAAGTTCTAATTAAAGAAGCAAGTTTTTTACAAAAAGAATTTTCAACAAAAAAGTAAATTTTTAACTAAAAATGGAATAGTTAAATTTTCAGATAAAAAATTAAATTTTCAACAATATAGTTCAATTTGTAACAAAAGAAATTAATTGTGAACTAAAAAAAGAAAATATTTTTAATTAAAAATGAAATAGTTAAATTTTCTATTAAAAAAATAATTTTAAAAAAAAGGGAATTTCTATAGAATAGTTGAATTTAAACAAAAAAGACTAATCTCATATAGGTACTCCATTTTAGGTTCAAAATTTAATTTTAAAACATTCAATAAAATATTTAAATTTTGATCGAAAGAAATGAATTTGGAAACTAAAAAAACTTAATTTGTTACCAAAAAGAAAATAGTTAAATTGTCAGTTAATAAATTAATTTTAAACTACAAAAAAGAAGGCTTGAACGAAATACTCCAATTTTGAACTAAATATTTAAAGTTCTAATTAAAGATGCAAATTTTCTACAAAAAGAATTTTAAAAAAAGTAATTTTTTTACTAAAAATGGAATAGCTGAATTTTCTATTTCAAAAAGAATTTTTAACCAAAAAAGCAAACTCTTATAGAATAGTTGAATTTAAACCAAAAAGACTAATCTTAAATGAAGTACTCTATTTTTAAGTTTAAAAGTTAATAAAAAGACTCAATAAAATAGTTTAATTTTTATCGAAAGAATTGAATTTTGCAACTAAAGAAAAAACTTAATTTGTTACCAAAAATGAATTACTTCGATTTTCAGTTAAAAAAATAATTTAGAAACAGAAAAAAGAAGATTTCAACAAAATATCTAAATTTATAACTAAATATTTGAAGTATTAACAAGAAAAGGTCAATTTTCTACAAAAGAAAATGAATTTTCCACAAAATTATTGGATTTTGAACTAAGAAAATTAATTTTTGACTAAAAAAGAAATAGCGAAATTTTCTGGTTGAAAAATTGATTTTGCAACAATATATTTCAATTTATAAGAAAATAAGTAAATTGTTTATTTAAAAAAGAAAATATTTTTAGCCAAAAATGAAATAGTTAAATTTTCAAAAAAATTAATTTTTAACCAAAAAAGCGAATTTTATAATAAAAAAAGTTGAATTTAAACAAAAAATAATAATCTTAAATGAAAAACTACATTTTTAAGTTCAAAAGTTGATTTTCAAAGAACAAAATTTAAATAAAATAGTTACATTTTCATCAAAAAAAAAAAGAATTTGAAACTGAAAAAAAACTTAATTTGTTACCAACAATTAAATAGTTCAATTTTCAGTTAAAAAATAATTTTGAACCAGAAAAAAGAGGTTTGAAGAAAATTTTTAAATTTTACAACCAAAAATAATACATTTTTAAACAAAAAAGATAAAAAAGATTTTCAAACAAGAAGATTAATTTTCTACCAAAAAGTCGAATTTTTGAACTAAAACAATAATTTTTTGCAACAAAAACATTTCAACGAAGTATTTACATTTTTAACCATCGAATAGAATTTTTAAGGTGGCTTGGGCACTTTTTAAAAAAATCACAGGCAGTTCTGAAAATTTGATATTATCGAAAGAAAATATACTAGATCACTTTGCAAAAAAGAAATACT
>NC_046661.1:87554720-87556034 GCF_010883055.1 Belonocnema kinseyi | reverse complement strand
TGCGTATATCAATAAAATTCAAATAAAGACTGATCGCATGATAGATAGCCCCCACAGTGCCCCCCACATTGTACGGCACCAAACGCCCAAGCCACCTTAAGCAAGGTAAATGATTTTGCGGACAACAAGAATAATTTTCTAAGAAAAATCACATTTTGAAACACATAGTTGATATTTCAATTAATAGATTAATTTTCTATAAAAAAAACGAATGAAAAAAAATTAATAAAATTATATTTTTACCAAAAATGGAATAGTGAAGTTTTCAGATAAAAAACTGAATTTCCAACAATAACCAAAAAATTAAATAGTGGATATTCCAACAAAAAAGATTTTAATATGGAATAAAAAAACCGTTAAATTTAAACAAGAAGGACTAGTTTGAAATAAAATACTTAATTTTGAAGTTCAAACATTAATTGAAAAAAGCAAATTTTAAATAAAATAGTTAAATTTTCAGCGAAAGAAATAAATTTGCAACTTAAAAAATTAATTTGTGAGCAAAAATTTATATAGTTTAATTTTCGGTTGAAAAAATAATTTCGAACCAAAAAAGGGAGATTTTGAACAAAATAATTAAGTTTTCAACAAAGAGTAATGAATCGTCAACCAAAAAGATGAATTTTCAACCGAAATATTAATTTTTAACTACAAAAAAACTTTAACAATGTACTTAAATTTTTAACAAGTAGTATAAAATGTAATAGTTGATATTTCGACAAAAAAATATTTTAAATTAAAAATCGTTGAATTAAACAAAAAGGACGGCTTTCAACAAATCATGTAATTTTTCAAATAAAAAGTATCAGATTTTAATAAAAAATAAGTCGAAAATAAATAAAAGTTAAATGTTCAAAATAATAGTTAAATTTTCAAAAAGAGGAAAAAACTGAACCTATAAAATTTTGATCATAAACAGTCGAATTAAAAAAAATAGGATTTTTCTTCATACCAGTTAGTTTATTTATTATATATTATTTTTTTAATAACTTAGAGCGGAAACAAAATACATTAATTTTTTTTTAATAATTTCATTAATTTATTTGATTTATTTAATTTTTGTCCAAGTTGTAAAAAAAAAATTAAGTTTCGGTTTCTGCAATTGGTATTAGTGCTTGACCCTCAGCGTGCAGACATTTTACAAGCTGACGTCACCACATGAAATACCTAATTCGTAATTTTGTATTCGCGGGAATATGTGTACAAATTCAAAACTGATTATCTTCAAATAATTCGATCCTTCAATTTGAATGAAACTTTGTGAAAAGGATTTTTGGAAAATTAAAAAAAAAACGGGATTTAGGGCTCTTCCAT
>NC_046661.1:87540238-87554620 GCF_010883055.1 Belonocnema kinseyi | reverse complement strand
TTTTGAATGAACAAGATTAATTTTCTAACAAAAAATGAAATAGTGCAATTTTTATATAAAAAATTAACTTCTAATAAACAAATTTTAAATAAAAAAGTTAAATTTAAGCCAGAGGTGAATCTTTAAAAAATATTATTTTTCAACAAACACATTCAAGTTTTAACCAGCTTGTTGAATTTTCCACTAAAAAAGATTACTTTAACCAAATACATACATTTTTAACCAATAAGTTAAATATTAAAAAATATACATTTTTAACAAACTGTTAAATTTTCAACCAAGAATTTGTTTCTTAAAAAATTTGCATTTTTAACCAAATTGTTAAACTCGAACCAAAAAGGATGAATTTTAAACGAACTAATTGCGATAATATGATTTTCTAACAAAAAAGTTAATTTTCTACCAAACAGTTAAATTTCCATTACAATAGCTTATTTTTTTAAGGAAATAGTTAAATTCGCTTCAGAAATATTCATTTTTTACCATAAAGGAAAAAAATTGTTGACCAAGAAATTATACATGAATCTTCAACTAGAAAAGATTAATTTTCAGCAATTAAACTTTGCAATTATTAATGTTTAAAAAATAAACAATAATATTATTCATTAATTATTCGATTTTTCATGTGTTTTCCTTTATAGATTGAGTATTGACTGATTTTGCTATGCTTTAAAAATACCTTATTTTCAGACAGCCATACAAAATATTAATATTTTATTTAATGTGTAGTTTAAAATTTTTTTTGAAAATATGTACTTTTATGATCAATTAAAAAAAAAGAAAAAATACAACATCGATAACTACAAAAAAAAATGACATTTCAAAAAAGTTCTTTTAATTTTTTTAATATTTGAAATTTGTTTGTTTGAATTATTTTTATCATTATTGCATTTCTCAGTCATTTTTACCCCAAAAAATATATATTTAAAGTTGCATTTAGTTTAATTATTCATGAGTTATACCACAAGTGTGGTAAACACGTGTTCGCAGTTGTAATTTTACAGGCAAGAAAATTTTATTCCTTTATGAAACTATAACATTTTGACCGATCAAATTTCAAATTATTTTAGTCATTTAAATTGATTAAAATTAGAGTTTTTAATTTTTAAATATAAAATTGCTTAAATTGAAAAATTTAAAAACAAGAAAGTTAAACATTTTCAGATAATTTTTATTTTAAAAAATTTAATATTAAAAAATTAGAATATAATTAAGCAATTTTTAAAATTAACTAATTGGTAATTTCTTATTACTATTTAAAATTCAAACATTTATTTATCAATTGAATTTTAAATAAGCTATTTAGTCTTTTAAATTTGTTTACTGTAGAATTTGAATTGCTTGATTTAGAACTTTTCAAATTTAATTTTGTTGTCATAAAAAAATTTTAGAGAAAGTCAAAAGTTTTAAGATTCTTTATTGGAAAAACTAGAATCTTCCAAAATTCGAGTAGTTTCAATTTTCAACAATAAAAAAATAAAAAGTTTTTGTATCCGATATGTTGTTTAATTTATACGTTAGAAATGGTAATTATTATTTGAAATTATACCATATTCACGGATTGAATTTCAGATTAGTGATTAAAATTTATTAAACATAAAATTTAGAAGATTTGAATGGAATACTTCAATTTTTTAACTTTTAGGTTGTAATTGTTGAATATTAAAAGTTTTCAAATTTAGGATTTTTTTTCAGCTTATTAAATTTAAAACTTCGGATTTGAAATAAAAATATAATACGCCATTTAGAAAGTATATAACATTCAAAATTATTAATTAAGTTATCATATTTTACCTTTAAAATTGGTTCAGCTGAGCTAAATTTTACAAGTCAAACTTTATTATCATTTTATAATCTTAAGATTTCCGCGTAGCCGATAAATTAAATTTTCCCGGAGAAGAAAAAAACACATTTCAGAGTGACTTTTCATATTAAATTTCTATTATTAGGATGAAAAACTAGACAACTTTTTGAACAACAAATTGACATTTTGACATTAGCCGAACACTGAATGTGACAGGCACCAGAAGAAAAGATATGCGTTTGTTTTTTACATCAAAATATTTTTTTTATATAATCAGTCTTAAGTTGTTTTTGAATAAGTCGTTACAATTGTATTTTTTTTAATATTAAATTTTTATACTGGACTTTCTAACAAAATAGTTAATTCTTTTTAATATACATGAATTTTCAACCAAATGGTTGAACTTTTGTATTGAAAATTTTTAAGTTTAAGAAAGAAGTTAATTTTTAACGAAATAGTTGATCTTTTTACCACTTATTAACCAAAATAGCGAATTTTCAACAAAAAAGTTCATTTCCAAACAGAAAAGTTATTTTCCAAATAAAAAAGTTAATTTTCGAAGAAGACGAAATATCAACAAAAGAATTCCATTTTCAAAAAAAAGTTAATTTTCAAGCAAATAGTTTAATTTTTCAACAAAATAATTTACCCCCCGCCCCCCAGCAAAAAATTAAATAACTGACACAAAATAGTAAAATTTTGTACCAAAGAAATAAATTTTTTTAAACTAAAATTAGAAATCTTTAACCAAAAAACTGAATTTTTAACAAAGTAGATCAACTTTCAACCAAGTAGTTAAATTTTCAACCAAAAAGGATAAATTTTCAACAACAAAGTAACTGAAACCTCTTCAGATTTTTTTCACAAGGAGAGATGAATTTCCCAACCAAAAGCAACACTTTAACAAAAAGAGTTGAAATTTCAATAAAAATGTTTGTTATTTTTCAACCAACTAGTAAAACTTTCTACAAAATAGTTGAGTTTTAACAAAACAAAAACAAAATATTTTTTTAACGAAAAGAAATTAGTTTTGAAATGAAAAAAACTACATTTTTAAGCAAGAAATACAAAAAATGTCAAGTGAATTTTTTAATTTTAATACCAAAAGTATGAATTTAAAAAAAGTTACTTATCGACCAAATAAAATAGTTGACTTATTTACAAAATACATTTAATTTTCTACCAAAATAGATGAATTCTCAACAAAAAATATAACAGTTGATATTAGATTTTTTTACCAAAAGGACTATTTTTTAATAAAAAAGTTACTTTTCAGCCAAATTTGGTCTTTTTATCAAAATAATTGTTTTGTCTAAATATACATGAATTTTCAACCAAATCATTAAACTTTTATACCGAAAATATTCATTTTTAAGTAAAAATATAATTTTCAAAAAAAAGAACTGCATTTTTAACGAAATAAAGTTTGACCCTAACATATTGTTGAATTCAACAAAACCAAAGAAATGTTGTAGAAAATAATTACTTTTTCAACCGAAATAAATTAGTTTTTTGTACTAAAAGAGATACACTTTTGCAAGGAAAAAGGCGAATTTTGAAACAAGAAAGAAAAAAATTTCCACAATTGTATTATTAATTTAAGAAATGTGAATTTTTTTAACCGAAGAAATATATTTTCAAGCCAAAAGGACTAATTTTCAATAAAAAGTTATTTTTCAATTAAATTTGGTCCTTCTACCAAAATAGTTAATTTTTTCAAATATACATAAAGTTTCAACCAAGTGGTTGAACTTTTATACCGAAAATATTAATATTAAGACAAATTTAATTTTTAAACAAATAATTGAATTTTCTACCATTTTCAATGAGAAAAGACGAATTTACAACAAAAGATTTCAATTTCCGACCAAAAAGTTAATTTCCAACCAAATAGTTTTTATTTTTTTAACCAAAAATTTGAATCCGCCCCCTTCCCCACCCAAAAAAACCAATAAATTGAAATTAAACACTGTTGAATTCAGCCCCTCCCCCAAATTCAACAAAATAGTTAAATTTTCAACAAAAATAAATTTTTTTTACTAAGAGAGATACACTTTTAAACGAAAAATGCAAATTTTTAAAAAGCATGGAAAAATTTCCACAATTGTGTTTTTTATTTAAAAATGTGACATTTTTTTTTAACGGAAGAAATATATTTGCAAGCGAAAAGGACTAATTTTCAATTAAAAAACGACTTTTCAACCAAATTTGGTATTTCTACCAAATAGTTAATTCATTTCTTATACAAAAAAAAAGAATTTTCAACAAAATTCAGTGAATTCTCAACGAAAAATATAATAAATAATTTGATATCTACTGGTTTAAAATTAATTTTTTTTAATAATTATTTTTAATTTTAAATTGTGAAAAAATTGTTTAAAATTTTTTAGACCAGTACACAAAAAACAATTAAATTCAAATTATTTAATAAATTTGCTATCTTCAGAACCATAATTTAAAAATGTAACTAAAAAATATAATAGTTGATATCATTTCAACAGAATAAGTTTTTGATTTGAAATCAAACACAGTTGTATTCTACCAAAAAATTTTTTTACCAAAATAGATACATTTTCAAATACTTTTCAACGGAATAAAATAGTAGTTGATTGTTTCTACAAAATACATGAAATTTTTATCAAAATAGATGAATTCTCGACTCAAAATATAATAATTTGTATTATTTCAACAACAAAATATTTTGATTGTAATCAAACAAAGATGAATTTAAAAAAACAATAAAACAGTTAAATTTTAAACCAAAATAAATTAGATTTTTTCACTAAAAGAGATAAATATTAAAGCGAAGAAGTCGAATTTTGAAACAAGAAAGAAAAATCTTTCTACAGTTGTATTTTTATCCAAAAAGATATGAAATTTGTTTACCGAAAGAAATGAATTTTCAAGCCAAAAGGACTAATTTTCAATCGAAAGGTTACTTTTACACCAAATTTAAACTTTTTACCAAAATATTTTTTTTTAAATAAACGTAAATTTTCAACAAAATATTTCAATTTTCAACAAAAAAGATAATTTTTAATCAACTAGTTCAGTTTTTTAACAACAAATCGCTACAACAAATAATTTATTCGCTTCAAAAGTAACTTATTTATTAAAAATTAATATTTTTAGTTTGAAAATTAAAGAAATTAGTTGACATTTTTTTTTGTTTGTTTTAAAATTTAGCTCTTTTATTTAAAAAAAATCCTCAGGTTGAAAATTCAATAACGTTGTAGAAAGTTGATCTACTTGGTTAAAAAATTTATTTTTTGGGGTAAAGATCCATAATTTTAGTTAAAAACTCATCTCTTTGGTTGAAAATTTTACTATTATGTTTCAAATTCGTTTATTTGGGGGTGGGGGGGGGGAGCTTCAAATATTTTGTTCAAAAATTCAACTGATAGTTTGAAAATTTAAATTTTTGTTGAAAATTAATATTTTGAGTATAAATATTCAACTATTTAGTTATAAATTCATACATAAAAAGTGAAGAGTTTATGAATTTTGGTAGAAATTCAAATTTGGTTGAAAATGAACTTTTTTGTTAAAAAATAATATTTTAATTGTGAAAGTGCAACCAGTTGGTTTAAAATTTCTATACTGAAAAAAATTTAACTATTTTGGTAGAAAGTCTAAATTTGGTTGAAAAGTAACTTTTTTGATGAAAATTAGTCCTTTTGGCTGGAAAATTGATTTCTTCCGGTAAAAAATTTTATATTTCTTTGTTTAAAAATACAACTTTTGGGTTAAAAAATGTGACTGAGAAATCCTACTGCAACTAATTTCTTTTTTGTATTAAATTAAGTTTTATGAATTTTCATATTAGTAATTGTGATTTTTAAATTATAAAATTAACGAAGTGTAAAAAGTAACTTTCCAGTAACATAGTTACTTATAACAAGTTACGATCCAACTCTGAATATAATACTGAAAATTTAAATTAAAAATATCTTCTGGTATAATATCTTCATATATAAAATCTAAAACAAGGCGATCAGATTCAGAACTTAGTTTCTGATACAGTTTCCTCTAAGAATAGAAAAATTAAATTGCCGGAAACGCCGAAAATATTATTAGAAATGGAAATCTAGAAAAAGGTCGAAAAAACGTGACAGTGACTTCTATAGTAAAAGTTAAACTCTAATTTTAATAAATTCCATATAAATATATTAATACAAATAATCTATAATGATAATTCTATAGATTTGTACAAAAAGTCTGATCAAAGAAGATTCTTTGGTTGAAAGAGAATTTTTTTGAAAAAAATCATTGTTTAACAAAATAGATGAATTATTGCCCAAAAAAGATGAATTTTCAACCAGTTGTATTTTTAAACCAAAAAAAGAAGAAATTTTGAAAAAAATACATGAATTTTTAACAAAGCAAATCAATTTTAAACTATAAAATATAAGTTTCCAACCTGTAGTAACAATTTTAAATGAAAAATATCAATTTTCAACCATAAGTGTAATGCTTACATTTTTAAATAAGAAATATATTTTTTTTCAAAAAAAAAAGAACGAATTTATAATTAAAATGATAAATTTTCAACTGCAATAATTAAATTATCAGTTAGTTGAATTTTCAATGTAAAAAAACTACTGTTTCACAAAACTGTTGAATTTTCTACAAATTAGACTAACATTTAACCAAATCATTGAATTTTCAACGAAAAAAAATGAATTTTTAACCAAAAAGAATTTCAACTGTAAAAATAAATTTTCAGTCAAATAGTTGCACTTTCAAATAAATAATATCAATTCACAACCAAAAATGGAATGGTTCCATTTTCAATTAAAAAAATTATTTTGTACTAAAAAAAACGTATTTTTAACTAAAATAATAATTCTTCATCTGAAATAGTTCAATAATCTGTTATAAATTAATTTTCACCCTAAAAACAACGTTAATTAATTAATTAATTCAAGTTAATTTTCAACTAAATAGTGGAATTTTTCAACAAATAAGTTGAATTTTCAATAAACAAAAATTACTTTTTCTCAAAATTGTTAAATTTTCTAAAAAGTAAATTAATTTTTACCCAGACAATTGAATTAAAAAAAGAAAAGAAAACAATTTAAACCAAGTAATTAAATTTGAAACTATAAAAAATAAATTGTCAGACAAGTAGTTGCAGTTCCAAATAAAAACATCAATTTTCAACCAAAAATGGAATGCTTACATTTTCAATTTAAAAAATGATTATTTACTGAAAAAAACGAATTTTCAACTAAAATAATAAATCTTTATCTGGTGTAATCAAATTATCAGTTCAAAAATAATTTTCAACCTAACAATAATGAATTTTCCAGAAAATAGTTCAATTTCCAGCCAAACAGATGAATATTTAGCTGAATTCAGAGTAAATTAATTTTTAAATGTCGATTAAAAAAGATAAATGTATAACAAAATATGTGCATTTTTGATTTAAAAATATAAATTTGCAATCATAAATATAATAGTTTAGTTTTCATTTCAAAAAATTAATTTTTAACAAAAAAAGAAAATAACTTTCAACCTAAAAGATAAATTTTTAAACCAGAATTTTACTATGTATTTTCTACCAAACAAAATGAATTTTCGAAAAAATCCATAAATTTTCAGAGAAGAAATTAAATTGTTAACTAAAAAAGATAAATTTTCACTCCAATAGTTGAATTTTAAACCCATAAATATAAATTTTCAACGCTACATTAAAATTTGTAATCAAAAAATGTTTCAATTTGAAATAAAAAACAGTTTAATCAGAAATAATTCAATTTTGAGATTCTTCCATCTAAACTAAAATTGTTCAATTTTGTTTAAAAACGATTTTTTAAAAACGTTTAAACGATTGTATTTATAAATGGTACAAGCTTATAATTGGAATTGGAACTTTTCCAATAAATAATCGTTATATATATTTTTCAATATCAAAAGTTTTCAATTCGAAATTTTAATTTGTTTATACTTTTAATGTTAGGAAATAAAAATCCAGATACAGGATGCGCGTTTCGCACGATAACAAGTTTTTAATTGGATTTTACTCAATGACACTTTCTTTCACTTCATTGAAATCGTCTCTAATACGAAAAAGAATTTTCCTCAATCGCTCTTAGATTCCATTCCACTTCTGAAATCTAGTTTCCTGTGGTTCTAAATAAAATAGGGTAAAGTTGAAATTCGATTTGTGTTCTAATTTTGAAATTTTTATGGAATATAGAATATAACTTATCGAATGTAGTTTTTCGATTTAAGGGAAAAATAGTTTTTATTAAAAATAAAAAAATTAATAACTATTTATATTTTAGGCTTATCTTTTTTTAAGTTATATAAATATAATTTTCCTATGATTCAGAAGAATATTCAGAAAGAGTGTTTTTGATTTCAGATATGCGAAAAAGTATCTAGAAACTTTTTAACAAACTTTCTTAGATTTTCAGAATTTAAAAAAATTGTAGGAGAATTCTTTTTAAACTGCATACATTTTCGGAGATTTTTTAATGCTTTAAAATATTGTTAACATTTTTCAAAATTTTTCAAGTTTCTAAATATATTTTACACTTGCATTAATCATTCCTGAAACTACTTTAAAATTTTCCAGATTTTTTACAATTTCAGAAATCTTTGGAAATGTTTCGAAAGGTTTTTTAATATTCTTTTTAAATAAATTTTTCGAAGTAAAAGATTACTTCAAATTTTCCCAAGAATGTATGAAAAAAAATTATTGTCTTGAAACATTTAAAAAATCTTAAAAAGCTTCTAAGTTTTTATTTAAAATCTACAAAAATCTCCATTTTTTTAAAGGTTTAGACATCTTTTGAGGATTTAAATTATTTTTGTATATTTTCAAAACTTTAAAAATTTGATAATCGTGCAAAATTAAAAAATTTTCTTCAAACATTTTTTACATTTTTTTGCGAAATTCAGGAAATCATTTGAATTGTTTTGAAATATTGTTCAATTTTATCTTAAAATTATAATACGTTAAGCTACGCATAAACTAAAATATGTTAAATTTTTGGGTGAAAATTTATTTATTATATTGAAAATTCGTCTTTTTTCGTTAATTTCAAGTGTTTTTTTTATTAAAAATCAAAATCTTTGTTTTTTGAAATATTAACTATTCCATTTTTAGTTGAAAATTGATCTATTTGTTTGAGAAATAATATTTTTTATTTGGAAATTCAAGTAGTTCATCAAAATTGAATGTTCTTGGTTGAAAATCCATACTTTTTGGTAACAATGTAACTGCTTGGTTGTAAATTAATTTGTTTTGATTAGGGATTCAATTTTTTCGATGAAAGGTCTAATTTTTTTTACGTGAATTGAACTGTTTTTTTATTTAACATGGAAATTTTTTGATTGAAATATGAAATATTGCATTTTTGGTAAAAAATCTTTTTCTGTTGTTAAAATTTTTTAAATGAATTACAGTTTTTAAATATTAATAATTGTTATTATATTATGTATTTTTTCAACTTGCTCAGAATAAAAGTATTTAAACCAGATTTATTATTCACTAATCTCAAACGCAGATAATAAGTTAATGAAAAATTCGATTGTAAATCCTACAATACCCCTATTCAACAAATAAAAGTTTTATTTTATCTTAATAAATCATGGCACATTTTGTTTTGCGAAACATTCTCCGTACGTGATCCATTTGCATAAAAAATGTTTTTGAACTTGTTAAATAAACCAATTATTTTTAACAGAATTCAAAAAGTATTTATTGTTTAACAATCTCCAGGCCTGGCACTGTGAATAAATCCGGCTCCAAGGGCCAACAACTGTCGCCGAATAACCAACCGAATTAATGTTTGTTTAATAATATTTATTTTTTCAACATCTAAAATTCGAGATTTTTACCATGAAAAACTCATAGGTTATAATAAAGAATGGTGACGATATTCCTCGTATTCCTCTGATAAACATTCACATACGACAATAATATCATATAATAAAACGTTGAAGACTGTTTTTGCCTGCCCCAACTAAACAAAACATTCATGTCATTTACAAATAACTACTCTAAGCGTTCCATAACTCAAATAAATGGATTTTCTAATCTGTTAGACTTTGAATTTTAATTGTTCTATTTTTTTACATTCTTCCTCTCTGTTACAACTCAATAAACATTTATTTCATTTGGCCATAAAGCATTTCAGTCATATCTCCCGAACCGGTAATAACATTTTAGGTTTTCTTCTCTAGAATTAAATATAGGGTTTCGAAGATAACGTGTTGAAAATGTCGCATATACTCTGTGAGATAACTGCTATATAATATATTATTTGATCAATAATGAAGCACTAGAATATTCCTTTGTTACACTTTTAACTAAATTCTTTATTAGTACATTAATAAGTTTTCCTCTACTTGCAAACAATGAGGATCGCTTGTACTCTGTTCTACATCTTGGCAATCGTCCTTCATTCTTTTGGTAACTATAATTAGAAAACGTCATTATAATAGTATTAATCCCTAGCTATGATGAAAAACCGGATTCACCAGAGTAAAAGTTTAAAAAATATATATAATAATAATAATTGGTTAGACGCTCGAACTTCACGTTAGAGGTCCGAGATTCGATCCCTGAGCCTGTACCTCTGCAAATTTTTCTATGTAACTTTACCGAGGTTCTGGTGGTTCGGATCCCACCTTAAGCTTTAGGTCCCCCCATTGACCACTTGGCTGCAACCCAGTCTGTAAATGATGGGGTAAAAACCAGACATTGCCCAATATGTCAAATTAGACAAACTGCTCTAAAAGATTACTTTTGATTGCATTGCAAAAATGCGTTCGTGACTGATGGTATACTGTGAAGTACACAGATAGAGTATGTGAAGACTGCTCAAAAATAAAAATCCAACTCTAACAAAAAATACCTTCGAGGGGTTTCAATGAAATTTCGAGATATTTTGCAGATATTAAATACATTAACTCTCGTGAAGTAAATAAAATGATTTTTATGTAGACGATTATTTTGGAAGCCCCCGACTACGGACCTAATTATTTTCTGACAATCTTAGACCCGGAATTGGGATTGAACCGGGCTCGAAGGAAAAATAAATTTCGCAAAGTAAACGAACGAATTAGTATTTCTTTTATCAAATTTGTTCCGAAAGGAATCGAGAATTCCAGGCACTATGAAATATAATGGTTTAAAGATGGTTTACCAGCAAGACATTGCATAAACCAATTTGCTTTATATTTCAGTAGCGTCTGTGAAACACCTGACCTCACATATGAGGGACCTATTATGTCTACAGTTAATATATTGAAGTACATGGGTGTTTAACAGAAGTAGGACTCATCTGAGATAAAAAAACGATAAAAACCCTTCCAGATAAATTAACATCAGATACTGATATAATTCCAAGCTTTCTGGTAAAGATATGTGAGGTACTTTCGCAAAACCATTGTGTTATATCTACAATTGAGCTCTTGAAAATGGTACTCATCCAAAAATATGGAAGGTGTCTAGAGTCTGCCCGTTTTTAAAAGCAGGCGACAAATCTCAGATAATAAACTACATACCTATTCCTAGTACAAATAATTCCGCGAAAGTTTTTGAACATTGTCTAGCAGACTTGATCACATCTTCGACAAGGTCTCATATTGTGTAATGTCAACATAGGTTTTTGGAGAGCCGCTCTACGATTATTAACTCAATCATTTTTACGTAGATGTTATAAATCTTGATATAGCAAAATTCTTTGATAAGCTTCCCTCCACAGCTAATTTAATCATTTTTGCTGATGATACAAAATTAAACTTGGAAATAATCTCTATTCGAGATTGTATAAAACTGCAGATCGAATTACTGAAGTTCCTAAAATGTTGCAACGGGAAAGTCTTGAATCTTAATATAGATAAATGTAAAGTAATGTCATATTAGAGAAAGCAGGAGCCAATTATGTTTAGAGACGAACTCGAAGATGTACCAATAAAAAGAATTTTCCAAGCGAATGATTTAGGTGTTAAAATGGATCCACAACTTAATTTTCGAAACCACTTGGAATACATTGTTAACACCGCAAATAGAACATTAGGTTTCCTTCCAAGATCATGTAAACATCCTAACAATAAGGATACCCTAAAGATGCAATTCAATGCGCTTGTAAGATCAAAACTGGAATATGCAATGGTGAAATGGGCATTTTGGATACATCCCTTTCGAGATTCATAGAGAGTTGTTACTCACTAATTCTGAAAGTCAGAAGGGTAGATACTAGTTATTACCAGTTTTAGGTTCCCCCGGCTTTTTTTCTAGAATATTAAATATTTCGTCTTAAAAATTTGGGAAATGATGTCGAACATGCTAACGGACGTCCCCACACACTTTTTTTGTAGGTTAATTCAAAAAATTTTTAATTTAGCAAAATGTGATTAATTTGCATAGCGCTTAGGAAATAGTATCGATTTTTTCAGCGTTAGGTTATTCCCCGGCCTTTTTCCTAGGATAAGAAATATTTTGCCTTCAAAATCTGGGAAATGATAGCGAACATGCTAACGGGCGTCCCCGGACACTTTTTTTGTGTTTTTTTACCAAATTTTCTTTGATATTGCTAACAACGTGCGTTTATATTTCGAGATTATGTATGTTACAATTCACTCTAGCGTTACTTCCAAACTACACAATATTTTTGGCCGAAAACTTTGGACTTACAAATAAACATAGTAACTAATGTCCCGGAACTAACCTTATTTGCAGCCAATCAAAAAAGTTTATTTCATAAATAATTTCCAGATTATCGGAAAGGCAGAGATGAAAAACGACGTAACCTCAAAATAATGCATATGCATAAAATTTTTATTTAGCACAATACATTTTTTTATTATTATCCCTCAAAAAAGAGTCTGGGGACGTCCGTTATGATATTTTATAGCATCTCCGAATTCAGTTTATAAACATTTTCATTTTTGTGGAAAAAAGCCGGGGAAACTGTAAGTATCACATGCCCTTAAGTTAATGTAACTTTATGAGTAGAAGTAGGACATTGCACCAAACATATCTTCAAAATTTGTTTAAATAGTTCAAAAGGACGCACCTCTGTCTCTTGTTGCAGAATTAAGTTCACAGTTCGATTGTTTACCTAATGGCGAACCTATTCCTGTTACTCCTCGCGTCGAACCTTCTTCATCTTCTGACAGACATTTACCTGATCGTCCAGTGGTTAACCTTCGTTCCAAGCCCAGGTCATCTTCTATGAGGCCTATGGCTCCTCTTGCTCGGACTCATCCTCCTTCCAGGTTAATAAGTCCATCTAAGAAGCTTCCTTCTTCTGAGGGAAATGGATGTGGACTTGAACAACTCAGATTTATCCGGCTTAGACCCTGTAAGATTCCGGACCGGATATTTGAACTTCGAAGATACACTTTTCCTAACGGTAAACCAATTCGAATAAGAATAGGACATAATGCCTATGAAGCTATGCCAACCCAAGAACAAATTGTATTATCATCATCGAATGGTGACGTCTTTGCAATATTGCAGACTTTTGATGTTCTTGCTGCATTGTATGCTCGTAAATACGGTAGTTCCATTGTGACACGGGCGAAAATAAACATGGAAAGCGGCACGGTTACCCTCTTGACCCCAGAAGAAATCGATGCAACTCCAGTAGGTCCCCGCCGAACAATCGTGAAGAATTTTGTAATAGAGCATGCAACCCAGGTGTAAACAAAAACCCACTACACCATTAATTCAATTAAGAAAATGTAAAACTAAACTATATTGTGAACCGATCTCAAGCCATAATGTACGATATAATTTAATCAATCAAATTAAAAAGTCAATGTGTTATGGTTATTCTCGAGACTTTAATCTTTCTGAATATTTCAACCAGTCTTTTTCGAAGCAGACAAAAAATAACTGTATCAAGGAAGCGTTTGGATATGTATTCCTCGTATTTTCCTGTTTTGGCGACTTTATATTTATCTTATGCACACTTGAATTAAACCTTAAGAGAAATATCTCTTTTTAAACCCCGTCTTTTCCATGTAGTTTGATAATTTTCTACATTAGGATTAAAGGGGGAGGGTCGGTAAGGCCGATTTTTGGCCTAATTTATTTTTGGACCAAAAAATCTGAAAAAATCATGGTAGTATCTTATAAGTACCCCTACAAATATAGGAAACACCACTACCCACCAACTGTATTTTCGAGAGATTTGACACTCTTAAACATGTATCCTGAGGTTAGCTCGGGTTTACTATGGTTTTCGGGGTCGCCGAATACAAATCTGGCGTCCTTTGACTTTTATCGCGTCAGGTTCAAGGTCATTGGAAGGTCAAATCGAGAGAAAACGGCTAAAAATTCCAAAAAAATACGTTATAGGTTTTTGGAGTCGGTAATTACGAATCTGGCATCCGTTGAACTCTATCGCTTCAGGTTCAAGGTCATTTGAAGGTCATTTGAAGGTCAAATCGAGAAAAACGGTAAAAAAATTTAAAAAATATGTTATAGGTTTTTGGGGTCGCTGATTATGAACCTGGTGCCCACTGACCTTTATCGCGTCAGGTTCAAGGTCATTTGAAAGTCAAATCGATAACATATTTTTTTCATATTTTTTCAGCGTTTTATCTCGATT